>NC_059181.1:51843019-52143019 GCF_019923935.1 Bubalus bubalis
CTGTGGCTGGTCTGAAGTGTTGCCTGTGTAGGGGAGGTGGAGGGGGTGGCCATCAGTATAGATAATAGAGTAGGCACATCAAGAGTGTTTATTCAAGGAGACTTAGAGGAGGCTATAGAGGCTGTAGGATGAGAAAGCGCTTTCCTTTCAGTTCTTCAGTGAATCCAGGGGCTTTCTGCCTCTCAGTCTCAGTAGTGTAAAAAGAGTGAGCATTCCCTAAGGATAGCCCTTTTTACAACTCAGGATAAATGACAAAGGTACTCTACTATCACCATGCTCCAATGGTATATGTTACTTGTTTTTATTTTGTTGATGAAGTAAATCAAATGATAAACTGAAGTAGACATGTATTAAATTTGGCAAGGCTTTTTCACACCCATTATCCTCTGTGGTTTCACAGTTAGTGGGATTGGCAGGGCAGATGTGATCATCCCATTTTACAGATGAGGAAACTGAGACTCAGATGGTAAAGTGACTGGCCAAGCTCACCTAGCTAGTCAACAGCAGTGAACCCAGGTCTTCTCCCTCATCCAAAAAAGAAAAAAAAGAATGGATATCTGCTGGGTGTACATAGCTACATTAGGTGCACCCAATCTGGAAAGGGAAGTCCTCTGTTGTTCAGTGAAGGCTCTGCTCTGTAACCTTCAGTGAGCAGAAGTGGAGAGGATGAATCACAAGAGGACGTGCTGATGGATGAAGCTCCTTCCAACCTCAGCCAAGCTTCCACCTTGCAGGCCAACCGAGAAGGTGAGAGTGCTGAGGCCAGAAAGGCCTCCCTTCTTGCCCTGCACGTCTGACAGACACTACACTAGGGTTTTCCTGGAGGCAGCTGCCCACATGTGCAAAATAAGGAAGCATCTGTCTGCATGCGCTGACCTACACCATCCACTTTTATCCTCATCCAGTTTTTCGAGTAACATGTTACTACTGCTTGCCCAAAAGTCTGTCACTTCTTACTTGGTTCACTTTCTTCTCACCCACCTGCTATCATCGCTCCAGATTCCCTTTTACCAATAGGATGCAGTCAGTAGCAAAGTAGGGCTGGAAAGGCAAGAGGGCACCAATAGACTTGGCCAAGTCCTAGACCATGGCTCCTCAAGCACCACCCTATAGCCAGCCTCCACATTCAGCCACGTGGCTCAGCATATTGATGCACTGATTGGCACTCTTAGGAAACCGGGGCTGGCTCACTAAGTCTATAAATCACCCTAGATCTGGTTCTTCCTCTCCTAGAGTTAAATACCCCATCACCTTCCCACTCAATCTGCTGGCCTGCACAGTAGCCTGTTTTCTAGCTAAGTATAGTCCTCCAATGTGCTCCCTTTGTTTTAGATTCCATGAATATCCTGGACCCTGAGGATGAGGAGGAGCACACTCAGGAAGAGGACAGCAGTGGCAGTAACGAGGATGAGGATGATAGTCAGGATGAAGAGGAGGAGGAGGAGGAAGATGAGGAAGATGATCAGGTGAGGGGGGACTGTGTTTGGGTTGGTTCAGACAACCTCTTCCATGGGAACACAGAGCTGGAGAAAACCAACAGTCCGGGTTGCTAGCCTCAGCACCTCCCTCCCTCATGTGCAAATGTGGCCATGACACCAGACTTCAGAAATCCTTACCTCCAGCAATTCTCCATCTCCTATTTTCCCCTTAAGGAGGATGATGAAGGTGAAGAGGGAGATGAAGACGATGACGACGATGGCTCTGAAATGGAATTGGATGAGGATTATCCTGATATGAACGCTTCTCCCTTGGTCCGATTTGAGCGCTTTGACCGGGAGGATGATCTCATCATTGAGTTTGACAACATGTTCTCCAGTGCTAGTAAGATACAGGGGCTCAGCTGGGTTTTATCTCTTGATTCTTATGCCCTGAACCAGAGCAGCTCTCAATCTGATACAGAAAGCACTTCTTTTCTTAGCTGATTTCCTGGGGCAAGGGATATCTGAATCAATCTCTCTCAATAAGTGTATACCTAGAAGAAGAAATTATGAGAGGCTGCTTTTGTTCTCGCCACCTCAGTAAATGGCAGCCAGTTTAGAGCCTGAACAACTTGATTTGCTTGAGTTAACAAAAAAAAGAAAGACCAAGGCTGACTGCATCAGGCACTCATGTGCACACTACAGTGATAGGGCAATAACTAATCCTTACGTCTGTAACACTGGATCTTGAGAGTTTGGATGGACACCTTTGAGCTTGGCATAGGGGAGTAGATTTTGAACACATTCACTCTGTTCATCAAGGATGCATCTTTTCAGAGGAGAGAGTGAATCTCTTCCCTCCCTCCTCCCCCATCAACATCAAAGTTCCCTTTTAGCATCAAGTTCTTAAACTGTCTTGAGAAGGCAGGTCTTTACTCCCAAATCATAAGCACAATATAGCAGAAAACACTGAACTGTTCTGGTCTGTTGTCTTGGCCAAGTAGTCTCTTACCTCTTTGAGCCTCAGTTTGTCACCTGTAAATGAAAAATGTGGAAAAAATGGGGTGGATTACATAATTTTCAAGATACTTTCTATTCTGTGGTTTTCTTTGCATTTTTGTGATTTCCATCAGTCTTTCTTATAAGTTGAGCCTCTGTCCATTCAGCAAATTGAACAAATATGTGAGGAGTGCCTACTGTGTTCTAGGTACTAGGAATATAGCAATAAAAAAGAAAAGAGTCCTTTTCCCTCATAGAAGCTTATGGTCTATTAAGAATTATGAGTAAGCCGGCATTACATTGCAGTATGGTAAGAAAGCACAGAGTAAAGGCCCATCTGTAGAATCAGAAGTAATTTCTAGGCCAAGAACAACAAAACAGGTGAAAAGTGGGGAGAGGTGTTGTCAAGGCAGAGAGAACAGCATGTTTCTGAGGTTCCAACAAGCATCACTGTGGCTTAGTGTCAAGAATGGATTGGGATAAGGTACTAATTAGGAGACTGTTGCAGTATCTAGGTGAGAGATGGCAGCATAACTCATGGTAGTATCAGTGATCCTAGAAGAGGTGTGGGAATGAGGGAGAAAGGACAAAGCTCAGGTTTCCGTGTGAGGAAGTAAGGCCCAGGAGACATGGTTCTGCCTGAACAACCATGGAGAAATTTCTTTTTGGCACTGATCCCTTTGCATATTGTCCTTGCAGCAGACATCCCCCCATCCCCAGGAAATATCCCTACCACCCACCCACTGATGGTACGCCATGCAGATCACAGTTCCCTGACACTGGGCAGTGGCTCCTCTACAACACGTCTCACCCAGGGCATTGGGCGCAGTCAGAGGACCCTGAGACAGCTGACGGCCAACACAGGCCATACCATTCACGTTCACTACCCTGGGAATCGCCAGCCCAATCCTCCTCTTATACTCCAGAGGTGAGTTACAAGGAAGATTATTGGGCTCACTGAGCTTTAGCATTGTTTTGATCTGATAGGATAATGTTCTTGTGACAAAACAAATAATGTATTTGCCCTGTTGCTTTGTGGATTATATGTGTAGCCTTTGTGGAAATACCAAATTGTGTAACATATTCTTTTGCTTAAGTGTCCTGTGCATAGATTCAGCAGTCATTAAGCATCTCATATGATAAGCTTAAACTTAGGCTAAGATACGATCAGGAGAGGATCCCTGTCCTTGGGCTTAATTTCTCGCACTAGGGAGAAACAATTCTTAGAGATGAAAGGAAGAAGTATAGATGTCATAATGGTCAATGTACAATAGTAGTGGGTATACAAGAGAGATATTATACCCTAACCCATGCTGTGCCATACCGCTCTAAGTCGCTTCAGTCATGTCTGCTCTGTGCGACCCTATGGACTGTAGCCCACCAGGCTCCTCTGTCCATGGGATTCTCTAGGCAAGAACACTGGAGTGGGTTGCCATGCCCTCTTCCAGGGGATCTTCCTGACCCAGGGATTGAACCCACATCTCTTAAGTCTCCTGCATTGGCAGACAGGTTCCTTACCACTAGCGCCACCTGGGAAGCCCTACCCTAACACAGTGCCTGATATCAGTGATGCTCACTCTGTTCCAGGAACTATGGAGTAATATGCAATTTCAACCGAAAAAAAGTTGGCAGACTGATCGAGTAGTTAGAAAAGTAAGACTTACATGCAATATGATCAGGTCCATAATAATGTTATGCATTTCCTAGAGGATACAGAAAGGATCTCACAATAACAGGTTGCAGGGCCCCTATGGATATAGAGTGACCATGGCACCCCACCATCACCCTACAGGTTGCTTGGTCCCTCTGCTGCTGCTGACATCCTTCAGCTGAGCAGCAGCCTTCCCCTACAAAGCCGAGGCCGAGCCCGCCTCCTAGTGGGCAACGATGACGTCCACATCATCGCCCGGTCTGACGATGAACTACTGGATGACTTTTTCCATGATCAGAGCACAGCTACCAGCCAAGCAGGCAAGTTTATGTGGTGGAAAAAGGGTAACGTTTGTCTGGTTCTTTTTACGTGCTGAGGAAACACAGAATAGTATCCACCCTGCTTGGAGAAACCCCATTTTACAGGAACCAGAACCACTCGGTGATTTAGCCAAAGACATTAGTACCTGTGATGTGCCAAACCTTATGGTAGACATTGGGTCCTGTTAGGGAAATGCTGTAATTTTTGGATCAGTTGATGCATGACAAGGCTAAGGTCTCACTCTCCTTGGTTTCTCTACAGGGACCCTATCCAGTATCCCTACAGCCCTGACTCGCTGGACAGAGGAATGCAAAGTTCTTGATGCTGAGAGCATGCATGACTGTGTTTCAGGTGTGTAGCAGCTTGGTTATAAGGGCAGTAGTGAATCTTCAAGGGCTGAGAACACTGCATGGAAAATTGTTTCCCTCGTTTTCTGTGACCACAAGCTCTGCCTTTTGGCTTTCTCCCTACCTCCTCTGAGCAACCTCTCATCTTTTGCTTCTTTGGTCCAGTTGTTAAAGTGCCCATTGTCAATCATCTGGAATTCCTGAGGGATGAGGAGCTGGAAGAAAGGAGGGAGAAAAGGAGGAAACAACTAGCTGAGGAAGAAACAAAGATAACCGACAAAGGCAAAGAAGATAAGGAGAACAGGGATCAGAGTGCACAGGTGATTCCCATGAGCTGGGGGGATTCATCTTTGGCTATGTCTGCTTTAACTTTCCTGCAGTTTCAGCATACATGTGGCTGGCCCCAAGAGTCATTAAAGATTCTCAGACGTTCACATTGAACCTGAGAAATAATCCACTCCAAATTCACTGTACATGCATATGGCTTCTAGAGGAAAAACCAAAGCCAGAGCTCCTAACATAGCAGTTACACTGTATAGTCTCTACTTTCAGTGACTTACGGTTAGACAAGAAGAATGAATGACCTTGACTAAGCCCATGCTTTTAGTGTTTCAATTCCATTTCAGTGGATTGCCTTCACAAGTGTCAGGGAAACCGTATTGATAGGATTCCATCCCAACATTTGAACAAGTTGGGCTTAGGCTTCAAATCAGAAAATGTTTTATCTTGAGCCCCTTCACCACATGGCATTTTCTAGGGCTCAATAAATGAAATCTCTAACATGATTTTGGTTTTTCTGAAAATTTTGGAACCTTGAATAGTATAACTTTCAAATATATAAAGTAAATGCTGATAGAAATATAAGAAAATAGAAAAACTTGAGTGAAAGATTTTATTATACCTCACTCAACAGTCAGAATATCAGACTTAAAAGGATATTGAAATGTTCAATTATGGTAACAAACTTGATCTAACTGATACCTTTGTAGAGAACTTTGACCTTTTAATAAACAGTGGCATTGCTTCAAACACATTAAAAGGTTTGGGAAATAAGCAGGTATGGTGAATGATTGAAAAACCTGGAGTGTAAAGTAAGCCCAAAGAAGGAAACTATAGATAGATGAAATTCTTGCTGGTCTCAACGATGTGTGTTCAGATCATGTCCTGTGCCCAAGCCCAGCTCCAGTGTGGTTTTTACTATCCTTTCCTCTCATTGTTTAGTCAGCTCCCTGACAGTTTCCCCCTTATCCCCAAGCCATCTCAAACATGAGTTTATATTAGATAAATTGGAGGTCTGTTTTCATGCTAAAGTGCTTATCCTCCATCCAGGTCATATGTGGGAGATGGTGACTATCAGAGTTGGCCTCTATCTCATGTGCTTGCAAAATCCCACATTGGTCTGTCCCTTTTCTTTGCAGTGTGCTGCATCTAAGACAAATGACTCCACTGAACAGAACCTCTCAGGTAACTTTCCTTCCCATTTTTCCTTCTTGCTAATTATTGGTTGATTCTTTTTCCTGACCCAAGTAGCTGGCCCAAGTAGACTGAAGATGAACACTGGTGCTCTGTGGGATGAGGTAGTAGATTGTATAGTTTTAGGGTCATACCCCATCTTGGAGATAACTATACAGTCTACTGTCTTTCCCACGGTGGTGCACTTCCCCTTCCACGTACTCTGTTTACAGGTTCTCATTCTGATTATGCTGTACTGCATTCTGGCATGTGTAGTGAGGCTGTGTGTCCTGTCCCTTTTAGTGACCATTGTGGTATGGTGCTTCATGAGAACGCCTGACAGTGGTTCCTAAATGCGAGTCCTCAGTGGAAGTTAACAGAATAAGGGAGCTTTAATGACTTTTTCAGAAAGCTGAACTCGTTCAATTTAAAGAACTGTTATAAATTACAGAGATTATGTATTTCCTACTTCTTTGGTATCACAATATTTTTATTAAATGATATTAATGGATTTTTTTTCTTACTTGGTTAAATTAAAAGTTGGTAACCCTGTGTTAGTCTCTTTTTATTTTTTCTTTTTATATAAATTTCATGGATCTGTGGAATCTAAAAGTCTAGGAATGTTGCCTTGGGCAGTCTGCTTTGTGGGAGGGTAGCTCTGTGGGCTAAATGGTATTACTACTAAATACTTTTGATTCCTCCTTCTAATGTGCCTAATGTAGCTATTTTGTGACTGTGATTCTAATAACTGGTCTATGTGGTATTATATGTCTCCCCTACCCCTATTTCCTCAGAACTTACTTCTGCTACCCTATACCTTCTGTCTCCTTCGGCACTTGAGTTGGGAAATGATTGTACTAAAGCCTACACAATATTTTTTAAAGCAGTGAAAGAGGGTAGGAGTCCTGGTGCCCTGAATCTGGCAGAAGGTCATTGAAAGGGTCTGTCATCAGGTAAAATGGCCCTTTGCCTGCTGCTGTTGCTAGAGGACTCTGCTCATGCTGGGGTGAGGTAGTAAGTTGTATTGTTGTGGGGTAGGGATTTTAGGCCCCAATTTGAAGATAACTATACAACTTACTACTTTCCCTGGTGTGTAGCACATTCACATTTAGTCTTAACACTTGCTTCCATCAGAGTTGTAGATGCTACTTGGATAATTAGGACTGCAAGAAAAAGGAGGTGGAAGGGGACAGGTGATATGTATATGAGGCAAATATTATAAAGTGACTTGAACTCTCCCCCTCCACCCGGGGCACAGAAAGGATTTAATTTTTAGGGTCTGCAAAGACTCAGATCTTTGGTTCTTGGCACTAATGGCACTGTGCCTTAGCCCTCATCCCGAGATGCCAGACCAGCCAGGTGCTATTCCTGGGAGCAATTGGTGGTTGAGGGGAATGCTGCATCACTGTCATGCCACATGTGCTGATTTGAGTGGCTCCCCCTGTCCTTGACTGATTGCCCTTTAACAACCTTATTGTCATTCTTTCCGAGAAAGATGGGACTCCTATGCCTGACAGCTACCCAGCAACCCCATCTTCAACTGATGTAGCTACATCTGAGCCCAGGGAGACCCTTGTCACTCTGCAGCCCTCCCAACAGCAACCAACACTCCCAACCCCACCAGCCTTGGGAGAGATTCCTCAAGAGCTGCAGTCCCCAATTGGAGAAGGTGGGAGCTCTACACAGCTATTGATGCCTGTAGAGCCAGAGGAATTGGGTCCCACAAGGCCAAGTGGAGAAGCAGAAACAACTCAGATGGAGCTATCTCCAGCTCCCACTATAAGTAAGTAGAATTTCAGGGTTTGAGGGTAGGGGTAAAACATGAGGGAAGAATGGATATCTTTGTAGTTTCTCTTTACTCTCTTATTTTAGAGAATTTCTAAAGTAGAAGTTCAAGTCCTCATAATTAGGTCTCATAAGGGGGCGGCAGAGGATGGGATGGTTAGATAGCGTCACCAACTCAATGGACATGAGTTTGAGCAAACTCTGAGAGATAGTGAAGGACAGAGGAGCCTGGCACGCTGCAGTCCATGGGGTCTCAAAGAGTTGGATACTACTTAAAGACCAAACAAAAACAAATTGTACATTACCTTTTTAGCTAGAGCTAAGGTTTCTTCTCTGTGTCCTCAAGTGATTATATATACATCTGAGTGCCTTATTGACACCAACAGTTTGAGGTGATTGCTCTGTTCCTGGCTATCATGTGAGGATTAACTTCTTTAAAAAGAAGTAGAAGGTTGTTATCTCCATGAATAAACTGAAACTCAGAGTGAAACAATTAGCCCAAGGTCACTCAGTAAGTGGTTGAGCTGTGATTAAAATCCAGATCTGTGTAACTCTTAGCTTGCTTTTCTTCAGCGTTTCTAGGTCTGGCAAGCACGTGACCACACATATAACAAACAGCTCTCCCATCCTGGCCAACACCATTTATTTCATGGCACTATTTCCCACTGGTTTGAAATGGGGCCTCAAAATTCTTCTCAGCAATGTTCCAACAGGGTAAACAAACCTGTTGCTATCTATGCTCTTTACTGTACTGCATATGACTTACTCTGGAGAAACCTTTAGGTGTAGGGGTTTTTGCCTTTAAGGACCCTTGCTTGTTTAGATAAGCAGAACCAAAGTGCTTGTGCAAATGTTGCCTGTAGGGAATCTGAAAGTGACGAGATCCCTTATCTGGGATGCCTGAGAAGATGTTTCACAGGCATGCTTGGAATATCATAAATGTTAAACAAATGATAGAAAGTGTTTGAGCTAAGTTCTTTAAAGCAAATGAGATTGAGAGGGGAGCATCAGGCCAGCGTCTGAAGTGAAGTTAAAGAAGTAAGAAGTCTGATCTGGCTGCTTCTTAATTCAGCCCCCGCCCCGCCCCCCGAAGCAGAGATCTAACCTCTCCATGTGACTTCCTCCTAGCCTCTCTTTCCCCAGAGAGAGCTGAAGATTCTGATGCTCTGACAGCTGTCAGCAGTCAACTGGAAGGCTCTCCCATGGATACTAGCAGCCTGGCTTCCTGTACCCTGGAGGAGGCTGTGGGTGACGCCCCAGCAACTGGCAGTTCTGAGCAGCCCACAGCAGGCAGCTCCACTCCTGGGGATGCCCCACCAGTTGTGACAGAAGTACAAGGCAGGGGTGATGGGTCAGGGGAACCTACCCAGCCCCCTGAGGACAGGTAAGCACTGTGTGAGTGAGAGGAGGGAAGGATGTGTTGGCAGGTATTTCAAGCCACATTCATATTTAGTAACTAACGCCCATGCTTTGAACACTGGGGAAATCAACTTGGCTTCTATGAGAAAAGGGGTACTGTAGGAGTATTTTATAAGTTGGAAAATATGGTTCAGAGAACAACCTGAAAATGATTTCCTTCAGCTCTCCCCCTGCATCCTCTGAGAGTTCTTCCACCAGAGATTCCGCGGTGGCCATTTCTGGAGCAGATTCCCGGGGAATTCTGGAAGAGCCATTGCCTTCAACAAGCAGTGAAGAAGAAGATCCTCTTGCAGGTGAGCTCCATGTGTGCTCAGGCCATCTTGGGATTGTTGAGGCTTCTAGTAGCTCTTGGTGTGGAAATGCCCACCAGTCAAACGGTTCCATCCAGATAAAGGGCGGTATATGTGTAGGAGGAGGACCTGCAGTAAGGGGATGCTGATGCTACACAATGGAATGAGCCCAGGCCTTTGGAGTCAAACTGATCTTAGCTCAAATCCCCTCTCTGCCACCTCCTACTTACAGGACCTGGAGCCATTGCTTAACTTCCCTGATCCTCATTGATACTGAAAGGGTGATGATAGCTACATGGTGGGGTCTTGGTGAAGGTTAATTGAGAGTACACACACAAAACTTGGCACATAATAAGAAACTATTCTGAGCCTAAGGAAGGGTGGGTTGTCCTTCTCTGTATGTCCTGTGTCCTTGGCATAAAATGAGGACAGAAAGCTCATGCAAGGCCATGGATTTCCTTCAATCAGTAGAAGTGAGAGTCCCTTCACATCTTGTGTCTCCCCTCAGGTATTAGTCTCCCCGAAGGTGTGGACCCCTCTTTTCTGGCCGCTCTGCCTGATGACATTCGCCGAGAAGTCCTACAGAACCAGCTGGGCATTCGTCCACCAACACGAACTGCCCCTTCAACAAATAACTCAGCTCCTGCAGTGGTGGGGAATCCTGGTGTCACCGAAGTGAGCCCTGAGTTCCTGGCTGCTTTGCCTCCAGCCATCCAGGAGGAAGTATGTGAGGCGGGTAGGGGGCTGGTAGGCCAGACTGCCTGGCCGTGATATGCCCCATTGACTTATTCTGCTCTGTAGGTACTGGCACAGCAGAGAGCTGAGCAACAGCGACGGGAACTAGCACAAAATGCCAGCTCAGACACCCCCATGGACCCTGTGACCTTCATCCAGACTCTGCCCTCAGACCTGCGCCGTAGTGTCCTAGAGGACATGGAGGACAGTGTGTTGGCCGTGATGCCACCTGACATTGCAGCTGAAGCTCAAGCCCTGAGGCGAGAGCAAGAAGCCCGGCAGAGGCAGCTCATGCATGAGCGACTTTTTGGGCACAGCAGCACCTCTGCACTCTCTGCCATTCTCCGAAGCCCAGGTACAGAGGGAAGCATGTGGGAGGGCTCTGTAATGTCTAGCTTTGGCCACATGAAACTCTTTGTTCCCCTTTGTATTACCTGGGCCTAGCTCAGCACATGTCCCCTCCCCAATTTCAGTTTCCTTTTTCTTTCCTTCCAGCCTTCACCAGTCGCCTGAGTGGCAACCGTGGGGTCCAATACACTCGCCTTGCTGTGCAAAGAGGTGGCACCTTCCAGATGGGGGGTAGCAGCAGCCATAATAGGTACCTTTTGTCTGTCTTTTCTCTCCTTGCCATACCACCTTTCATGTCTACTAGTAGTCCAGCTCCCTTTATTTTTAGGTGGAGAGGCTGGATGACCTCTCTAGGGTATTTACTTGAATGAATGAGGAAGCCAGATTTTTGAACTCTCCCTTCAAAAAAGCCACAATTTTGGGTTAGTGTAGCTACCGTAGACTATAAGCACAAAGTAAGGCAGGCAGGCACCAGGCTGTAGCTGTGATTACAGCAAAGGAAGCCACCTGCCTCCCATACAAATAGGAAAATAGCAAAAGCCACTTGTCTTGAGACTACAGCATCTAGGCTGCAGAAGATTTCATTTTTAACCAGGCCAAAGAAGAATAGATCTAACATGGAAAACACGAAGGGAGTGATCAGTCCCTATTCAGCAGGCAACATCCTGGTAGTCTATAGAAGGCCAAAGTAAGCATTGTCTTCTAGCACTAGGGGCAGTCCAATTTTACCAGTTGATAATACAGACCTGTCCTGCAATCTCTGCTCTCTTCTCAGTCGTCGTGTGGTGAAGGGCAAGTTACTTAATATGTTTGAGCCTCTTGCTCATCATCTCAAAACTGGATGGTTCTCTGATCTTTACAGCAGCCCTGTGAGGAAGTTGTTACAGATATTATAGAGTATATGGTACATAGTAGGCACTTGAGACAGCTCTTATTACTATATAAAGAGCCCCTACAGTTCTTGGACTGGACACACTCTCTTCTCAAGCCTTCTAGGATGTATCAGCTCATCCCCCTCCCCTAGGGCTATACCTGATCCCAGAGCTCTAGCCAAAGTGTTACCCAGAAACCATGCTCTGTTCCAGGCCTTCTGGCAGTAATGTGGACACCCTCCTACGGCTCCGAGGACGGCTCCTTCTGGATCATGAAGCCCTGTCTTGTCTCCTGGTCCTACTTTTTGTGGATGAGCCAAAACTCAATACTAGCCGTCTTCACCGAGTACTGAGAAATCTCTGCTACCATGCCCAGACCCGCCACTGGGTTATCCGTAGTCTGCTTTCCATCTTGCAACGCAGCAGTGAGAGTGAGCTTTGCATTGAAACACCCAAGCTCTCCTCAAGTGAGGAAAAGGGCAAAAAGTCAAGCAAGAGCTGTGGGTCAAGCAGCCATGAAAACCGGCCCCTGGACCTGCTACACAAGATGGAGTCTAAGAGTTCCAACCAGCTTTCCTGGCTCTCAGTATCCATGGATGCAGCCCTAGGCTGCAGGACTAATATATTCCAGATCCAGCGTTCAGGGGGTCGCAAACATACTGAGAAACATGCGAGTAGTGGCTCCACTGTCCATATCCACCCCCAGGCTGCTCCTGTTGTCTGCAGACATGTTCTGGATACACTCATTCAATTGGCCAAGGTGAGGAGCTTAGAGGAACCCAACTCCTGGGGATGAAAGAGGGGTGTCATCCATATCCTAGTGAAATCTGAACTCTGAGGGAGCTCACAAGTCCTTACTCTGAGATGTCTAGTGTTCTGGGAATAGTCCAATAAATAATCTTGTGGGGTTTTTTTTCTCTTTACAATTTTTATGCATTGTCTCATTCAATGATCAACCTTCAGTGGTCTTTATGGTCCCAGTTTTACAGATGAAGAAGCTGAGATGCAGAAATCTTTAGTGGCTTTGTCATGTGGCTAGTGATGGAGATGACTGGACCTAGAACTTAATACAGTTCTCTTTTTAATAAGCTTTGCTGCCATTTTTTGAGGGCCTGCCTTGTACCAGGCACTATGCAAAATACATTACCTCTAATCGCAACAATTTTGCACGATGGTATAGGTATTCCCCCCACCACCATTTTTAAGTACAGAGATCAATGCTCAGAAAAGTTTACTAATCCTTTGTCTCCCTACAAAGCTTTTGTTCATTTCTCTAGGCTGCTTCAGTTGGATGAAACTCTTATGTTACATCTCTCCAGTGTTACCAAAGCTGTCCTAAGGAGTGGAGAGACTAGGAGCCAGTGTCTTTCCTTGTCAGGAAGATAGTTTCTATGTAGACCTCCTAGACCAAACCTGTCTTTCTTTTCCTGGCAGGTGTTTCCCAGTCACTTCACACAGCAGCGGACCAAAGAAACAAACTGTGAGAGTGATCGGGAGAGGGGCAGTAAGGCCTGCAGCCCATGCTCTTCACAGTCCACAAGCAGTGGCATTTGCACAGACTTCTGGGACTTATTGGTAAAACTGGACAACATGAATGTCAGCCGGAAAGGCAAGAACTCCGTGAAGTCAGTGCCAGTGAGCGCTGGTGGTGAGGGGGAAACCTCCCCATACAGCCTCGAAGCCTCTCCACTGGGGCAACTCATGAACATGTTGTCACACCCAGTCATCCGCCGGAGCTCTCTCTTAACTGAGAAGCTCCTCAGACTTCTTTCTCTCATCTCAATTGCTCTCCCAGAAAACAAAGTGTCGGAAGCACAGGCTAATTCTGGCAGCAGTGCTTCCTCCACCTCTGTTGCCACCTCAGCCACATCTACCACCACTATCAGTGCCACCTCCAGCACGTCTACTCTGCCTGCTGCAACCACCCCTGTCACTTCTGTTCCAGCCCTGGTTGCTGCCACGGCTATATCCACCATTGCCGTAGCCGCTTCAACCACAGTGACTACCCCCACAACTGCTACCACTACTGTTTCAAGTAAGTGTGGATGTAGGCTGGGAGCTGTGGGGTGTGTACATCCACTTCACTCTCAACTCCTCCATCCAGGTATTCCTCCCTGAATGACAGCAATCAACTTGGTTTGTGTTTATGATAGCCAAGTATGTTAATTCTCACCCTCATAGGTCAGAGTTCTCTGTCTTCCCCCCTTCTTTCCTTTCCTTCCCTCTCTCCCTCTGTCCTGTGAAGACCAGTGAATATGGGTTCCCCTAGGCTAAGCACAAAATAGAAGAGAGGAAGTCTCTGCCTTTAAAGAAACCCCAATCTTTCTAGCTCAAGAGCAGGCAGGATATGGACTTCCCTGGTGGTCCGGTGGCTAAGACTTGAGGCTCACAATGCAGGGACCCGGGTTCAATCTCTGGTCAGAACTGGATCCCACATGTTGCAACTAAGACCCAGCACAGCCAAATAAATAGAGTGTGGATTTAAAAAAAAAAGTAGGATACAATGTGAATCATGGTAGAATCGAATAGCCAGGCCATCCCAGGAAGTAAAGGGAATGAGTTTTGCAGCAGACTGATAAGAATCATTTGAAGAAATAGATTTTGAAGGAGGGGGCTTTCAGAGGGCCTTCTTATGGGAGAGGAACAGTTGAGATAAATATCTGGGATTCTTTGTCATTTTAGAAGGTATCATAAGAGTACTTGGCATTCCTAGTCACTTGGATTTGGCCATGGAGAGGGGGTGGATCTTCATTTTCACTACTTTTCCATTTTGAAACCCTGGGCAGTACAGTGATTCCTTGACTCTGCCACTTTAAGTCTGTAGCAAGTGAATTTCAGAGGCTTACAGTGTTCTGTTTCTCAAAGCTGCTACTACTACTAAGGCCAGCAAATCTCCAGCTAAAGTTGGTGATATCGGCAGCAGCAGCAGCAGCACAGACTTTAAGATGGTATCCTCTGGCCTCACTGAAAATCAGCTCCAGCTCTCTGTGGAAGTAAGTCCAAGCTTTTCTGACCTCCCAAGGTTGGGAGAGAAAGAGTCAATGGGGGTGGATAATACTAGGATTGATTGGGGTGAATAATGTTTTAGTTCTCAAGTTGGGGCTTGCCCAATCTCCCTTCTTTTTCCCCCAGGTGTTGACATCCCATTCTTGTTCTGAAGAAGGCCTAGAGGATGCAGCAAATGTGTTACTGCAGCTCTCTCGGGGGGACCCTGGGACCCGGGACACTGTTTTGAAGTTGCTACTGAATGGAGCCCGCCATCTGGGTTATACGCTTTGTAAACAGATAGGTAATAATAAGAATAAAGCACCCTGTCTTTCTGAAACCTTCCACTTAGGTGTCACCTCTTTATGGAAGCCTTCAGGCTGAATCATATCCACTCTACATCTGTAGCACAGCCTCCAAGCATGCTTTTATCACAGCACTGATACCACTAGGTTTTCAGGATCTGTTTTCCTCTGTTCAGTTGTTCTCTGAGAGCAAGGCTGGCCTTCTCTCTATATTCCCAATCCCTGGCACACAGCAGTTGCTTAGTGAAGGAAAATGAGCCCCCGAAGGACTAACATTGCTTTCCCAATGTGGGCACTCATAAGAGCCCTATGATGAACCTGCTGAGGCAGTTCACCACCTGAGAGATGCACCTACACTACCTTCAGACTTAGGAATTCAGAGAATAATACCCTCTGCCTTTGTGTAGTTTTGAGGGTATAAAAATTCTAGCAACACTTGTAAATCATCTAGTTCAGTCTTTTTCACATTTTACCAAGAAGAAAACTAAAACCCGGGGTGGTGTAGTGATTATGAATCAAGGAGTAGAGTCAGATTTGCTTTCAGCATAGAGATTCTCTTTGTTCTCTCCCACCTCCATCCCACTCATGGGTCTCCCTAGATCTCAGCTACTTGTGTAGTTATCTCCTTCTCACAAATGTCTCTGGAGCTGAGTTGATATGGGAGTCAGTTAGACTATATGACCTAGGGTATTCTTTGCTACATGAGAATTACAAAGTTCTTCTGGATGAGGCCTCTTGACTGCCACCAGTTTATTCAGTCAGCACCCTTAGGCCAGGCAGTGGCCTAGGCACTATTCTAGACAGTTATCTCCTAATTCTCAAAGCAGCCTTGTGAGTTTAGGCAATATTAGCCCCCATTATTAAAATGGGTAGGCAAATTGGGAAAGAGGTTAAGTAATTTGCCGAGACTACCACAAAAACCTCAGAAGTTTGAGAGGTATACAGGCTTCAAAAGATACTTTTTCCCCTCTGCACTGAGGTGCATTTCATGTAGATTCAGCAAATCCTTGAGGCCAGGTAAACCAGTGGCCCTTGGGCAGCTGATCCATGAGTACACAGTAAAATGAATGGAGCAGATTCTTGTACAGTCCCAAGTTCACTACAGCTGAGCAAAGAGGACGGCCTGGGGAGGTTTCTTAAAAATTTTTTGCTTTTAGCTGCTTCAGTAGGAAAGTCTAAACACTTTCTGGCTTCTCTGCCTGCCCAGGAACTCTTCTGGCTGAGCTACGGGAATACAATCTGGAACAGCAGCGGCGAGCCCAGTGTGAAACCCTCTCCCCTGATGGCCTGCCTGAGGAACAGCCACAGACCACCAAGCTGAAAGGCAAAATGCAGAGCAGGTAGGTGGCAGCTGCCCATCTGGCTGTGGAGTTGGGGTCTGGTACATTATAAAAAGTGGTTCTTCCTGATTTTCTAGTTGTTATTTTTTCCCTCCTCTCTGAGCCAATTTTGTTTCTGTCCTATATGCACATGGCCCTATTTTTCCTACATGTGTGATTTCCTTCTGAAATTCCATACCCTCTGGTTGACACAAGAAAGCCCTGCTTGTTCTGGTTGTTTATGCTTTGATGCTCTCAATATATGCGAGCCACCTCTACACTATCCAGGTTTGACGTGGCTGAGAATGTGGTAATCGTGGCATCTCAGAAGCGGCCTCTGGGTGGCCGGGAGCTCCAGCTGCCTTCTATGTCCATGTTGACATCCAAGACATCTACCCAGAAGTTCTTCTTGAGGGTACTGCAGGTCATCATCCAGCTCCGGGATGACACACGCCGTGCTAACAAGAAGGCCAAGCAGACAGGCAGGCTAGGTATGGAACTGGGGTGTCCAGTTGAGGGGCAAGTTTGGTGGTAGAAAAACAAGAGACCCAGGAGGGCAGGGCTTAATGTCGTGTCTCCTTCCTGTTTGACCTTTTCTAAAGGAAGTGATGATACTTTCTTAAAATGTTGGTGGCTGTATTCTGTATCTCACTCAAGCCGTCTACATAGGAAATTTCACTAGGGCAAGTGGGAATTAAAGGGACTGGAAATCTGACAAGGAAATTGGGGACAGATCTTTTGATGAACAAGATTTAACTCACTGTGTTTGTCTCCTCTCTGCTTCCTTGATTACTCCTGGCTAAAATATTGTAGCCATGTTACCTCAGCTATGGCCTGCCAAATCCTTCCCCTCTGTCCTACAGAACTCTCACCTGCCACCATCCATCTGCCTAGCCCCATGTCCCCTGCCCTTACCTGTAATGGTAGCTCTTAGTGCCTGACAGTGAGCACTCTGAGACTAACTGAGCATAAAGCTCAAAGACCTCAGCAAGATGCTTGTGGTGGCTCAGGAGATGGGACACAGAAAATTGAGCATTCCCTCTTTCCACAGGTTACATCTTACCTTCTTTTTTCTTTCTCCCAGGTTCCTCCGGTTTAGGCTCAGCTAGCAGCATCCAGGCAGCTGTTCGGCAGCTGGAGGCTGAGGCTGATGCCATTATACAAATGGTACGTGAGGGTCAGAGGGCGCGGAGACAGCAACAAGCAGCAACGGTTAGCATGATGCCTGTGGCCCCTCATTCATTTGTCTCTCCTCCGTCTCCCACCATATCATCAGTGGGATTTCATTGCCCTTACCTTGTATGCTTTTGCATTAAGTTGGCTATATGAATGCTTCTGGACAACAGTTAATTTCTCTTGGTGCTTTCTTGACTGTTCATTGGTTTGGTTTGGTTTAAAGCTTGGCCATCATACCCCACTCCCAGCTATCCAGTCAATAGTGGCGCTTTTGCAAACTGCATAATGCTAAATGGCAAGGTCCTGAGGGGATACGGGATAAAGATTTTTCAGTCTCATGGAACAATGCAAGTGCATCAGAGACATATCAGGAATCCTGCCCTTGAAAGTCTCCCAAGCTTGGTACACTTTCCACATAGCCTCTTCTGGCAATGGCTGGTCCCTCCACCCTGGTCTCTGCCTCTATTCTTCATATTCCCTTGGCACCCAGGCTCTTTTAGGAGGAAGCCTTCAGTTCCTAGGTAGCCAGTTCATTGTTAGGATCTCAGCATAGAATGACTGTAGGAAAAGCCTAGCATGTATACTATGGCATTCATTGTTTGCCTGTCCTTATACAACATGCAAGTTACCTTCCCAAGATCCAAGAAATAAGGATATCTTGAGGCCTGTTGGTTTAAAAAGCCAATCCCACCCATCAAAGATTGCATTAATTCATTCCCCTGTTATTTCCTCTTTCGTGAGCAAAAAGGAACAGAGCAAACCTACCTTTTGCCCATCTGAGTTTTATACACACACACACACACACACACACACGTATAAACGAAGAACAAACCTACTTTTTGCCCATCTAAGCTTTACACACACACAGACCCACACCCACACACACACACACAAACTGTTCCTAGAAGTCTTGAAGTCCAGGAGCCTGGTGCCTCACTGGACTCAGGCCTGGAATAGAATGGAGGCAAATGGCAGGCATCCAGGGAGCCCTTTGGAAAAGCATGCTAGCTCAGGGTGGAAGATAAGCAGAGGAGGTAGGAAGGCCATTCTTTTGTACTGGAGAGCTAAGGAAACTTCTTTCCATATGGGAAGATATGGGAGGCTTCTTTCCAAGCTTAATGATATGTGAGAGATTGTAGGACAGCCTCTAGCCTATCCCTGAGGAAAACAGAGTTGCACCCTTTATGTGACTTTGTCTCCCTTTTATCCAGTCGGAGTCAAGCCAGTCAGAGGCATCTGTCCGAAGGGAGGAGTCACCCATGGATGTGGACCAGCCATCTCCCAGTGCTCAAGATACTCAGTCCATTGGTCAGTACTACTTTCTATTTCCAGCCCAACAAAAGGGAGAGCCAATCTTAATGGAATGGGTGCCTGATCCCCTGCTTTCAAATACATAAACTCAGTGTTTTCGTTTGTTTAAGTGAACCCTGGTTTCTGTATATTGATAGACCCATACCAATCAACTAAAATCACTAACCATCACCACCTGGTCCTCATTGGAGAATCCTAGCACACACTGCAATTTTGGTAATAAAGAAACTATGGGGCTTCCCTGATATTTCCATGGTAAAGAATCCACCTGCCACTTCAGGGGACACAGCTTCAATCCCTGATCCAGGAAGATCCCACATGCTCTGGGCAACTAACCTACTAAGGATATAAAAGATCTGAACAACTATTAATAATTTTGACATATACAGGACACCACAGCCAATAACAATAAACTTTTTGAAATGCATATAGAACATTTACCAAAATTAACCATACCCAGAGCTTTAGCTTAATAAATTTCAAAGTGCTAAAATATATCAGAGCATATCCTCTGATAATGGTAGAAATATGTGGTATCGAGACTTCCCTGGTAGTTCAATGGCTAAGACCGTGTTCCCAATGCAGGGGACCCAGGTTCAATCCCCGATCAGGGAGCTAGATCCCATGTGCCACAACTAAGAGTTCTCATGCCACAACTAAAAGACACCACATGCCACAATGAAGACATGGACCAGCCAAACAAACCAACAGGTATCTCCCTGGTGGCTTAGTGGTAAAGAATCTGCCTGCCAATGCAGGAGACATGGATTCAATCCCTGATCCAGGAAGATCCCATATGCCATGGAGCAACTAAGCCCACGCACCACAATTATTGAGCCTGTGCTCTAGAGCCCTGGTGCTGCAATTACTGAAGCCCTCACACTCTAGAGCCCGTGCTCTGCAACAAGAGCAGCCACCACAACTAGAGAGGAGCCCCCACTCACCACAACTAGAGAAAAGCCCGCACAGCAATGAAGATCCACAATGGCCAAAAATAAATTTTTTTTTAAAAGACACTGTGACAATACTGTGTGGAGAGAGCATGTGTTTGTCTCCCCATTTACTCTCTCTGGGACCTCTTTCAGTTTCTTCATTTAATGTTCCTAGTTAGGATTGAGTTAACGTGTATATATAACACTTAAAGCAGTCCTAGAACACAGTGGATGCTATTATTAGCCGCATTTCTCAAGGTTAATTTCATATAGAATGCATTTGGGCACCCTTTTAACAGATTCCTGTGGGATAGTGTCATAGGACATCTGTTTTTTTTAAAAAATATTAGATCGTTTAATTGGAAAAGACCCTGATGCTGGGGAAAGACTGAGGGTAGGAGAAGGGAGCAACAGAGGATGAGATGATCAACTCATCATCCATTCAATGGACATGAGTTGAGCAAATGCCAGGAGATAGTGAAGGACAGGGATGCCTGGTGTGCTGCATTCCATGGGGTTGCAAAGAATCGGACATGCCTGAACAACAACAACAAGATCATTTAATAATCCATAGGTCTTCTGGGAGCTGATAAGGCAATGAGGAGACCAATACTATCTGGTAGAATTTTCCTGCAGTAGCCATTAGCTCCATATAGCTATTGAGCACTTGAAAAGTGTCTAGTGCAACTAGACAAACTTTTTCTTGTATTAATTTTATTCCATTTAAATGCCATTCAGTGTAGGACTAGAGCTTGCTTTCAGATGTTACTCAGTGGCCAGTGGACCAATCTATTTGGTCTTTCTAATGGCCTATGCATTTGGTGTGAATGAAGAAAAAGCTTCCTGAATCTCTCCTCTGTGTGCTGTCTAGGCTCAGATGGAACTCCACAGGGAGAGAAGGAGAAGGAGGAGAGGCCACCTGAGTTACCCTTGCTCAGTGAGCAGCTGAACTTGGATGAGCTGTGGGACATGCTGGGAGAGTGTCTAAAGGAACTGGAGGAATCCCATGACCAGCATGCGGTGCTAGGTAAGTTGTGGCCTGAGGGCCCAGGCCTGCTAATCTGTTCTGGGGCCCTTTCTGCCAGCTTAATTTTCTTCCTTCCAGATTACTCCTCTCCCTCAGGTCTCCATGAGAGTTCAAAGGAGAGGATTTTTTTCTCCAACTTCATTATCAGAAAAAAAAAGATTTGCTTTCTCCTTTGGTAGCTCTTATCTTTTACTCTTTAGACTAGGGGAATCTTTATAACTGGTTGTCTATCCCATTTTTCTTTGGAAGCTCTGACTTCCTCTGTGGCACCATTATGTATCTCCTGCAAGTTTTCATCTAGTAGTTTTGAAATTTGATTCTGAGGGGGAAGAGGTTTATATGTTAAAGTTTATAAAGTAAAATGTCACTGTCCTGTATCATTCCTACCCCCAGTGCTACAACCTGCTGTCGAGGCCTTCTTTCTGGTCCATGCAACAGAACGGGAGAGCAAGCCTCCTGTCCGGGACACCCGTGAGAGCCAGCTGGCACACATCAAGGACGAGCCACCTCCTCTCTCCCCTGCCCCTTTAACCCCAGCCACTCCTTCCTCCCTTGACCCGTTCTTCTCCCGGGAGCCCTCATCTATGCACATCTCCTCAAGCCTGCCCCCTGACACACAGAAGTTTCTTCGCTTTGCAGGTACAGGGAACTCTTAGGCCCCCAAATGTAGAAGGCTTCATTTTTCTACAGGGTCATTTCATGTGTTTTGTTGTCAGCTGATTTGCAGGGTGAGTGTGTGTGTGTACTGGAAAGTGAGGCTAATGAGTTAGGGACTGGGTCTGGAAGTCTTTTTGTGCCACACTTTTTTTCCCTGAAACAAGGAAGAGTTGCTGACTGACTGACCTACGTCCCTTCTTCCGTGACCCATGATGTGCTGATTCCTGCTGTCCTTTCTCCCCTCAGAGACTCATCGCACTGTGTTAAACCAGATCCTACGGCAGTCCACCACCCACCTCGCTGATGGGCCTTTTGCTGTCCTGGTAGACTACATTCGTGTCCTCGACTTCGATGTCAAGCGCAAGTATGTGCCCTGGATGTTTGGGGGGGGGGGGAGCTTTCTAAATAGTATCTCCCCTCCCAAAAAGGAGTCAAACATCCTCCGGGGGTGATGTTTCCAGAGAAAGAAGTTTTCCTCGGTGGCAGCCCTTGGATTGGAATGGTGCTAAGCAGGGGGAAGAGACTCATCTTTGCCACCAAGTGCCACTGTACCTAAATATCCCTTGGTGCTCTTCAACCTAGTCTCTGTTCTTCCATCAGAGAAATGCAAGCCTTTGTTTAACCACATGAATTCTAAATACCTGTCTATCCTTTGGGGTAATACAGGAGATGCAGGTAGCCATAGTATATTTACAGCAAGGCTTGGAAGGGTCGAGAAGGCCTCCACAACACTCCTGTCATTTTTTACTCTTCTCTTCCTTTCTGTGCACCTACACATGTTTACCTGCTCATTGCAGAAATTCCATGCCATAATGTCTGTGGGCCCCTATTTGATGGACACGGGGAAAATTCAGAGTTGGTAGTGAATGACTTACCTTTCCCAGCAGTAGTAGTGTTAGTCACTCAGTCATGTCTAACTCTTTGCAATCCCATGGACTGTAGCCCATCAGGCTCCTTTGTCCTTGGGATTCTGCAGGCAAGAATACTGGATTGGGTTGCCATTCTCTTCTCCAGAGGATACTGGGCATTTCCCCAGGAAAAAAAAAAAAAAGGTGGAGAGTAGAGATCAAAGTGTCTGGAGGATGAGGGGAACATCACTGTGGGTCTTCATCCTAATCAGGCAAACAGAAATTTGCTCTGCCACCCCAATCTTATTTTCCTTTCTTTCCTACCTCCCAAGATATTTCCGCCAAGAGCTGGAGCGTTTGGACGAGGGACTCCGGAAAGAAGACATGGCTGTGCACGTTCGTCGTGACCATGTCTTTGAAGACTCCTATCGTGAGCTGCACCGGAAATCCCCTGAAGAAATGAAGAATCGATTGTAAGAACCCAGAGCAGAGAGTAAAACAGGATGGGGTGGTTCTGACCCTTCCTACTTGGTAGTGAAGGCTTACTTGGGGCCCAGATGTTCAGGGGAACTTAGAGAAGTGCTTGCCCTCGCTGGTAGGAATTCCTAAGAGGAATCTAGCTCTCACTGAGCTGTCGTCCATATTCTCCGCCCAGTCTCAACGAGACTGGTCTTCTGTTGGCTAGCTGGCCCTTGGGCTGAGCTACCCAACAATTCCTATACAGATAGGAGAGTCTGTGGAATTTACAAAGGTACACCTGATGGCTTCACAAAGAGCTTTTCTCCATTGTTACACTAGGAACGGGAAGCCTGCTGAGCAAATGGTACCCTGGGTTGAGGGAGACCACACTTGCAAGAGTGACTCCCCACCAAATTGGTTATCACTCCCTGGTGATTATGATGCCACCTAGAGGAGATTGGCAGTTTGCAGTATCATGTGTCATGGGAGCCAGTGAGATGATAGACCTATTGAAGTCATTTGATGATGCTCTTGAACTCAGGAACTTGATTCCTCCCTCCCCTTGTGGCATGGACTTACTAGCCATGTCGTCACACAGGAATTCAGAGAAGCTTCCAAGACAGACTGAATCCTACTCTTCCACCACCAAATCGTAATTGATATCAAACTCAGCTCAGCTCTCTTTGATACCACTTGATGATTCCTCCCTTGTTTAAAGGCCTTATTAGGTCTTTATATCTTTCCTATTAGTGTTTTCTGGGATATCAGTGAGCCTTTACTGACACTTCAGAACATCTCTTCCATCAGTGATGCCCTTTTCTGTCCCAGATCCCCATCTCTCTTCTGGGCTCTCCTGGCACTCTGCATTTACCACTGTCCTCTGACTCTGCACTCCCCAGCTACTGCTTCACTCAGTCACTCACTCAGGTCATGCTGTGCAGAAGATTGGATTTGTCCTGGGCTTTCTGCACATCCCTGTTTCTGCTCTCTTAAACAGGTATATAGTATTTGAAGGAGAAGAAGGGCAGGATGCTGGAGGGCTCCTGCGGGAGTGGTATATGATCATCTCTCGAGAGATGTTTAACCCTATGTATGCCTTGTTCCGTACCTCACCTGGTGATCGGGTCACATACACCATCAATCCATCTTCTCACTGCAACCCCAACCACCTCAGCTACTTCAAGTTTGTTGGACGCATCGTGGCCAAAGCTGTGTATGACAACCGCCTCCTGGAGTGCTACTTTACTAGGTCCTTCTACAAACACATTTTGGGCAAGTCTGTCAGGTAAGGATGTGGCATAATCCTGGGACTGTCCTCAGTCCTGGAAATCTGGTCCTTGTGCCCCATCCCTAAGCTGCCTCTGCCACCCCAATCCATGACCCTATTTGTGTTTATCTAGATATACAGATATGGAGAGTGAAGACTACCACTTTTACCAGGGCCTGGTTTATCTGCTGGAAAATGATGTCTCCACACTAGGCTATGATCTCACCTTTAGCACTGAGGTAGGTCAGGAGATCCTGACTGTCTCATACCCCAGCTAGTTTAGGAAATCCCATTATGGGATTGTTCTTGAACTGACATTGGATAACCTCTTAATATTTCTAAGGAAGCATCTTGATGTCTTAAAATCTCATGCCCCGTTCCCTATCTGTCAGAGAGCAGTGAGTATTTGCATGAGACAGCACAAACAGAAAAACCAGCATTTGTAAAACAATACTAGTTTCCCCTATATTTTGAAAAAAAAAAAAAAAAAACACTCTAGTACACTATTCATCATTCCCAAAGGTACTTCATTGTAGAAAAACTGTGCAAATAGAGATAGATGAAAACAAAAAAAATCTCAATGTTACGCTTCCCCAAAATTGCTTTACATAAAGATTTGTTTTTATTACGTTATATTATATTATCCATGCCCTTTTCCCTTTTACTATTGACAGTATGTTTTAGGACTAAACCCTTGACCTTTTCCATTTAGGGATTCATGAGCTCATGAGAAAAGTCACTTTTTTAATGACCTTGCTTCATTTCTTTGCCCAGGATACAGCAGAGTGTTTAGGGTGTGTTTCCAGGTATATGTAAGTCCCATCCTAGACCAAGCCTGATTCATATTATTGGTATTTTGGGTATTCTAGGTCCAAGAGTTTGGAGTCTGTGAAGTTCGTGACCTCAAACCCAATGGGGCCAACATCTTGGTAACAGAGGAAAATAAGAAGGAATATGTACACCTGGTGTGCCAGATGAGAATGACAGGTAGGGAAATGCCCCTTAGATCCCCTAGCTGTTCAATATGGGACAGTCAGGCCTCATTCATTACACAGACATTGTTTCTTCTTTTCCCCTATGCCAGCCACAAATGCCTTGCATAAAAGGAGTCCAAAAACCTGACCAAAAAATATTTCCCTTCGTCCACCCTCATACAGGGGCCTAGAAACAGTGATGGGTGATGTAGGCAGATCAGTCAGCATCCTGCTGGATTAGGGATCTCTGACCTCTGACAGCTGTGCAAGTTCAGATGCCACGTGGCTTGTTGGTTCTTTCCTCAGGAGCCATCCGCAAACAGCTGGCGGCTTTCTTAGAAGGTTTCTATGAGATCATTCCAAAGCGCCTCATTTCCATCTTCACTGAGCAGGAGTTAGAGCTGCTCATATCAGGACTGCCCACAATCGACATTGACGATTTGAAATCTAACACTGAATATCACAAGTACCAGTCCAACTCTATTCAGGTGAGCTGATGCTGGCATCCCTCCCTGTATCCTTAAGCAGTGTTAGTTTGTATGACAAGCAAATAAACCGGTACTCTTAGGGGAGGGGAGGTTTTGAGGGGGGGATTCAGCTTACCTGAATCTAACTCTTCACTCTTCTGGAGTTTCCGTTTTCAGGTGATGTCATCATGTGAATGGAAGAACTAAAACCTGTCCCACAGAAGGGACTTGCCTGACATTCCATATCCCACCCCCTTTCTTCCAGGAGCTCTCTACCTAATGCTGTCTTCTTGTGTTCATTCCTGTAGATCCAGTGGTTCTGGAGAGCATTGCGTTCTTTCGATCAAGCTGACCGTGCCAAGTTCCTCCAGTTTGTCACAGGTACTTCCAAGGTGCCCCTACAAGGTTTTGCTGCCCTTGAAGGCATGAATGGCATTCAGAAGTTTCAAATCCATCGAGATGACAGGTCCACAGACCGCCTGCCTTCAGCTCACACATGGTAAGAGGAAGAGTTTGTTCTTTTCAGCATTTGAATTGAACTTGCATATTTGCCACTTCTGTGCCCTTACCATGGTCAGGAGTAGTCAAGAACCCAAATCTAGCCCCAGCTACCGTGAACCTATGGGTAGCTCACAGTTTGGTGGTTTTTGTGGAGATGATGGTGTTTGAGATGAGAAGCTGACCCAGATTCACAGTGGGGCTGGGGAGACATTGCAGGTGAAAATTGCCCTGTGAAAACAAGGTGTATTCCAGGGCTCAGCATGGTCAGAGCAAGAAGTTGCAGGGAGCAGAATGCTAAAGAACTCAGCAAAGGTGGACCAATGAGCCTGAATGCCTCCTTGGAGCTTTTGGGCTCAAGGGGTGTGGTATTTGGGAGGTGGTATTTATACCATGGTTGGGCCATGGTATTTAAAGAGGAGTGATAGGGTCAGATTATATTTTAGGTGCCTGGTAGCCAGTAGTGGGACTGAGAAGGACAGACAAGGCTAGGACAAGATTGGGAGTGTACAGGCAGAAATCAGGTGGGCACCATGGGAACACAGGGATTTGGTTATCATCTTTTATCACAAATTGATGTGTCTTCTTTCCCTAGTTTTAATCAGCTGGACCTGCCTGCCTATGAGAGCTTTGAGAAGCTCCGTCACATGCTACTATTGGCCATCCAGGAGTGCTCTGAAGGCTTTGGGCTGGCCTAAAAAGGGCCACACCCACTACTGTAGGGTTTTTTTTTTACCATTGTTGGACCTGGTAAAGGGGGAACCAAAAACAAAAAAGAACCAGAAAGAAATGTCAAAAACCAATAAATGAGATCCACCAACTCACCATGTGTGTGTCCCAGCTGCCCCAGCGCATACCCGTTCCCCCTTTGCTGCTCATCCTCTCTTCCGGCTCCCTTTTCCTCACCTCCTCTCCCCATTCCATGCCGTCCATGATCCCCCACCCCATGTGTTAAAAAGGCAGTAGCCTTTACAGGGACCTGTTTGTCCCAACTGTTTGAACAGTGTGCTCCTCAGATTCTGTGTTCAGAAGGATTTGCTGCATTGAGACTTGAAACCTTTGGATAGGGGAAAAAATTATATATATATATATTTTTTTGTTCTGTTTGCAATTCTTAATTTGTGCTTGGAATGTGTTGATGTGCACAGCTAATGATTCAATGCGAGACAAGATTGGCGTCTGTGTTGTGGAGGTTTCAAATAAAGAGCACTCTTCATAACTCACTTTTCACAATGGAGTTTTTTTCAAGTTTAAAAAGAAATAAGCACCTCTTGAACACATTCTAGATGGCTGGAGAACAAATCCAAATGGACTCTCCAGAAAGCCATTTCTGTTACCACACTGGTGCATCCTCCTCCTTCAGGGTCATCAGGAACTGAGGGGATCTTTCTCAGAATGGCATCTACACTTGGGAGTGGTGATGGTGTTAGAGATTGTAGCTAAGGACAAAGCACCGCCTTGCTCTAGGGGAACAAACCAGCAGGTTTTAGTGGATTCTGTCAACCCAGCCGAAGGTTCTATATCCTGAGCCTGTGTAACAGTTTCAAGTCTGGAGCTCAGTTTAAAATTTTGATTTCATTTATTAATGTTTTAGTTTACTTCTAACAAATTTTAATAAATAATTTGACTGGCTCCCCAGAACAGTCTTTGCATCCTCTTTGATTTTGTTTTGCATTTTCTTGTCAGATCTGTTCACAGATCGACCAGTAGTCTCTTGTGGGTTTTTTTTACTCCATCTAGCACTTAAAGTTGATCTAAGAACTTTGATGGTTCCAGCCTTCAAAGATAAAAGTAATAAAAGTTTAGTAAACTCAGTGGTACTGGCTTTGTGTGGTTTTTCTCATTCTCTAAGGCTCTACTTCTTAAAAAATTTTCCCTTGACCATGTCCCAGAGTGGATCTAGGAAAGCAGTAGTGTGTGTGTTCTTAACCTGATCCCTTGGTCTTGATGCAAATAGCTGCTAGTTTTTTTTTTCCTTCTGGCATTCACACTTGCCTGTGTCTGGCCCTCCTGACTACTGAGAGGACAGATGAATCAACCCTCCACCCTCCTATTGAGCTTTTCTAGTCAAGAGGAGGAGACAGATCATTCTGTGTCAAGATGTTGGAAGGGGGATCTCTGGGTACACAGAGCAGAGCAGAAGTGTCTGGTCTAGCCTGGGAGATCAGGAAAGGCTTTCTGTTGTCGGTGGCACTTGGGTTGAATCATAAGGCTGTGTGAGAGTGAAAATTGAGGAGAGGGTAATCAGGGTCAACACAGCAGGAGTTCCATTGATAGGGCAAGGCTTGAGTGAAGAGATGAGGCTGGGAGTCCAGCAGGGCTTTTAAATGAGTGGATGAGCAGAAATACAGTAGAACTGATCAATATACTTAGGAACCAGTTCTAAAAAAAATCAAAGTAAAATAAAACTGACCATTTAAATTTGGGTTGGGAGTTGGGTGTGGAAGTTGGGAGTACAGACGGAATAATCCTGAAGGAAATAAATGAATCTAACTCAATGACATAACCACAATAACCTAATGTGACAGTATGATTTGTCTTTTGGATATGCTTATGGTGTGATATTCATCATCTCAGTGTCAAAAGAGAAAAAACGTGACAGTAGATGGTAACTTTTAAAGGTAAAGATACTACCTTGATAAGGTAGCCTCAGACTAACAGCCAACATCACACTGCAAGCATAAAGTGGTCAGTTATCACCAACACGGTTCTGCAAGTTCTAACCATTCCATAAGGCAGAAAACAAAGCTGTTGAAGAGAAACTATTTTGCTAAACCAAGACAATCAAAGTTACTAGAGCTTAAGTGAGTCCAGCAAGAGGCCTGGTTATAATGAACAAAACAGTTCATGTAAGTATTTGTGTCTGAGGCTCCTCTGTCCAGGGATCTTCCCGACCCAGGGATCCAATATGGGTCTCTGGTATTGTAGGCAGTCTCCTGCATTGCAGGTTGATTAGACTGAGCCACAAGGGAAACCCTTGTTGTCCAACAAGTATAAATAAATAATATGCTAAATTGCTATACAGTAGTAAAAATATCTACATATATCAATGTACACAATCTCAAAGATAAAAAAATGAGATACCTGCCTGTTTAAAACTTTAAAAACAATACTACATGCATGTGTACCAAGAACATGAAAAGCCATATCCACATGTATGGAAGCCCATGCATAAGTATGACAATACTGCATAATGTTCAGGATAAGCTGTGGGGGACAAAAGGTGACGCAGCTGGGAAGAGGTGTATTATCCAGAGGGCTTAAACTAAATGTTTTTATTAGCTTGGTGGTACTAGGTACATAGGTATTCCTTCAGTCAGTTCAGTTCAGTTGCTCAGTCATGTCCAACTCTGTGACCCCATGGACTGCAACATGCCAGGCTTCTCTATCCATCAACAACTCTGATGGCCACCAACTTCTCTGTCCACCAACTCCTAGAGCTTATTCAAACTCATGTCCATTGAGTCGGTGATGCCATCCAACCATCTCATCCTCTGTCGTCCCCTTCTACTCCTGCCCTCAATCTTTCCCAGCATCAGGGTCTTTTCAAATGAGTCAGCTCTTCACATCAGGTGGCCAAAGTATTGAAGTTTCAGCTTCAGCATCAGTTCTTCCAATGAATATTCAGGACTGATTTCCTTTAGGATTGACGGGTTTGATCTCCTTGCTGTCCAAGGGACTCACAAGTGTCTTCACCACCACAGTTCAAAGGCATCAATTCTTCAGTGCTCAACATCCTTTATAGTCCAACTCGCACATCCATACATGACTACTGGAAAAACCATAGCTTTGACTAGATAGACCTTTGTCAGCAAAGTAACGTCTGTTTTTTAATATGTGGTCTAGGTTGGTCATAGCTTTTCTTGCAGGGAGCAGGTGTGTTTTAATTTCATAGCCGCAGTCACCACCTGCAGTGATTTTGGAGCCCAAGAAAATAAAGTCTGTCACTGTTTCCCCATCTATTTTCCATGAAGGGATGGGACAGGATGCCATGACCTTAGTTTTTTTTAATATTAAATTTTAAGCCAGCTTTTTCACTATCCTCTTTCACTTTTATCAAGAGGCTCTTTAGTTCTTCCTCGCTTTATGCCATAAGGGTGGTGTCATCTGCGTATCTGAGGTTATTGATATTTCTCCCAGCAATCTTGATTCCAGCTTGTGCTTCATCCAGCCCAGCATTTCCCATGATGTACTCTGCATATAAGTTAAATAAGCAGGGTGACAATATACAGCCTTGACATACTTCTTTCCCAATTTGGAACCAGTCTGTATTCCATGTCCAGTTCTAACTGTTGCTTCTTGACCTGCATATAGATTTCTTAGGAGGCAGATAATGTGGTCTGGTATTCCCATCTCTTGAAGAATTTTCCACAGTTTGTTGTGATCTACACAGTCAAAGGCTTTGGCATAATCAATAAAGCAGAAGTAGATGTTTTTGTGGAATTCTCTTGCTTTTTTGATGATCTAACAGATGTTGGCAGTTTGATCTCTGGTTCCTAAGAGATCAATATAAGGTATTCCTTATAATGTTATAATATTTATAACTTTTCTACACCTGAGATATTTCATAATAAGTTTTTTGAGATGGATAATTTATTAAATTTCACAATGCATTTGAAACAGGTATCAGGGGACTCAATAACAGGCCTAAGTCTATGTGAAGGCTAACAGCTGCTTTCATGATATGATTAAACATGTCTCTTGCCCCTTAATAATTCCCTTCACTGATGTGTGTGTTATAATTACTACTGGTTATCACCTTATTAAAATAGTCTTCTTGTACTTCCCTGGTGGTTCAGTGGTGAAGAATCTGTCTGCCAATGCAGGAGACCCAGGTTCCATCCCTGTCTGGGAGGATCCCACATGCCAAGGAGCAACTCAGCCTATGTGCCTCAACTATTGAGTCTGTGCTCTAGAGCCCAGGAGCCTCAACCACCGAGCCCACACACCCTAGAGCCCATGCTCCAAAACAAGAGAAAACACTGCAACAAGGAGCCCAGGCACCACAACTAGAGAGTAGCCCTGACTCACCACAGCTAGAGAAAAAATAGTCCTCTTACAGATAGACCTTACAGGTATCTTAGAGATATCATTCAACGTTGGGTGAGTTTTCAAGTAAAAAGAGTGCTATTAATAATTAGGCTGTGGGATTTCCCTGGAGACTCAGTGGTTAAAACTTCATGCTTCCATTTCATGGGGCGTGGGTTTGATTCCTGGTTGGGGAACTAAGATCCCATATGCCACACAGCACAGACACACACAAAAAAGAAAATTATGCTGGGCCACAGTGCAAACAAAGCCAGATAAATTGGAATGTATGTCTCTATACTTATGAGACATATGTCTTGGCTGGAGAAACAATTACCCAACATAAACATTTTTATTGGCGCTTTCCATGTGCTGACAACATTGTGAAGTCTCTACTTTAGGGAAAGGAGCAGGTGTTGGGAAAGTATAGAGGGCATTGGGTACACAAAGAGACGCTATAGGCAGGGGTAGCAGGAATAAACATTTTCTCAAATACAAGCAATGACCAGTTAGAAAACAACAGGAAATAGACTCCCTTCATAATAGTAAAAAAGAATACCTAGGAATAACCTTAACCAGTGTTTGGGACTCATGTGAAAAAGAAAACTGCAAAACTCTTGTGAGAGGCATAAAAAGAGGTAATTGAGCAGGCTTACTGTGTTTATTTGCATAAAAAAACAAGTATAGCTGGCCTTAAGACTTTGCTGACATGCTAAGCAAGATGGGAGTTGAAATGAGCCGATTTTACAGAGAATGGCTTTAAGCCATGAATATTGTCTGCTGTGGTCTACTATAAAGACAAAATGAAGCACCAAGAGCCAGTTGGGGAAGAAATAGTTTTGTCAGTGTTAAATTTGGGAAACTTGCTTAAGTATTGGAAAGGGGAGAAATAGAAAGTTTGCTCTGCGGGTCACACTAAAATTCCAAATGGAAGATTCAAGCATGAAAAACATGAACTTATTTTTTGGGGGGAAATAACAACTAATCTGGAATATAGAAAATCTAACACAAAAAACTAAAAAAGACATTATTAATGGAAAAGACTTACATTTGACTACTAAAATGTTGGCAACACCACAAACAAATAAAAAGCAATGGCAATCTAGGAAAAAATACATCTCTAACCATCTATGACACTATATATATAATTTACAAATCACTAAGAGACAAACTGCCAAACAGAAAAACATTCAAGGATATGGAAAGGCAATTCACAAAAGAAGAAATACAAATGAGCACTCAGCATATATAATTGTTTTTGTTTCTACGATAATTATTATCTCTGCAACAAAGACACCAATAAAAGCACAATAAAAACCACTTCTCAAATTGAAATACATACAAGTGTGACTCTCGCCTTCTGAGAAGGCCCACACTGTCTGTGGAATGTGTTTCTCTCTAATTCCATTTCTTACCCATTACTTTGTCTCTCGCTGAATTCTTTGTGCTGAGACACAAAGAATCTGAGCCAAGATCAGACACCAGAATTTAGGCTTCCAGTTCAAGATGGCGGAGTAGAAGGACATGTGCTCATCTCCTCCTGTGAGAGCACCCAAATTGCAACTAGATGTTCAATAACCATCAACACAAGGAAACTAGAACCCACCAAAAATAAGATACCCCACGTCCAAAGATAAGAAGCCACAACAAGATAGTAGGAGAGATGCAATCACAATAAAATCAAATCCCATACCTGCCAGGTGAGCGACCCACAAACTGGAGAACAATAATACCAAAGAAGTTCTCCAACTGTTGTGAAGGTTCTGAGCCTCATATCAGGCTTCCTAGCCTGAAGATCCAACAAAGGGACTGGGAATCCCCAGGGAATCTGACCTTGAAGACTAGCAGGATTTGATTATAGGACTTCCACAGACACCGCTCTTGGAAGGCACAAAGTCTTGCACCCACCAAGACCCAGGGGGAAGGAGCCATGATCCCACAAGAGACTGAACCAGACCTATCTGCTAGTGTTGGAAAGTCTCCTGTGGAGGTATCGGTTGGTGGGGGCTCACCATAGGGATGGGGGCACTGGAAGCAGCAGTCCTGGAAGATACCCCTTGGCATAAGTTCTCTCAGAGGTTGACACTAACATTCCCATAAGCGCGCCAGCTGTGACGGACCATGCAGAAGCATGGCCAAGAGGAGCTACCCCTCGCCCAAGGTCAGGGGCAGCCACCAAGAGTGCCAGGCTGAGATGGCACAGGAGCGACCTAGAGGAGCTACCCCATGCCCGAGGTCAGGGAAGGTGGCCAAGAGGAGCAACCCCACGTTCAAGGTCAGGAGGGGTGGCCATGAGAAGATAACCCTCATCCAAGGTAAGGAGCAGCAGCTGCGCTTTGCTGGAGCAGCCGTGAAGGGATACCCCACGTCCAAGAGAAACCCAAGTAAGACGGTAGGTGTTGTTAGAGGACATCAGAAGGCAGACACACTGAAACCATAATCACAGAAAGCTAGCCAATCTGATCCCATGGACCACAGCCTCGTCTAACTCAATGAAACTAAGCCATGCCATGTGGGGCCACCCAAGACAGGCGGTCATGGTGGAGCGGTCTGACAGAATGTGGTCCACTGGAGAAGGGAATGGCAAGCCACTTTAGTATTCTTGCCTTGAGAACCCCATGAACAGTATGAAAAGGCAAAAAGATACGACACTGAAAGAGGAACTCCCCGGGTTAGTAGGTGCCCAATATGCTACTGGAGATCAGTGGAGAAATAACTCCAGAAAGAAGGGATGAAGCCAAAGCAAAAACAATACCCAGCTAAGGATGTGACTGGTGATAGAAGCAAGGTCTGATGCTGTAAAGAGCAATATTGCATAGGAACCTGGAATGTCAGGTCCATGAATCAAGGCAAATTGGAAGTGGTCAAACAAGAGATGGCAAGAGTAAACGTCAACATTCTAGGAATCAGTGAATTCAAATGGACTAGGATTGGGTGAATTTAACTCAGATGACCATTATATCTACTACTGTGGGCAGGAATCCCTTAGAAGAAATGGAGTAGCCATAATGGTCAACAAAAGAGTCCAAAAGGCAGTACTTGGATGCAATCTCAAAAACAACAGAATGATCTCTGTTCGTTTCCAAGGCAAACCATTCAATATCACGGTAATCCAAGCCTATGCCCCAACCAGTAATACTGAAGAAGCTGAACGGTTCTATGAAGACCTAAAAGAACTTTTAGAACTAACACCCAAAAAAGATGTCCTTTATATTATAGGGGACTGGAATGCAAAAGTAGGAAGTCAAGAAACACCTGGAGTAACAGGCAAATTTGGCTTTGGAGTACAGATTGAAGCAGGGCAAAGGCTAATAGAGTTCTGCCAAGAGAACGCACTGGTCATAGCAAACACCCTCTTCCAACAGCACAAGAGAAGACTCTACACATGGACATCACCAGATGATCAACACCAAAATCAGACTGACTACATTTTTTGCAGCCCAAGATGGAGAAGCTCTATACAGTCAGCAAAAACAAGACTGGGAGCTGACTGTGGCTCAGATCATGAACTCCTTATTGCCAAATTCAGACTTAAATTGAAGAAAGTAGGGAAAACCATTAGACCATTCAGGTATGACCTAGTCAAATCCCTTATGATTATACAGTGGAAGTGAGAAATAGATTTAAGGGACTAGATCTGATAGACAGAGTGCCTGATGAACTATGGACGGAGGTTCGTGACATTGTACAGGAAACAGGGATCAAGACCATTACCATGGAAAAGAAATGCAAAAAAGCAAAGTGGCTGTCTGAGGAGGCCTTACAAATAGCTGTGAAAAGAAGAGAAGTGAAAAGTAAAGGAGAAAAGGAAAGATATAAGTATCTGAATGCAGAGTTCCAAAGAATAGCAAGAAGAGATAAGAAAGCCTTCCTCAGCGATCAATCCAAAGAAATAGAGGAAAACAACAGAATGGGAAAGACTAGAGATCTCTTCAAGAAAATTAGAGATACCAAGGGAACATTTCATGCAAAGATGGGCTCAATAAAGGACTGAAATGGTATGGACCTAACAGAAGCAGAAGATATTAAGAAGATGTGGCCAGAATACATAGAAGAACTGTACAAAAAAGATCTTCATGACCCAGATAATCACGATGGTGTGATCACTCACCTGGAGCCATACATCCCGGAATGTGAAGTCAAGTGGGCCTTAGAAAGCATCACTACGAACAAAGCTAGTGGAGGTGATGGAATTCCAGTTGAGCTATTTCAAATCCTGAAAGATGATGCTGTGAAAGTGCTGCACTCAATATGCCAGCACATTTGGAAAACTCAGCAATGGCCACAGGACTGGAAAAGGTCAGTTTTCATTCCAATCCCAAAGAAAGGCAATGCCAAAGAATGCTCAAACTACCACACAATTGCACTCATCTCACACGCTAGTAAAGTAATGCTCAAAATTCTCCAAGCCAGGCTTCACCAGTACATGAACCGTGAACTTCCAAATGTTCAAGCTGGTTTTAGAAAAGGCAGAGGAACCAGAGATCAAATTGCCAACATCCGCTGGATCATGGAAAAAGCAAGAGAGCTCCAGAAAAACATATATTTCTGCTTTATTGACTATGCCAAAGCCTTTGACTGTGTGGATCACAATAAACTATGGAAAATTCTGAAAGAGATGGGAATACCAGACCACCTGTCCTGCTTCTTGAGAAACCTATATGACCAACCTAGATAGCATATTAAAAAGCAGAGACATTACTTTGCCAACAAAGGTCTGTCTAGTCAAGGCTATGGTTTTTCCAGTGGTCATGTATGGATGTGAGAGTTGGACTGTGAAGAAAGCTGAGCGCCAAAGAATTGATGCTTTTGAAATGTGGTGTTGGAGAAGACTCTTGAGAGTCCCTTGGACTGAAAGGAGGTCCAACCAGTCCATCCTAAAGGAGATAAGTCCTGGGTGTTCATTGGAAGGAATGATGCTAAAGCTGAAACTCCAATACTTTGGCCACCTCATGCAAAAAGTTGACTCATTGGAAAAGACCCTGATGCTCGGAGGGATTGGGGGCAGGAGGAGAAGGGGACGACAGAGGATGAGATGGCTGGATGGCATCACCAACTCGATGGACATGAGTTTGAGTGAACTCTGGGAGTTGGTGATGGACAGGGAGGCCTGGCGTGCTGCGATTCATGGGGTCATTCACAAGTCTGTGCCCATGGCCTTTGGCTACAGAGGTGCTGACACTATGAAGACTCTTAAAACATACATAGTAAAGTGTCAAATAGTATCTATCCTATACTTCAGTCAATTGTTTTTAATATTCACAAGATGGAAATTGGCAGCCCACACTTTTTGAATTGCAGACATGATATGGTGCGTGTCTCAAGCATGCCTGTGTGTGTGCGCTAATGGGAATGACTTGGGGTGGACACAGCTTCTTCACGTCCTACGGGAACCACTACTCCTCATACCCTCCTGCCTTGTTTGCTCATTCAAAAAAACATTTATTGAATACCTACTGTGTGCGAGTTTGGGGATGCAGCAGTGAACATATCAGACATAAAGCCCTGCCATCAAGAAGCTGATATTCTAATGAAGAAGGAAGACAATAACAAATATGCCAGAGAGTGAGTAATATGTTTTTTCCTCTAAAGAAAAATAAGTTAAATAAGTAGAGTGACAATATACAACCTTGATGTACTCCTTTCCCAATTTGGAACCAGTCCATTGTTCCATGTCTGGATCTAACTGTTGCTTCTTGACCTGCATACGGATTTCTCAGGAAGCAGGTAAGGTGGTCTGGTATTCCCATCTCTAAGAATTTTTCAGCTTGGGAAGTCTCACCCACTGAGCGGACACACTGCCTAGGACCCTTTCTCAACTGGGACTCCAGATGTGCTGTGACTCGGGACTTCCCAGTGCTGTTTAAGTCTGGATGTTGATCAAAACCCAATTTGGTGAGGTATCCTCTGTTCTTTCTATTTCTCTTTTCTTTTAATATATTGAAAGTAAGCTAGATAATTCTCTAATAAATGTTCGTATTATTTATTTGTATATAATGAGTGGCTTATTTTGTTAACAAATCCCTTGAACCTGAAGTGAAAGTGAACTTTCAGCAAAGCATTAATTGGCGCTGTGAGCAGGATCTGTGAGACAAAATGCCATTCTTTAAGAAGGATGAGATGAAGGTTGATGAAGTTTTTATTCCCAGATGGGAAGATTCACTTTATTGCTCTTTAGCTAATGAATAGGACGTATTCATTGAATTGTGTGAGAATTGGAACTTTCGATTAAAGCAGGTTGAACCTTTAAAAGTTATTAAATGTTTCTGGCTTGTGCTGATTGAAAAAGGTTAAGAATGTGCTGTGCTAGGTGAGAGGCTGGATCCTCCTCTCTGCCTATGGTAAAGCACATAAAGCTAATTGAAAATTGTCTGAAGATAAGTTGGACTTGGAAAAAGAATTATGCGATTTGTGAGGATGACAGTCCATGTTACAATGCCAAAATTATATTTTAGTTGATCAAATCTTCACTTTTTAAGTCGGCTCTCCCTTGAGCCGGCCCGCAGCTTCTCTCTCCTTTCTTTGTCCCTTTGCTGCCTTACACCCCATCCCCATCTGCCTCTGTCTCCTTCTCCATCAGCTAATCCCTTTCTAACTTCCCCTATCTCTCAGGAAGTGAAAGTGAATGAAAGTCACTCAGTTGTGTCCAACTCTTTGCGACCCCATGGACTACACAGTCCATGGAATTCTCCAGGCCAGAATAGTGGAGTGGGTAGCCGTTCCCTTCTCCAGGGGATCTTCTCAATTCAGGGATCGAACCTAGGTCTCCCGCAAAGCAGGCAGATTCTTTACTGGCTAAGCTACCAGGGAAGCCCTTAGAGGAGAGGGGGAAACTAGCTTCCCCCACTCCTTCCCAACTCTAGCAAGTTTGTTTCTGTCCCTGTTATTACAGTCAATTTGAGTACTATTTGGTCTGTATTTTAGCTATGAAACTATGACTAGAGAAAGGAAAGATGACTTTTTTGACACAAGGTGGCCATGATATTCTTTAGACTCCAGAGAAAACTGGTTAAAATGAAATTTTGTTTTCCTTTGAAACTGCAAAACCGGTTCTTCTTATATATGCAATTAAAAACAGCTAGCTTGTTAAAAAGGCCCACCTAGGAAAAAGCTTGAAGTCAACCTTTGCCAGGGCTTCCCTGGTAAGAATCTGTCTGCAATGCCGGAGACCTGGTTCGATCCCTGCGTTGGGAAGAGTCCCTGGAGGATCCCATGGACAGAGGAGCCTGGAGGGCTACAGTCCATGAGGTCCCAAAGAGTTGGAGACAACTGAAACAATTTAGCACAGAACGCAAGCTTTGCCACGTCCTTGAAATACAGAGTCCAATTTGTCTGAGACCTCAGCCTTGGGCAAATTAGAATTTCAAGCCAAGAAAAAATAAAAGGAAAGCGCAAAGAGTCAGAGACATTTTAAATCTCAAATGGAAAACTATGAGATCTCTGTCTGTCTGGATTTATCTATGTCTCAATGTGTCTTTGTTTTTGGATAATATGAGGTTAACTTGTAAATGCGCTCTATTCAATTGGCTTAAAGAAAAGTAAGCACTTATGAATCAAACAATTACAAGAGAAATTAACCTAAATGAATTTCAGGTTCACGTGAACTGGGAAATATTCAATATTAAATATCTAGTATTAATGCTTGTTTGCTAATCTAATTAAGACATGTCTTGAGTCATCAACATTGTATAATACTTTTATTATGCCTAGGTTTAATGTAAGCTAAATTTGTCAATAAGGAGAGTAACTCAAGTGAAGAAACTTTTTAAAAAAAGAAAAATATAAACGGGACAAGAACTTTTAGATAATTAAGAATAATTATACTAATAATTATACTTTAGGAATGTCTGTCTAAAATAGTCTCTCCAGATTGGGGTAACTTGAATTTCTAGGGTTGTGCTAAACTAAGTGATGAAAGTTTATTGAATAGCTAGGTCATTTCCCAATAAAATAAGATTTTGAAACATTAATTACTAAATGCTAACTTCCTCTTAGAGAGAAACTAAAGAGATTTTGGACTATTAATAAATATGCTTGGTGCCACTCTGAGATGTTCTCTATAAGAAAGCAAATGTTTTTAGAAATTATCATTGGTATATATGTTCACCAATCTACAGAATGCTAATATAAAGGACAGTTCATAGTTGCTTAAGGAAAACAAGATGTGTTTTAAGTAAAAAAAAAAAAAAGTATGAGAAATGAAATTGCAGTTTATTAAGAAAAAAAGAGAGTAGATCTGACTTACAGGTGGCTGTTTCTAAATAAACAAAGTTATTTAAAAAAAGAGAGAGACAGGTTTTATGGAAAGTGGACCCCACGAAAATAGTTTTGTACATAATACAAGTTATCTTGAGATGTTGAACTGCCTTTGATAATGGATTTTAAGTTTCTTTACCTGTGAAGTGATCTGTTCTATGTTTATCTTTGAAATCTTTTTGTTAACTTTGGCTAAGAGAGTAACTGTTTTTTCACAATGACCTATATGATCCTATCTGACTGTTATAAACCCTGTTGATATTTTTGGCAAAACATCCTAAAATTAAATTCTAATGAAGTTCTTTTGACCTCTAGCCAACTTTGGGATGTTTCAGAGGACCCCAAAACATCCCTAAGAGAGGTATTAAACTACATGGGTTCATTTGACATGTTAAATTACATGGGAAGTATTGTCGGAGGAGTGATAAATCTTCTCAGGTTATATGTATGGTTGATGTTACTAATATAGGTATCCTAAAAATTATGTGGAATTCATAAAGATCTGATATGTCCTGATTAAATGTTGTTAATTATAATTCTAATTATTATATTAAAGTGTTACATGTCACAGCAATGACCAGGTTGCTTTGTCAACTGCAATATAATCAGATTTTAAACATGCCTTCTATGGTTTCACTCTCATGCCTTTAGAAGAATACTGCTAGGTCATCAAGATTTATGGAAAAGACTTTCTAAGATTAACCAGATAAACAAATTTTGCTATTAACAGTAAGGTGGTACCAGACTGGAATTTGGTTTTCTCTCTCTGTTAAGAGAACAAAGTTTTCTTAGAATGCAACTTCTGATAACAGACTGTGAATTTCTTTGCCTTTAAGTGATTTATATTTGTTTTAAAAATCTTTTGTTACTTTGGTAAAGTAAATAAGTATTATTTCATAATGACGTATAAAGATTATGGTACATGTAGATAAAGCTCCTTCTGTTCTACAAAATTGACCCCTCACTGTCAAACTACTGCTATCCTGATGTCCTTAAAAACATGGCAATAGTCTACTCCTAAATTGGGGAATTTAAAATGGGTAAGCTATAGCTGTAAATCAGTCTGGGCTATGGGAAATCCAAGATGGCCACCTGACTTTTCCTGGCTCCCTGACAAACCTCATTTTTATTTGATGGGTTAAAGCCCTTACAATGAAAAATGTTTATGTTTCACTGAACATTACATTCTAGTTTTGTTATTCACTTCTGAAATAGTTCATTGTTGTTATGTTGTATTGTTAAGATTTTAATTAAGTTGTTAAAAGGACACTTTGTTTCTAAAGCTTGTATTAGTAGTCAGTCTTTGAATAAATATCAAATGCTTCATTATGTACAACCAGGAGATTAATACCTGGATATAATCATTTAACTAAGTCAGATGACCTGGGGTATATTGGGCTATACCTGATGAAAGTTCTTGACTTAAATTCTAGCTTATGACCTTACTAACAACTGCTAGCTATATTATTTTCTATGTTGCCTGTTTCAGAAAATTGTTGTCTCTTACATTACCAAATATGTGACTGAGCCACTGATAAAATGATATATATAGCTCCATATGAGATCAATGATTCTAATAATGTAACTCTAGATATGGGAAGAAGCAACAAGAGGGTATATTTTCCTGGACCAAGAGGTTAGTAAGACAGGAATGGTCCAGAGACTTTTGCTATTCACAGGGCCTAGTCCAGTAACAACACACTGAATGGCCCATCAATGGAATCTTCGCTAGACCTGGAAATGAGCCTTTCCAGCCCCATGGGACACAATGGCCATGAAATGCCCCCAAAGCATCGTCAAATCTGTGGCTGTGAAGGGGCCTGCTGACTGGAAACTGGCACTTGCAGACTGCCTCTGCTAAGATTAAATCTGGCCAGCTGTAGAGCTGCTGAACTTCAATACTCCCTGAAGGAATTCAGGGGATGTCAGAAATCAGGCACTCACACTGTACTCTGGAAAAATGGACAAAACAGGCCTTCAGATAGTCAGATGTTTTCAGGTAAAGATTTTTTTTTTAATGAGCCCAAATTCTTGCATCTTCTCATACCTAGAGAAATACTGACATCATAGGCCAATGTCTGGCCCTGGTTCTCCTAACTAACCTTTCTTCTAGACACCTTGACAACTCTTCTACTTTTATGCATCTTTAACCCTCTTGTTAAGTTTCTTTCTTTGAGAATGCAGCAAATGTATCTCCAAATGGTAATACAAGAATATCACCTAGCTAACACGGAAGACAATTTCACCTGCCCTACTGTTGGCCAACAGAAGCATAAACTTCTATCATAGACTCTTGCAAAGGTGGTTAAATTATCTAGACTTTGATAACTACACCCATTTACTGACAGACTGTGACAAGGCTATGGAAGGACTGCTGTATGGACCACCTTCTCAAGTTTGAGAACTGTGGTTATTGGAACACTCCATCAATTACTGTGAGTGAGTGACTGACTGATAGTTGCTCAGTTGTGTCTGATTCTTTGCAACCCCACGGACCTTAGCCTGCCAGGCGCCTCTGTCCATGGAATTCTCCAGGCAAGCATACTGGAGTGGGTTGCCATTCCCTTCTCCAGGGGATCTTCTTGACCCAGGGATCGAACCCAGGTCTCCTACAATGCAGGCAGATTCTTTACTGTCTGAGTCACTAGAGAAGCCCATTCAATTTCAATGAGTGGATTGTTTTACTAAAACCTACAATATGTTCTACATTGTTACTTACAGAATTAATAAGACTGCTTGTGTTCTTTTGCCTTGTTCCTATGTTCTTCAGTCTAAACAACCCTGGGACTGACAGGGAAATTAAATAAATAGTCTTGTTTAGGCTTCAGAAACAAAGTAGAGCAGGCCTCTGACCTTGCTTCTAATCTGCCTGGATATTGCTCTGACTAGGAGTGACTGTGAGGGACTGACTGCTGTGAGTGTAAGACTTGTAGCACCATAGGTAAGATGGGGGAGGAATCTTGAGATTGTTGAGCCCCTGGATGGGGCCTGGCCAACCAAGCCCCAGGTGTAGCAACATTCCAAGTTTTACAAGATAAAACAAACAGCATAAACATAAAACCAGGCTTGCAATTCAGTCACAGATTGATGATGATATCAGTTTGCCTCCATCCTGGGATTATAAGCAGGGACCCAGTCTTTGAAGTCTCACCCACTAAGCTGCCTTGGGAAACTTTCCCAATTGGGAATCCAGATGTGCTGTGACTTGGGACTTCCCAGCACTGTTTAAGTCTGGATATTGGTCAAAAAACAACTTGGTGATGTAGTCTCTGCTCTTTCTATTTCTCTTTTCTTCTAATGTTAGTATATTGAAAGTAGCTAGATAATTCTCTAATATATATTTGTATTATTTATTTGTAAAAAAAATTTTTTTTCAGTTTGTTGTGAGCCACACAGTCAAAGGCTTTCAAGTAGTCAATGAAGCAGAAATAGATGTTTTTCTGGAATTCTCTTGCTTTTTCTGTGATCCAACAGATGTTGGCAATTTGATCTCTGGTTCCTCTGCCTTTTCCAGCTTGTACATCTGGAAGTTCTCAGTTCATGTACTGTTGAAGCCTAGGTTGAAGGATTTTGAGCATTACCTTGCTAGCATGTGAAATGAGCACAATTGTGTGGTAGTTTCACCATTCTTTGGCAATGCCCTTCTTTGGGATTGGAATGAAAACTGACCTTTTCCAGTCCTGTGGCCACTGCTGAGCTTTCCAAATTTGCTGACATATTGCATGCAGCACTTAAACAGCATCATCTTTTAGGATTTTAAATAGCTCAGTTGGAATTCCATCACCTCTATCAGCTTTGTTCATAGTAATGCTTCCTAAGGTCCATTTGACTTCACACTCCAGGATGTTGGCTCTAAGTGAGTTACCACACCATTGTGGTTATCCAGGTCATTAAGACCTTTTTTGTACAGTTCTTCTGTGTATTCTTGCCACCTCTTCTTAATATTTTCTGCTTCTGCTAGGTACTTACTGTTTCTGTCCTTTATTGTGCCCATCTTTGCATGAAATGTTCCCTTGGTATCTCTAATTTTCTTGAAGAGATCTCTAGTCTTTCCCATTCTGTTGTTTTCCTCTATTTCTTAGCATTGTTAAGAAGGCTTTCTTATCTCTCCTTGTTATTCTCTGGAACTCTGCATTCAGATGGGTATATCTTTCCTTTTCTCCATTGCCTTTTGCTTCTCTTCTTTTCTCAGCTCTTTGTAAAGTCTCCTCAGACAGCCACTTTGCCTTCTTGCACTTCTTTTTCTTGGGGATAGTTTTGGTCACCGCCTCCTGTACAATGTTATGAACCTCCATCCATAGATCTTCAGGCAATCTGTCTATCAGATCTAATCCTTTGAATCTATTTGTCACTTCCACTGTATAATCGTAAGGGATTTGATTTAGGTCATACCTGAATGGCCAAGTAGTTTTCCCTACTTTCTTCAATTAGCCACAGTCAGCTCCAGGTCTCATTTTTGCTGGCTGAATAGATCTTCTCCATCTTTGGCTACAAAGAATATAATCAGTCTGATTTTGACATTGACCATCTGGTGATGTCCATGTGTAGAGTCTTCTCTTGTGTTACTAGAAGAGGATGTTTGCTATGACCAATGTGTTCTCTTGGCAAAACTCTGTTAGCCTTTGCCCTGCTTCATTTTGTACTCCAAGGCCAAACTTGCCTGTTACTCCAGGTATCTCTTGGCTTCCTACTTTTGCATTCCAATCCCCTATGATGAAAAAGGACATCTTTTCTTGCTGTTAGTTCTAGAAGGTCTTGTAGGTCGTCACAGAACCATTTGACTTCAGCTTCTTCAGCATTAGTGGTTGGGGCATAGTCTTGGATTACTGTGATGTTGAATGGTTTGCCTTGGAAACAAACTGAGATCATTCTGTCATTTTTGAGACCCTGCTTATTTACTTTATATGCAGAGAACATCATACAAAATGTCAGGCTGGATGAATCACAAGCTGGAATCAAGATTTCCAGGAGAAATATCAATAACAGATACAAAGATGATACCACTGTAATGGCAGAAAGCAAAGAGGAACTAAAGAGCCTCTTGGTGAAGGTGAAAGAAGCGAGTGAAAAAGCTGACTTAAAACTCAACATTCAAAAAACTAAGATCATGGCATCTGGTCCCTTCACTTCATGGCAAATAGATGGAGAAAAAGTGGAAACAGTGACAGATTTTATTTTCTTGGGCTCCAAAATCACTGCCGATGGTGACTGCAGCCATGAAATTAAAAGACACTTGCTCCTTGGAAGAAAAGCTATGACAAACCTAGACAGCATATTAAAAAGTAGAGACATCACTTTGCTGACAAATGTCTGTATAGTCAAAGCCATGGTTTTCCCAGTAGTCATGTATGGATGTGAGAGTTGGACCATAAAGAAGGCTGAGCACCAAAGAATAGATGCTTTTGAATTGTGGTGTTGGAGAAGACTCTTGAGAGTCCCTTGGACAGCAAGGAGATCAAATCAGTCCATCCTAAAGGAAATCAACCCCTGAATATTCATTGGAAGGACTTATGCTGAAGCTGAAGCTCCAATACTTTGGCCACCTGATGTGAAGAGCCGACTCATTGGAAAAGACCCTGATCCTGGGAAAGATTGAGGGCAGAAGGAGAAGGTGGGAACAGAGGATGAGATGGTTGGATGGTATCACTGACTCAATGGACATGAGTTTGACCAGACTCCAGACGATAGTGAAGGACAGGGAAGCCTGGCATGCTGCAGTCCATGGGGTTGCAAAGAGTCAGACAGAACTTAGTAACTGAACAACAACAAAGAAATATAAACCAAAATAAAAGAATAGAGTTGAAAGGTCACATAATTTAGCCAGGGTGGTCAGAGGAAGGCCTCTCTGAAGTGGTGATATTTGACCTTGAAAGATCTGCTTGGAAGAAGCGAAGGTATAAGCCATTAAGGGAGCTCAAGGAAGAGTATTCCCAATAGAACAGAAGTTCCTCAGAAAAACTACAAATAGAACTACCATATGATTCAGCAACTCTACTTCTGAGTATTCATCCAAAGAAAACGGAAACACTAATTCAAAAAGATACATTCCCTGGTGGTCCAGTGGTTAAGAATCATCCTTGCAATGCAAAGGACACTGGTTCAACCCCTGGTCCAGGAAGATCCTACATGCCACACAGCAACTAAGTCCTTGCACCACAACTAGTGAAGCGTGCATGCCTAGAGCCTGTGTTCCTCAACAAGAAAAGCACCACAATAAGAAGCCATGCACTGCAATGAAGAGTTATCCCCCACTCACCACAACCAGAGAAAGCCCATGCACAGCAATGATGACCCACCAAAGTCAAATAAATAATCTTTTTTTTAAAAAAAAAAAAAGATACATATGTCACAATGTTCATAGAAGCACTATTTACAATAGCCAGGACACGGAAGCAACCTAAGTGTCCATTAACAGATGAATGAATAAAGAAGATATGGTACATATATACAATGGAATGTTACTCAGTCATAAAAAAGAACAAAATAGTGCCATTTTCAGCAACATGGCTAGACCTAGAGGGTATAATGCTAAGTGAAATAAATGAAAAAGAAAGGTGAACATCATGTGATTTTACTTATATGTAGAATCTCAAACACAAAACAGACAAGCAAACAAAAAACAGAAACAGAGACTTCCCTGGCAGTCCAGGGGTTAAGACACCACACTTCCACTGCAGGGGGCACAGGTTCCCCTGGTGGGGCAACTAATATCCAACATACCATGTGATACAGCCAAAAAACAACAACCGAAAAAAAAAAGATACAGGGAGCAAACTGGTGATTGCCAGAGGGAAGTAGGATGGGGGGCTTAGGCAAAATAGCTAAAGGTGTTTAAGAGGTACAAATTTCAAGCTACAAAATAAGTCACAGGGAACTAATGTACAACATGGGAAATATACTCAATAATACTGTACAGTGACAGATGGTAACTAGACTTAATGTGGTGGTCATTTTGTAATGTATAAAAATATTGCATCATGTTGTATGCCTGAAACTAATATTGTATGTCAATATAATTTAATAAAAAAGGAAAAGAAAGTGTTCCAGGCTGAGGGAACAGCCAGTGTGACTCTAGGGAGGTGAGTGATGGCAAGCATGGTAGGAGTTGAGATCAGGAAGGCAGACAGGGGCCAGATCTGGATCTTTTACTCTGAGTAAAGTTGGAACTACCAAAGGGTACTATGCAGAGAAGATGTGATGTGAGACCTCTTCAGTGGCTCCTTGGAGAGTGGGTGAGAGGGGCCAGCGTGGAGGCCAGGAAAGCCCCAAAAGGCTGCTGCTGCCTTCTTCCAGGTAGGACACTGGAAAGAGTCCTTAATAGGCTTATGTATGCATGGGGGCAAGATATAAGGTGTTGTTAAGGGAGGGTATAGGTAACTGGGGGCCTGAGGGGGAGCCAGAGTGTCACATTGATGCTTGAAGTTTTTATCTGTATTGTAACTAATTTTTTTTTTTTTTTGGCTGTGCGGCTTGCAGCTTGTAGGCTCTTAGTTCTTGACCGGGGATTGAACCTGGGTCCTTGGCAGTGAAAGCTCGGGGTCCTAACCAATGGACCGCCAGGAAATTCCCTATCTGTATCTTTATTAATGTGGTGGTGGTGGTGGTATCGGTGGGGCAGCGGCAGCATTTTCACTGTCTGTTTTTCATTGTGAGCGTGTATTTTTATAATTAAAAATAAACAGCCTAGGGAATTCCCTGGTGGTCCAGTGGTTACAACTTGGTGCTCTCACTGCCAGGGGCTGGGGTTCAGTCCTTGGTCAGGGAATTAAGATTCCGCAGTGAACCAACAAGGACCTACTGCAGAGCACAGGGAACTCTGTTCAATATTCTGTAATAACCTAAATGGGAAAAGAATTTGAAAAAGAACATATATAGGTATATGAGTAACTGATTCACTCTGCTGTACACCTGAAACTAACATAACATTGTTAATCAACTATACTCCAATACAGTATAAAATTAAAATAAAATAAACAGCCTAGCATCTGGTAGGAGAGCAGCCTGAGGGCCAGGCCCCATGAACTCAGCCAGAGACACAGCCCCAGGTAAGCAGACATCAGGGAGGGAAGGAGGGAAGAAGGGAAGGAAGGAGTGAACCATTGAAAACATCCCCTTCATATGATATCACTTATATGTGGAAACTAAAATATGACACAAATGAATGTATCTACAAAACAGAAATAGACTGACACACATAGAGAACAGACTTGTGGTTGCCAAGGGGAAAAGGGGATCAAGGAGGGATGGAGTTGGAGTTTGGGGTTAGCAGATGCAAACCAGTATATAGAGAGTGGACAAACAACACACTCCTACTACATAGCACAGGTAAGTATATTCAATATTCTGTGATAAACCATAATGGAAAATCACATTTTAAAAGAATATATATATAAATATATATATATAACTGAATCACTTTGCTATAAGCAGAAATTAACACAACATTGTAAATCAAGTATATTTCAATTTAAAAAGAAAGGATGAGGGAGTTCCCTGGTGGTCCAGCAGTTAGGATTCAGCATAGCTCCAGGTTCAATCCTTGGTCTGGAAACTAAGATCCTGCAAGCCACATGGCACAGCCAAAAAAAAAGAATGAAATTAGTTGTAGTTTTATGTAGGTGCCCTTTATCAGGTTAAAGAAGCCCCTAAATTCCTAAATTTCTAAGAGATTTCTTTTTGTTTCTTTTTTATTTTATCAGAAATGGATGTTGGATTTTATCAAACACTTCACTGGCATCAGTTGAGCTGATCACATGGTTTTCCTTTATTAATTCATTAATATGATGAATTATACTGATTGGTTTTCAAGTGCTAAACCAACCTTACATTCCTGGGATTAAAACCCACTTGGTCATTACGTATCATCCTTTTCATATATTGTGTTGGATTTGATTTGGTAGAATTTTGTTAAAAACTCATCTATATGTGGGTTTTTTTTTTCAGCTTTATTGAGGTATAATTGACAAATAAAATTGTCATGTATTTAAAGTCCTACAACATGATTTTATATCTATATACATCGTGAAAGGATCCCCATAACTGTCTACTCCTGTTTTTTTGAAGTAACACTGATTTGCAACATTATATAATTTTCATGTGTACAACATTACAATTAAACTTCTGTATACTCTAGAGCATGCTCACCACCAAAAGTCTAGTTTCTATCCAGCACCATAGCACTGATGCCCATTACCCATTTCTCCCTATCCCCAGACCTGTTCCCCTCTGGTAACCACCAATCTGTACTCTATACCTAGTTTGTTTTTGTTTTGCTTGTTTGTTTTTTAAAATATTCCACATATGAGTGAAATCATACAAATATCTTTCTCCATCTGACTTATTTCACTTAGCATAATGCCCTCATTCATCCTGTTGCAAATGGCAAGATTTCATTCTTTTTTAAGGTTGAGTAGTATTTTATTGTGTGTGTGTGTGTATGTGTATATACATATATATAGATATAGATATAGATAAAGAGAGAGAGAAAGCATCTTTTTACTCATTCATTTGTGTATCTACGTTTATGACGGATATTTGATCTGTAGTTTTCTTTTTTAATAGACTTTATTTTTAGAGCAATTTTATATTCATAGCAAAACTGAGAGAAAAGTACAGAGATTTTCCGTATACCCCCTGCCCCCACACGTGCATAGCCTCCCCCGTTAACAACATCCTGCACCACTGATGAACCTACATTAGCACATCATAATCACTCAGTTCATAGATTACATTACAGTTTGCTCTTGGTATTGTACACTCCGTAATATGCATCCATTACAGTATCATACAAAGTATTTTTGCTTCTCTAAAAATTCTCTGTGCTCTGCCGATTTATCCCTCACCCCTTCCCCCTAGTCCCTGGCAACCACTATCTTTTTATTGTCTCCAGAGTTTTGCCTTTTCCAGAATGTCATGTATTTGGAATCATACCTATTCAGATCAGCTTCTTTAACTTAGTATGTACATTTAAAGTTCCTCCCTGTTTTTTCATGGCTTGATAGCTCATTTCTATTTAGCACTTAATAGTATTTCATTGTCTGGATATACCAGAGTTTATAGATCCCTTCACCCACTGAAGGACATATTGGTTGCTTCCAAGTTTTGGTAATTATGAATAAGGCAGTTATAGACATCCACATGCAGGTTTTTGTATGGACATAAGTTGTCTTTGTATACAGACATAAATTCTTTGTATATTTTGTATAATATTCCTTTACCAAATAGCTCTTTTTCAAATAATTTCTCCCAGTTTGTGACTGATCTTCTCATTCTCCTCACTGTCTTTCACAGAGCAGAACTTTTTAATCTCAAAGAAGTTCAGCTTATCAATTCTTTCTTACATTGATCATGTATTTGGTGTTGTAGTTAAAAAGTCATTGCCAAACCCAAGGTTGTCTAGATTTTTCTCCTATAGAGGAAAAGTTAAACTTTTACATAACCTCCTGCTCCTTCTGCCTCTGTAACTCAGCTTGCTCCTTGCAAAGTCTGGATCAAAGGTCACGTAGTCTCAGAAAGTGGGGACTTACAATACTAGGAACTGGAGCTTATTCACCCTTGTTCTGCTTTTTGGATCTGCCCAGCCCCTGCAAACCTGCTTAATCAGGCCTGTCTGTGTAAAGGTCAGGCATCCGCCTCTCCATCTTGACTGCTGTTCCCGTGCTCGCGCAAAACAGGATGGGGAACACATGTATACCTGTGGCGGATTCATTTTGATATTTGGCAAAACTAATACAATTATGTAAAGTTTAAAAATAAAATAAAAAAAAAAGAGTCAGAAAAAAAAAAAAAAAAACCCTTAGTTTAAACCGGCTTATTACCAGCTAGTGTTGCCCACTATAGTCTGTCTATAAAAACTCTGTAACCCCTTTGTTCAGGGCTCAGAGCTTGGAGTGTTAACTCCTCTGGGCCTGCCGGCGTAATAAACCTGAGATCTCCAACTCTCCAAGTATGATGCTTGGTTTCTCGATTACTGGTTTCTGCAACACTAGGAGTTCTATAGTTTTGCATTTTACATGTGGGTCTGAGTTAATTTTTGTGAAGGGTGTAAGTTTTGTGTCTAGATTGCTTTTTTTGGCATGTGGATGTCCAGTTGTTTCAGTACCATTTATTTTATTGTGATAAGAACTCTTTAACTTAAGATCTACTCTGTTAACAAATTCTTAAGTGTACAAATTATTATTGCTGACTATATAGATACAATGTTGCACAGTATCTCTCTAAAGATTATTCATCTTGCTTGACTGAGACTTTACGCCCATTGATTAGTAACCCCCCATTTCCCTCTCACCCCAGCCCTTGACAACCACCATTCCATTCTTTGACTCTATGAATTTGATTACTTAAGATACCTCATATGAGTAGATTCATGCAGTATTTTTCCTACTGTGACTGGCATATTTCACTTACCATAATGTCCTCAGAGTTCATCCCTGTTGTTGCATATTGCAATTTTCATATTTTTAAAGGCTGAACAGTATTCCACTGTATGTATATACCATGTTTTCTTCATCCATTCACCTGTCAATGGACATTTAGGTTGTTTAGACATCTTGGTTATTGTGAATAGTGCTGCAATCAACATAGGAGTGTTCATATCTCTTTGAGACACTGTTTTCAATTCTTTTGGATAAATAACCAAAAGTGGGATTCTTGGATCCTATGATAGTTCTATTTTTAATTTTTGAGAACCTGCCATACTGTTTTTCCATAGTAGTTATACTATTTTGCATCCCCACCAACAGTGTGCAAAGGTTATAATTTCTCCCTACTCTCACCAACACTTCTGTTGTCCTTGTTGTTGTTTTTGAAAATAGCCATCCTAACAGGTGTCAACAGCCTGTTGAAAAGACTGTCTTTGTCTCATTGTTATTACCTTTGCTCCTTTGTCAAAGATCAGTTGACCACATATATGTGGGTCTATTTCTGGGCTCTCCCCTCTGTTCCACTGATCTATTTGTCTATTCTTTGGCCAATACCACACTGTCTTAAATACTAAGTTTTATAGTAAGTCTTAAAATCAGGTAACATCAGTACTCCAAATCTGTTCTTCTCTATCAATATTGACTGGGCTATACTAGATCTTTTGCCTCTCCATTTTACATTTTAGAATCAGTTTGTCTGATATCCATAAAATAACTTCCAGGGATTTCTTTGTCTGGTTTTGATATAAGATTAGAGTAATATTGGACTTTTCTGGTGGTTCAGATGGTAAAGAATCTGCCTGCAATGAGGGAGATCTGGGTTTGATCCCCGGGTCAGGAAGATCCCCTGGAGGAGGGCATGGCAACCCACTCCAGTATTCTTGCCTGGGAACTCCAATGAACAGAAGAGCCTGGTGTGCTACAGTCCAAGGGGTCACAAAGACTCAGACACAACAGACTGCCTAACACTTTCACTTTTTTTCATTCAGGGTAAATATTGAACTCATAGAATATTTCAGGAAGTATGCCCTCCTTGTAGTAGGCAGAATTCTAATACAGCTTCCAAGATTCCCAGCTCCTGATGTACATATACTTTCTCTCAGTTATTTAATTAAACATGAATCTAGTTACTAGAAAAAGCAAGAGAATTCCAGAAAAACATCTACTTCTGCTTCATTGACTAAGTTAAAGCCTTTGTGTGGATCACAACAAACTGTGGAAAATTCTTCAAGAGATGGGAATACCATACCACCTTACCTGCCTTCTAAGAAACCTGTATGCAGGTCAAAAAGCAACAATTAGAACCAGATATGAAACAACGAACTGGTTCAAAATTGGGAAAGGAGTATGTCAAGGCTATATATTGTCACCCTGCTTATTTAACTTATATGCAGAATACATCGTATGAAATGTCAGGCTGGATGAAGCACAAGCTGGAATCAAGATTGCCAGGAGAAATATCAATAACCTCAGATATGCAGATGATACAACTCTAATGGCAGAAATTGAAGAGAAACTAAAGAGCCTCTTGATGAAGGTGAAAGAGGAGAGTGAAAAAGATGGCTGAAAACTCAACATTCAAAAAACTAAGATCATGGTATCCAGTCCCATCACTTCATGGCAAATAGATGTGGAAAAAGTGGAAACAGTGAGAGACTTTATTTTCTTGGGCTCCAAAATCACTGCCGATGGTGACTTCAGCCACGAAATTAAAATAAAAGACGCTTGCTCCTTGGAAGAAAAGCTATGACAAACCTAGACAGCGTATTAAGAAGCAGAGACATCACTTTGCCAACAAAGGTCCGTCTAGTCAAAGCCATGGTTTTTCCAGTAGTCATGTATGAATGTGAGAGTTAGACCATAAAGAAGGCTGAGCACTGAAGAATTGATGCTTTTGAACTGTGGTGTTGGAGAAGACTCTTGAGAGTCCCTTGAACTCCAGGAGTTGGTGATGGACAGGGAGGCCTGGCGTGCTGCGATTCATGGGGTCGCAAAGAGTCGGACACGACTGAGCGACTGAACTGAACTGAACTGAACTGGACCGCAAGAAGATCAAACCAGTCAATCCTAAAGGAAATCAGTTCTGAATATTCATTGGAAGGATTGATGCTGAAGTTGAAGCTCCAATACTTTGGCCATCTGATGCAAAGAGCCAATTTATCAGAAAAGACCCTGATGCTGGGAAAGACTGAAGGCAAAAGGAGAAAGGGGCAGCAGAGAATGAGATGGTTGGATAGCATCGTCAACTCAATGGACATGAATTCAAGCAAACTCTGGGAGATAGTAGAGGCAGAGGAGACTGGCATGCTACAATCCATGGGGTCGCAAAGAGTCAGCAAGTGGGCAACTTAGCTGTTGCTTAGCTAAACGACTTAGCAAGTGGGCAACAACAACATACACACACTCACACACACACACACAGTGGAACATTACTCAGCCCTCAAAAGAATGAAATCATGCATTTATAGCAACATGGATGGACCTACAGATTACCATACTAAGTGAGGTCAGAAAGAGAAAGACAAATACTATATGATATCACTTATATGTGGAATCTAAAATACAATACAGATCAATGTACCTATGAAGCAAAGACAGACTCACAGATATAGAGAACAGATTTGTGGCTTCCAAGGGGAAGGTGGATGGGGGAGAGAAGGAATGGGAGTTTGGGATTAGCAGAGGCAAACTATTATATATAGGATGGATAAACAACAAGGTAGGGCTTCCCTGGTGGCTCAGCGGTAAGGAATCCACCTGCAATGCAGGAGCTGCAGGAGATGTGGGTTTGATCCCTGGGTTGGGAAGATCCCCTGGAGGAGGGCAACCCACTCCAGTATTCTTGCCTGGAGAATCCCATAGACAGAGAAGCTTGGCAGGATCAGTCCATAGGGTCGTAAGAGTTGGACATGACTGAACCGACTTAGCACACACACACAAATAACAAGGTAATTCTGTATAGCACAGGGGAACTATGTTCAATATTTTGTGACAAACCATAATGGAAAACTGTGTGTGTGTGTGTGTGTGTGTGTATATATATATATATATATATATATATATATATATATATAGTGGTGGTTTAGTCGGTAAGTTGTGTCTGACTCTTTGCAATCCCATGGACTGCAGCCCGCCAGGCTCCACTGTCCATGGGATTTCCCAGGCAAGAATACTAGAGTAGTTTGCCATTTCCTCCTCCAAGGGATCTTCCCAACCCAGGGATTGAACCCATGTCCCCTGCATTGCAGGCAGATTCTTTACCACTGAGCCGTCGGGGAAGCCATATAAATATAAATATATGTATATGTATATGTATATATATATATATATGTTAAACTGAGTCATTTTGCCATGCAGAAGAAATTAACACACTGTAAATCATCTATACTTTTAATAAAGTTAAAAAATAAAAATAAGTAGCATCTCTTTATCATTATCTTAATTTCTAGGATCTGGACACCCCTGGTGGTCCAATGGTTAAGACTGTACACTTCTACTGCATGAGGCATGGTTTGAATCCCTGCTCAGTGAAGTAAAGTTCCTGAATGTCATGTGGTATAGCCAAAAAAAGTCATTCCTATTATGAGTCATTTGGATCGTCTTTCCTTTTTCCTTCATCAATCTGGCTAGAAGTTTATCAGTTTTAATGATCTTCCCAAAGAGCCAGCTATTGGTTTCTCTTCTTTTCTCTATTGTTTTCTGTTTTCTACTTCAGTGATTTCTGCTCTTTATTATTTTCTTTCTTCTGCTTACTTTGGGCTTCCCTTGTGGCTCAGCTGGTAAAGAATCCACCTTCAATGCAGAGAGATCAGGGTTGATTCCTGGGTTGGGAAGATCTCCTGGAGAAGGGAAAAGGGACCCACTCCAGTATTCTGGCCTGGAGAATTCCATGGACAGAAGAGTCTGGCGGGCGGACATGACTGCGTGACTTTCACTTTCACTTTCTGCTTACTTTAGGTTTGATTTACTCTTTTTATCATAATTTCTTAAGAAGCTGAGGTCATTGGTTTTAGACTTCTTTTCTAGTATAAGCATTTAATGCTATAATTTTCTCTCTAAGCACTGCTTTTGCTACATTCCATACATTTTGATATATTTTCATTTTAATTTCATTCAACTTTTTAATTTTTCTTAGGATTTTGTCTTTGACCCATGGTGTGCTGGTTATCAACTTATTGCCACTCAACTTCAAATTCACCCTTTCTGCCTGTTCTGTGGTAAAGAAACAATTTTAACTATTTTCCCTTTGCCAGCTGGCACTGAAGCTTTCTCAGTAGAGGGTGCTGGAGAGATATTGCAAGAGGAAAAGAGGTTTCCTTCCTGATTCCTGCATGCTCGATTGACAGGCTCTTTCTGCATGGGTTTTTCTAGCATCAGACTCCTGCAACACTCACAACTCTTCCAGGGCCTGATTTCTACAGTGCATAGTGACCAGTAGTACCCAGTGACCAGCAGCTTTCCCCTCCTTCCAGAGCTCACCCTCAGGCAGTTTGCAAGCAAGCAGAATGCTTCTGGATCTTGCCACACTCACAGCTTCCCCGGAGCCTGGTTCCTGCGGTGCAGAGAGGCCAGCAGCACTCAATGAACAGCTTTCTTCCGCCTCCCAACAGGGAGATTTCTGGCAAGTTCCACTAGTATGGCATCACAATGACTTCACCCTGAAGCAAAACTACCATCACGCCTCTCCAACAAGATCTGGATCTCAGCCTCGGGGGCATTTGTCAACCTAGGGATAGTGACTACTTCTTTTGCAGAGGTGTGAGGCTTTGGGGGTCTTAGTTCCTTGACCAGTGATTGAACCTGGCCCTTGGCAATGAAAGCACTGAGTCCTAACCACTGGACCAGTAGGGAATTCCCCTGTGACTACTTCTTATATCTGCCATTTCTATATTCTTTAGAGTCCTCCTCACATCTTACTAGCCAATCCCTCATTATTCCAATCTCCTATTATAGGTAATTCCTTATATTAACTTTCCATATTCAAATTCCTGTGTTATCCCTCTCTCCAGATAGAGCTCAGGCGATACAGAATTGTTACCAGGAGTGGTGCCAGGAAATAGATTTGCAGAGATGGGACTTTGTGATTGTTTTCTTCATTCCTCTAGCCTTACTCACAGTGATGAACTCCTTGCCAGTGAGAGATGGGTGCTAGTAACAGAGGCATCACAATTAATCAACCTATGGTTGATTGTGATGAAGTGCCAAATGAAGCACATGTCCTGGAAGCCAAAACACCTGCTGCACTTGACTATTATAGTCATGACCATGACTATGAATATCGTGATGGGGGAGAGATTATTTTGAATGCACTTGAGCACTTACAAAGAGAAAAATAACAAGCTTGGGTCCATTCATTTCTCAGTTCAAGTCACAACCTAAGAACCAGAGAGCTTTCCTGATGCCTAGCAACAGGGTTAATATTGTTAAACATCTAACACATGTTTAATTGTATAAATTGCTGAATTACAATGTCAGTTGAATTCACAATCTTGACAATTTTCTCATGTGAAAGTTATGGTATTGACTGGTAAAGAATGGGATCCTGAAACTTGGAATGGGAACATCTGTTTGGCCCCAGATGAAACTCACAGTCTTGAACTACCAAGTCATTCTGAGCCTTCCTTACTAATGGAAGTAGCTTGCCTTTCAGCGTCCGAAACTAACCTTTCTCTCTTTGAAAATGCTGTGATAAACTCAACTGGTCCAGGTGCCTTGAAAAGAGATGCTCATTCTCAAGACCCACCACAACCACCCCCTACATTGACAGACCCACAACTGAGGTCAAATCTAAGTATGGGGAACAAGTGCACACTATGACCAAGTTGGAAATCACTTATACACCAAAATAATTGCAAGAGTTTGCTAATATATAATGGCAGAAACCTGGGGAATATGTGCAGAAGAGGATTCTATGGGTGTTAGATGAAGGAGGGCAAAACATAACTCTAGATTAGGCAGAATTCATTGATATGGGTACGCTTACTAGAGACTCTGGATTTAATGTGTCAGCACATGCTCTAAGTGCTTTCTTGGTTGGTTGACTGAAACTGAGACTCAACTGTGGCTTACCGTTAATGAGGCTGAGATGTTACAGGTGTCCTGGGCATGATATGGAGGAGGGGATCCAAAGGCTTAGGGCAATAGGAATGTTGGACAGGATTTATCATGTAAGACTTGCATGCAATCCCTAACTATGTTCCATGACAAGACTCAGACTACACTAACTTCACCAAGACATTGAGAAACCCTTTAGTGAGATGTGTACCTGCACCCTTGGAAAGCTCTGTGGTTGCTCTCTTCTGTGGGCCAGGAATGACTGTAGGGGAAAAATAACCCTGAAGGCAATCCAGAGATCATCAGGACTGCCCCTCTGATCACAGGCCCAGAGCACAAAGGCCCCGGGGGCAGAGTAATTTCAAAGGAGGAGCCACTAGCACATTGATGGGCACTACCTCATATGGTGGTGGGTTCTGCTACCTCACTCGGCATTGGTCTCCCCCAGGTGCAGCTCTAGCAGCCTGCGGTAGTATGGGCTATATCCACAAGAACGAAGGAGATATGGTACCTCCACCTAGATTTCAAAGAATTGGGCCTCATGGCAGAGCTGCAGGCTCAGGACTCCAGAGGCAAGAGCCATGGGGCCCTGGTGGAGAATGGCCTGGGAGCTGGCTGCCCAAAGCCTTGAGGGCCTAACCCAGCAAAGCCACACCATTGTGCTTCACCCCACTGTATCTAGAAGATGGACCTCCACCCCAGTGGGCCTGGAGATTAGAGCATCTGGCCAAAGAGCATTATTCTCAAGCCTTAAGGTCTAATGGAATTGGCCCCTTGGAGTTTGGACTTGCTCAGGCCCTTGTCACTCTTTTCTTCTCTCCTATTTCTCCATTTTGGAATGGGAATGTCTATTCTCTGCCTGTTCTAACACCACATTTTGGAAGCACATAACTTGTTGGGTTCATAGCTGGAGAGCAATTTTTCTCAAGATGAATTGTACCTTGAGTCTCATCCATATCTGAGTTAGATGATATTTAGATGAGACTTTGGAGCTTATCCCTGGGATATACATACTTAGAAACTGGCATAATCCCCACATCAACTTGTTGATAATAATGAGAGCATTACTGTAAGAAGGGCTAAATGGAAGTGAATCTCCACTCCCTTCAAAGTTAGTAAACCAGAAGTGATAACTCATCCCTGGGGGAATGCACAGATTAATGGCCCTGTGGGTGCATGCTAAGTCGCTTCAGTCATGTCCAACTTTTTTTGACCCTATGGACTGTAGCCCACCAGGCTCCTCTATTCTTGAGATTCTCCAGACAAGAATATGAGAGTGGGTTCCCATGCCCTCTTCTAGGGGATCTTCCCAACTCAAGGATCAAACCCTGGTCTCTTATGTCTCTCCTACATTGGCAGGCTGATTTTTAACCACTGGACCACCAGGGAAGTCCTCAACGTGAATTTTGAGGAACACAATTCAGTCCATAGAAGCCCATGAATGAAGTGGCAGTGATAGAACTGCCCAGGCTCAACAATATAGTCTTTGCATTACTGAGGGTGGTGTGGTTAATGCTACTGCAGAGTGACTAATCTGCCATCAATGGAGATGGCAAAGGAGAGATTGGGGACTCAAAAGTCCCCAGTATGATGCTATTCTGTGTGGGGACCAGCCAGCCACCTGGTGGCAGGTTAATTATCTTGGACTTCTTTCATCATGGAGGGGGACAGAGATTCATCTTCACAGGAATAGACTCATGGTCTGGATATAGTTTTCCCTTCCCCACCCATAAGGTTTGTGCCAGCACCACCATCTGTGGACTCTTCTGCACAGCCTTGCATCTGATCCAGAAACTCATCTCACAGCAAAGAATATGTAGCAAAATGTTCATGCCTATGAAATTAACTGGTCTTACCATATCATCTAGAAGCAGCTGGCCTAATTGAGAGATGAAATGGTTTTGAAGACTCAGTTATGATGCTAGGTGGGAAACAACACCTTAAAAGGATGGGATTCTGTTTCATAGCATGCAGTATATACTCTGAATCAGAGACCATTATACGGTGCTGTCTCCCCACTAGCCAGTATAAATTGGTCCTGAAATCAAGGGGTAGAATTAGGAGTGGTCCCTCAAATTATTACACCTAATAACTCACTTGCAGAACTTTTGTTTCCCATCTTGACAACTTTGAGCTCTGATCATTTGGATATCTAAGTCCCTCTGATTTTTATGTGTCAACTTGACAGAGCCATGGAGTGCCCAGATATTTGGTTAAATATTAGTCTGGGTATGCCTTTGAGAGTGTTTCTGAATGAGATTAACTTATGAATTGGTAAACTGAGTAAAGCCCAATGTGACTGGGCCTCATCTGATCAACTGAAATCTAGAATAGAACAAAAAAGCTGAGTGATGGACAATTAATTCCTCACTGCCTGACTGACTATCTTTGAGCTTGGACATCAGTCATTTCCTGCTGAAAAATCAGACACAGAATCTCATCCTGTGATTGGCTGAATTACAATGCAAATTGAACTCCTAGCTTCACAGGGTGTCTACTATGAAACTAAGGGCATTGATGAGGAAGGAATAGGATCCTCTAAGATGGAATGGGTACATATGGGAAGACTCTATTGAACCTGGGGATGCTCTAAATTCTAATGAGTCTTCTCTGCCAGTGGAAGATGCCCCTACCAGGGGGTACATCAATGGGTCCATTGCATGGGAAAGTGAGACATTTTAGGCTCTATGCCAATGAAACTATAGGCAAAAAAAAAAAAAAAAAGTGTAGGGGGGAGACGTAGAGTTAATTCACTGGCTGGAATGGTTGATCTTCATTACCAAGGGGAAATCAGGTTGCTGCTATACAACAAAGGCAATGAGGACTATGTCTGCAGCCCAGAGGATTATCCGGGGTGCCTCTTAGTACTTATATGCCCAATAGTAAAAAATAATAGAGAACTACAGCAACCAAAAACTGGCAGGATGATTGAAGACTCAGGAATGAAAGTTTGAGCCACTCCATCAGGTGAAACAGCATCTGAGGTTCTGGAAGAAGGCAGGGGAAATACAGAATGGGTAGTGGAAGAAGGAAGTCATTGACAGTGACTTCAGCCTCATGATCAAATACAGAAATGAGTACTACTGTAGCTTTGCCTATTTTCTTTTTGCTTGTTATATTTGTTTACTTGTATGCGCCAGCCATTTTCTTTTTCTTTCTCCTGATTTTTATTTTATGTACAAATAGTTGTTAGAAGTTAATTTTCTAATTTAGTCTTTAGATAATGGAGTATCAATGCGACTATGATTAAATTTGAGGAATAGTTAACAGCCAGCAATGGATACAATGGCTTTGGGACTGTGTGTCTCCTCATCTGGGGGGGAGAATCATAACTTCCTCTCTTACAAGACAGCTATATCTTGTTAGGTAGAAATAAAACTGTTTTGCTGTGCAAGAATTCAAGGATTCAAAAGGGTGCACACAGAAGCTGAGTAGTCAAAGGGGTGGACTGTGCCACATACTGATTTTTTCCTCTTGGCTTCAAATCCACTCTCTATACTTGCCTGCTCTGCACAAATGGATCTGGTCCATTTAAATATTTTTTCCTTTGCCAGCCAGCCCTGAATTTTGGCCAGTAGAGCTAGAGAGACACTACAAGGAAGAAAGTGGTTTTTGCTTACTGGCCCTGGGGTGTCCACTCCGCAGGATCCTGCAGCACACACATCTTTCTCCAGCACTAGGGGCGTGAAGCACCCACACATCCTCCAGTGCCTGGCTCCTGCCGTGCGTGGTGACCGCCAGCACAGAGGCCAGCTGCTCCTCCCTGGAATCCCACATCAGCCAGTCCTGTAGCAGTTTGCCTCTGCTTGTGAAGCACTCACACAGCATCTCCAGTTCTTGCAACAAACACACTTGACAACCAGCAGTGCCCAGTGGCCAGCAACTCCCCGCACCGCCTCCCACCCCGCACCCTCCCTCAGGTAGTTTTGTAGCAGAGTGCCTCGAATGACACACTTTCCCCATGAACAGCCTTCTTTGGCACTCTAGAGGGTAGATTTCTGCCAAGTTCCAGAAAGCAGATTTCTAGCAAGTCCCACCACTCAGAGAACCACAACCATATACTCTCCAATAGGGACTGGATCTCAGCTCTGAGTTGGAGGGGGGCAGGGGGTGGGGTAGGGTCTTCCTTGGGTGCTCTATTTCAGCCCTGCTTATGCTCTCCTCTGCCTTCTTGAACATATGGATTATATTTGTAATAGCTGTTTTAATGTTCTTTGTCTACTGGTTCTATCATCTGGGTCATTTTCTATGGATTCTTTTCCCCTTTATTATGGGTTGTACTTTCCTGCTTCTCTGTTTTACTGGCTGCCAGACATTGTAAATTTTATAATGAGTAAAATGTGAGAGCTTTTTTTATTTGGTACTTAAAAAACTGGGGGGCTGGGATTGGGCTTTGTTCTAGGATACAGTTAATCAGTTTGATCCTTTTGAGGCTTGCTTTTAAGTTTTTTTAGGCAGGACCTGAAGAGCCTTTAGTCCAGGGCTAATTTGATTGATAGCTACTTCCCTCGTAGCTCAGTCAGTAAAGAATCTGCCTGCAATGCAGGAGACCCAGGTTTGATTCCTCAGTTGGGAAGATTCCTTGGAGAAGGAAATGGCAACCCACTCCAGTATTCTTGCCTGGAGAATCCCATGGACAGAGGAGCCTGGCAGGCTATAGTCCACAGGGTCACAAGAGTCAGACACAACTTAGCGACTAAACCACTACCACCACTTTAGTACCGAGGCAATACCTTCCTGAGTTCTCTATTCAATGCCTCATGTACTAGGAGGTTCTTCCACTTAAGCTGGTCTGGAGATGAACTATTCCTGTCTCTGATAATTGCTCCTCCTGATCCTTTTCAGTGGCCTTTCTCTGGCCTCAGACAATTTCATCACATATGTATTCTGATTGGTACTTGGTTGAAGACTTGAAGGGAACCCTCTGTAGATCTCCACAGCTTTTTCTCTGTGTGCAGCTCTCTCCTCCATAGCACTCTGCCTGTTCTGAGAACTAGCTGCTGTGACTGCCACAAACTCTTAACTGTGTCTTCTAAATTCAGGGAGACAACCAGGCTATTTTTGAGTCCTTCCCCCCTACACACACACACACATCCTTGCACTGAACATGGAAATTCTCTCCAGGTAATCATATGGTTCATTCATTTGTTTGCTTTCTCTGAGGAAACAGGGTCTCATGTTTCCTGTTGTCTAATATCTATAAACCATTGTTCCATGTATTTTATCTGGTTTTTTAGTTAAGGCAAGAAAGTAATTCTAGTTCCTGTTACTCCATCATGGCTGGAAACAGAAGTCCCCAAACTCTCTTTTCTGACCCATCTTATGAGAACTTGCCTTCTAGAACTCACACTTAGTCATCAGCAGAATCCCTCCATTCTCAACCTCTTCCCTGAAGGCTGAATTTGCCTTCTTGCTCCAGTGGAAACACGAATCTTCCTGGACAATAGTGAAGCCCTCTTGAGCAGTGAATTTACTCCCACAGCTCTCAGACCAGTGATTTAGGAGGCATAGATGTCCTTGCACTTCATGTGCAGCCCCCAGATCATGCTCTCTCCCTACTCAGGAGGCCCTCCAGCTCCTTTGAGGCACAAGCATCAGTCTACATGGACTTCTCTGCATCTTTGTTACAGTCATCTGCCACACCCCTCATCATTCCTCTTTAGGTTTTGAGGATTATTTTCCCTGGCTCACTGTCACCCTCTCCAATTCCTCTCTTGTTCAGAACCTTGGTGATTTCAAAATCTGCATGATGGTGGATTCAAAAATACACATTCCAGGCACTTCCCTGGGGGTCCAGTGGTTAAGAATCTGCTTTGCAATGTGGAGGATGTGGGTTCAATCCATGGCAAGACCTCACATGCCATGGAGAAACTAAACCCCAACTACTGAGCCTGTGGGCTCTGGAGCCCGCATGCCACAAGTAGAGAGCCCACATGCCTCAACAAAGAGCCCATATGCCACAACTAAGACCCAGTACAGCCAAAATAGATAAATAAGTATTTAAATTAAAAAAAAACCACATTCTAAACCTCTAGTCTCTCTGTTCCATGAGCATTTCTTCTCCATTAATATTGTGCTTATCCTCCTTTAGCCACCTACTCCCATCATTATACCCTAACCTGTATCAGTAACATTAACTGCAACCACTCTACAACCTCAATTTCAAGGTTCTCCCTCTTTGACTACCACCTCTTCTTCCAACAACTAATGCAATATTGTTAATCAGCTATATACTCCAATATAAAATAAATTTTTTTAAATAAAGAAAATAAAAGTTAAAAAAAAACCCACCAAAGTCCAACACATTGGGGATTATGGTTGCAACATATGAATTATGAGGGGCACAAAAATTCAGTATAGCAGAAAATAAGGAGTAAGTATTCACAGTTACAGTTGTTGTTTCTGTAACTGGTCACGTGCTTGTAGTTGGTATTCATAACCACCTTCCTCCACAACCCATTCCATATTCCCTTTGCTTTCAGCAAGAACATCAGCTGGTTGTGGTTCTTTACCTTTATTCTTGAAGGATATGGGTCATTAATAGCCCTGCCTGAATTGGGTTGTTGTAATTTTTCCATTGTCCTTAATCATCAGATGATTACCTATATTACTTGTATTACTAAGAGATCACCTGTATTCCAGACGTTTTCCTCACTTCCATTGTGGAGTAGTGGTCCAATTTCCCCTTGGTAGTCAGAATCAGTCACCCCAGTAACTCCCTTCTTTACCATTGATTCAGAGGCATAAAAAGATCAAAGCAGTGGGGCAGTAGGTCTTAACTTTCATTTCAGTGGAATTATTGTGGCATCTCCTGATGGAAGCATTCCTCCTTTTAGAACTAAGGCCTCTAGGCCAGCAGAGCACATGGTCATGGGAATAGGAAGCACCCCACGGCCCAGTCAAGTTGACATATAAAATTAACCATCACATCCTTCAACCCTATTAGGACCCAGAATTTATTGACCCTACTACATTTTCACTGTTCCAGACCTCTCTCATGTCCTCACTTCCCTCCTTACCCAGCTTAAAAGCTATGGTCCATAATTATGTTTGACTGTGCCTTTTTTACGTCTTTTTTTTTTTTTTTTCACTACAGCCTACCTCCTAAGGAAAATATAGATCCAGGCAGTGATCACTAATGATTGCCACATCCAAAAAAGACCATACTGGATATCACCATCACCGGATGTAACAAACATATTCCCTTCTGTGTGCCTATGTCTGACAGTGTGTTTCAGGAGAATTTCTATGGCTGTTTCTGGGTGTATGTGACCCCAGTCTGCATGCCCCTTTGCTTCTCAGCACCTATTCTTGTGTATGTACCTGTGTTGTTGTGTCTGTATACCTCTGGTTAGGCATTGCTGTGTTAGCCTACATAGGCTCTGCTCATACCTGTGCTCATGAGCTGTGTGTCTCCACGTGGCATGTGGGTATCTATGGGATTTATGTTCCTTTGTGAGTAACTGATGGTCACAATACTGGGTGTCTCTGTTTGCTATTGCATAGTTTGCTATTGTGTATGTCAGAGTCTGTGTGCCTATGTCTGGGTTTGCGTGCTGTGGCTGTGTGAATAACCCATGGTCATTGTACATGGGTGTCTCTGGGTCACTTAGGGGGCTGTGTCTGTACCTCTGACTGAAAGAGAGAGACAGCAAGATGACTCTGATGTAGAATCTTCACTCCCACAGGCCAAGCCCACCATGTTACAGCTCAGGCATGAACTATAAGAGTTAGGTGATCCACTGGTTGGGAAGCACCTGCCACCTGTATCCAGGGCTCTCCCCAGATGTAGAACTTCCCCCAGGAAGGGAGAGAATGAATGAAGGAGGGAGGGAGGTAGAGGTCCTCCAAAGAGTCCAGAAGCGCCCCATACTTCCAATCCCCCTCCACCCTCCCCATTCTAATCCTGACTTACTAAATCCTCAAGGATAAACTCTATGCTGGCCCCACTCTCAGAGGAGTCACCCAAACGCCAGATATCCACACCTACCTCCTGTGCTTATCTTCCCACTACCACCTTCACCAGCCCCACTCCAAGAGAGCCTCTCCCCTCCCTCCTGTCCCCTTCCTTTTTCTCCCCTGTGTTACCACATTGAGCCAAGATGGAGTGTGTGCCTGGAAAAACCCAAGCCAGAAGCATCTCTGCCCTTATTGCATCCTTGTCACTAGCCAAGCTTATTCCCAACCCAGGACCTTTCTGCTGTCCTCTGTCTGGAACACCCATCCCCCAGGCCAATGCATAGCTAGCTCCTTCAGATCATTGTTCTGGTTTCAGTTCATGTTTCACCTCAGAGACACCTTCTCTGATCACCACTGGTAAGTGATCACTCCCTCAGTCTGCTCTACTTCACCTCCCTGCTTTACTTTCTTTAGGGCATTAATCCCTCTGACATCATGTACTGATTCCTTTGTTCACTGTTTGCTGTCCCTGCCAGAATGACAGCATCCTGGGGAGCAGGGATTTCTATCTGTTCTGTTCACCACAGTGTCCCCAGCACCTAGGATAGTGCAGGTGCTCAGTAAGGAATTGATTGTTGAATTAAAAGATTTCTCAGTGTGAGATGTGAGATTCCCCCACCCTTGGCTGTTAGCCTCACTGCTCATGGCCCTGAAGGAGGGCAGGGCGGACTGGGTCGAAGGTGAAGTCACAGTACCTACCAGGTCAGGGGCGTTGAGCTAGCCCTATACCCAACAGTTCCCACACTGGGCATACTCCCTGCAACCACCCTTGGCTCCTAGGGACCTTACACCCAGGAGCTGGATAGGGTTGTAGCCCTAAGTGTGCCTGCACTGTTCAGCAGCAAGGAGGCGCTGCTGAGCTAAGAGGAGCCTCTGCCTGCCCAGTCAGGCCCAGTCCCTCTAGGGAGGGTTCCTCTGCCTCTCCCACCACCCCTGGGCCCTGAAAGTGGCAGAAACTCAGAGGTTTTCAGAGTTCTCAGAAGAACAGCATCCATAATGGCATGACCCAGTTCCTTACAAAACAAATATATTTATACACACACACACACACAAAGCAATAGACTAGCTGGCCAACTCACCAAACCATCAAATCTCCTAAAACTCAACTGATGAAAGCTAATTTGCTGAAAAATCAACGTGTTGAATTCTTGATGATTTAGAAATAATTTGCATTTAGAAGAGACTTAGCACACACACACTAGTTCTGGGTGGTACCAGAAAAACACCTTCAATCAAGTCAAGGTCAATTCATTGCAGTTGTTCTAAAGCCAGAGGCAGCAGCATGGATGATAATGAAGCAAAATCTTGAGGGGGGAATCCCTAGGCATGGGTTACCTTGGTCACTTAGCAATTGAGCATCAAGGGGAAGATCCTGGGTGGCAAAGTAGCCTCTTCCACTGAGACTCAGGATAGGGGGTAGAGTTGGGTTAGAAAGTGACCATAAGGAATAGCAACATACCAAGAGCCATGAGATGAGCCCCACCCCAAGAGGCTCTAGTAAATCTTCATGACCTTAGATTTAAAAATGGATTCTTAGGGCTTCCCTGGTGGCTCGGTGGTAAAGAAACCACCTGCCAATGCAGGAGGCACAGGTTTGATCCCTGGTCTGAGAAGATCCCACATACCATGGAGCAACTAAGCCAATATGTGTGTGTGTGTGTGCGCGCGCGTGTGTGCGTCATGTGCACGGGTGTGTGCGTGTGTGTTAGTCACTCAATTGTGTCCAACGCTTTGTGGCCCCATGGACTGTAACTTGTCAGGCTCCTCTGTCCATGGGATTTCCCAGGCAAGAACACTGGAGTGGGTAGTCATTTCCTCCTCCAGGGTATCTTCCCAAGCCAGGGATTAAACCCTGATCTCCTGCACTGCGGGCAGATTCTTTACCATCTGCGCCACCAGGGAAGCCCAACTAAGCCCATGCTCCACAACTATTGAGCCTGCACTCTGAAGCCCTCGAACCACAACTACTGAGTCCACGTGCCCTAGAGTCCATGCTCTGCTACAAGAGAAACCACCAAAATGAGAAGCCCATACACTGCAATAGAGAGTAGCTCCTACTTGCCGCAACTAGAGAAAAGCCAGTGCAGCAACAAAAACCCAGCACAACCTAAAGAAATTAATTTAACTAAAATTTTAAAAAATGGATTCTTAGAAAACGGGGTACATATATACAGTGGAATACTACTTGGGCACAAAAAAGAATGAAATAATGCCATTTGCAACAACATGGATGGACCTAGAGATTACCACAGTAAGTAAAGCAAGTCATAAAGAGAAAGACAAGTACCATATGATATCACTTATGTGGAATCTAAAATATGATACTAATCAACATATACACGAAACAGACTCACAGAGAACAGACTTGTGGTTTCCAAAGGGGAGAGGGGTTTGGGGAGAGGGGATGGGGGAAGGATGGACTGGAAGTTTGGGATTGGCAGATGCAAACTGTTATATAGAGAATGGATAAACAACAAGGTCCTACTATCCAATATCCTGTGATAAATCATAATGGAAAAGAATATGAAAAGAATGCATAGGGAGCTCCCTAGTGGCCTAGGGCTTCCCTGGTAGCTCGGCAGTAAAGAATCTGCCTGTGGTGCAGGAGACATGGGTTCGATCCCTGGGTCAAGAAGATCCCCTGGAAGGGGAAATGGCAACCCACTTACAGTATCCTTGCTGGGAAAATCACATGGACAGAGGAGCCTCATGGGCTACAGTCCATGGGGTTGGAAACCATCAGACATGACTTTCGCTGCCATGGCTCAGGTTCAATCCCTGGTTGAGGAAGATACTGCAAGCCATGCTGTGTGGCCAAAACAAAAAACAAACAAACAAATATATGTATATCTGAATCATTTTGTTATACAGCAGAAGTTATCACACTGTAAATTAACTATACGTCAATAGAATAAATTTTTAAAAACAGAAAATGGATTCTTAGGTATAACACCAAAAGTACACACAACAAAAGACAAAATAGATGAATTAGACTTCATCGATAATAAAAAATTTTATGCACCAAAGAACATTATCAGGAAAGCAAAAAGAACCTATGGAATAGGAGAAAGTGTTTGCAAATCATGTGTCTGATAAGGGTTTAGCATCCAGAATGTATTTTTTAAAAGTCTTACAACTCAACAACAAAAAGAAAAAAAAATATGATTTTTAAAATGGGCAAAGGACTTGAACAGAAATTTCTCTGAAGAAGATATTCAAATGACTAGAAAGCACATGAAATGATGCTCAACATCATTCATAATTAGGAAAATGCAAATCAAATCCACAATGAGGTACCATTCCCAATGGGACTGCTATAATTAAAAAAAAACAACAAACAACAGAAAGTAAGTGTTGGTGAGGATGTGGAGAAATTGGAACCCTCATACACTACTAGGCTTACCTGGTGGCTCAGCTGGTAAAGAATCCACCTGTAACATGGGAGACCTGGGTTCAATCCCTGGGTTGGGAAGATCCCCTGGAGAAGGGAATGGCTACCCATTCCAGTATTCTGGCCCAGAGAAGTCCATGAACTGTATGGGATCGCAATTGACTCCATGTGGTCGCAATGAGTTGGACACAACTGAGCGACTTTCACATACACAGCTAGCAGAACTATAAAATGGTTCAGCACAGTGGAAACAGTTGGGCAGTTCCTCAAAAACCTAAACAAATATAAAGCTAAACATAGAATTATCATCTGATTCAGGGACTTCCCTAGAAGGCCAGTGGTTAATATTCCATTCCCAAGGCAGGGAACACAGGTTTGATCCCTAACTGGGGAACTAAGATCCCACATGCCACATAGCACAGCCCCTCCTACCTCAAAAAACAAGAATTACCACCTAATCCAGCAATTCCACTCCTAGGTAAACACCCAAAAGAACTGAAAACTGGTACTCAACAAATACATATGCATGTGTGTTAACAACATTATTATTCACAGTAGTCAAAATATGGAAATAGCCCATATAATCATCAGCAGATGAATGGATAAACAAAATGAAGTATATACCTACTACAGACTATTACTCAGTCATAAAAAGTTATGAAATCATGCTATATGATATATATTACAATGTTGATGAATTTTGAAAACATTATGCTATGTGAATAAAAACTGATCACCTGGACCACGGCCTTGTCTAACTCAATGAAACTATGAGCCATGCCATGTAGGGTCACCCAAGGTGGATGGGTCATGGTGGAAAGTTCTGACAAAACATGGTCCACTGGAGAAGGGAATTGCAAAACACTACAGCATTCTTGCCTTGAGAACCCCATGAACAGAATGAAAAGGCAAAAATATATGACACTGAAAGATAGGTCAGTAGGTGCCCAGTATGCCACTGGAGAAGAGTGGAAAAATAACGCCAAAAAGAATGAAGAGACAGAACCAAAGCGAAAACAATGCCCAGCTGTGGATGTAACTAGTGCTGGAAGTAAAGTCCGATGTTGTAAGAACAATACTGTATAGGAACCTGGAATGTTAGGTCCATGAATCAAGGTAAATTAGAAATGGTCAAACAGGAGATGGCAAGAGGGAACATAACGTTTTAGGAATCAGTGAACTAAAATGGACTGGAATGGGCTAATTTAACTCCAGTGACCATTATATTTACTACTGTCGGCAAGAATCCCTTAGAAAAAATGGGAGTGACCCTCATAGTCAACAAAAGAGTCTAAAATGCAGTACCTGGGTGCAATCTCAAAAATGACAGAATGATCTCTGTTCGTTTCTAAGGCAAACCATTCAGTATCACAGTAATCCAAGTACATGCCCCAACCACTAATGCCAAAGAAGCTGACAGTTCTATGATGACCTACAAGATCTTCTAGAACTAACACCAAAAAACAATGTCCTTTTCATCATAGGGGACTGACTGGAATGCAAAAGCAGGAAGCCAAGAGATACCTGGAATAACAGGCAAGTTTAGCCTTGGAGTACAAAATGAACAAGGGAAAATGCTCACAGAGTTTTGCCAAGAGAATGCACTGGTCATAGCAAACACCCTCTTCCAACAACACAAGAGAAGACTACATACACATGGACACCTTCAGATGGTCAATACTGAAATCAGATTGATTACATTCTTTGCAGCCAAAGATGGAGGAAGTCTATACAATCAGAAAAAAAAAAGACCAGGAGCTGATTGTGGCTCAGATCATGAACTCCTTATTATAAAATTCAGACTTAAATTGAAGAAAATAGGGGAAACCACTAGACCATTCAGGTATGACCTAAATCAAATCCCTTACAATTATAAACTGGAAGTGACAAATAGATTCAAGGGATTAGATCTTATAAACAGACTGCCTGAAGAACTATGGACAGAAGTTCGTGACACTGTACAGGAGGCAGTGATCAAGACCATCCCCAAGAAAAAGAAATGCAAAATGGCAAAATGGTTGTCTGAGGAGGCCTTACAAATAGCTGAGAAAAGAAAGGAAGTGAAAGGCAAAGGAGAAAAGGAAAGATATACCCATCTGAATGCAGAGTTCCAAAGAATAGCAAGGAGAGATAAGAAGGCCTTCCTCAGTGATCAATGCAAAGAAATAGAGGAAAACAATTGAATGGGAAAAACTAGAGATCTCTTCAAGAAAATTAGAGATACCAAGGGAGCATTTTATGCAAAGATGGGCACAATAAAGGGCAGAAATGGTATGGACCTAACAGAAGCAGAAGATATTAAGAAGTGGCAAAAATACACAGAACTATACAAAAAAGATCTTCATGACACAGATAACCATGATGGTGTGATCACTCACCTAGAGCCAGCAGACATCCTGGAGTGTGAAGTCAAGTGGGCCTTAGGAAGCATCACTACAAACAAAGCTAGTGGAAGTGATGGAATTCCAGCTGAGCTATTACAAGTCCTAAAAGATGATGCTGTGAAAGTGCTGCAGTCAATATACCAGCAAATTTGGAAAACTCAGCAGTGGCCCCAGGACTGGAAAAGGTCAGTTTTCATTCCAATCCCAAAGAAAGGCAATGCCAAAGAATGCTCAACTGCTGCTGCTGCTACTGCTAAGTCGCTTCAGTCGTGTCCAACTCTGTGCGACCCCATAGGCGGCAGCCCACCAGGCTCCCCCGTCCCTGGGATTCTCCAGGCAAGAACACTGGAGTGGGTTGCCATCTCCTTCTCCAATGCACGAAAGTGAAAAGTGAAAGTGAAGTCGCTCAGTCGTGTCCAACTCTTAGCGACCCCATGGACTGCAGCCTACCAGGCTCCTTCGTCCATGGGATTTTCCAGGCAAGACCACACAACTGCACTCATCTCACACACTAGCAAAGTAATGCTCAAAATTCTCCAAGCCAGGCTTCAACAGCACATGAATCATGAACTGCCAGATGTTCAATCTGGATTTAGAAAAGGCAGAGGAACCAGATCAAATTGCCAACATCCACTGGATCATAGAAAAAGTAAGAGAATTCCACAAGTGCACATGGAACATTCTCCAGAATAGATCACATCCTGGGCCATAAATCTAGCCTTGGTAAATTCAAAAAATTTGAAATAACTTCAAGCATCTTTTCTGATCACGATGTGGTAAGATTAGATGTCAACTACAGGAAAAAAAAAACTATTAAAAATACATACATATGGAGGCTAAACAACAAACTTCTGAAAAACCAACAAATCCAGAAGAAATCCAAAAAGAAATCAAAATATGCATAAAAACAAATGAAAATGAAAACACAACAACCAAAAACATATGGGATTCAGTAAAAGGAGTGCTAAGGGGAAGGTTCATACCAATACAAGCTTACCTCAAGAAACAAGACAAAAATCAAATAAATAACCTAACCTTATACCTAAAGTAACTAGAAAAAGAAAAAATGAAGAACCCCAGGGTTAGTAGAAGGAAAGAAATCATAAAAATTAGGGCAGAAATAAATTAAAAACAAAGGAGACCATAGCAAAGATAAAAAAACTAAAAGCTGGCTCTTTAAGAAGATAAATAAAATAGACAAACCATTAGCTAGACTCATCAAGAAAAAAGGGAGAAGAATCAAATCGACAAACTTAGAAATGAAAATGGAGAAATCACAACAGACAACACAGAAATACAAAGAATCAGAAGAGACTACTATTAGCAACTATATGCCAATAAAATGGACAACTTGGAAGAAATGGAAAAATTCTTAGAAAAGTATAACCTTCCAAAACCAAATCAGGAAGAAATAGAAAATCTTAACAGACCCATCACAAGCACGGAAATTGAAACTGTAATCAGAAATCTTCCAACAAACAAAACCCCAGGACCAGACCGCTTCATAGGTGAATTCTACCAAAAATTTAGAGATGAACTAACACCTGTCCTACTCAAACTCTTCCAGAAAACTGCAGAGGAAGGTAAACTGCGAAACTTATTCTATGAGACCACCATCACCCTAATAACAAAACCAGACAAAGGTGCCACCAAAAAAGAAAACTATAGGCCAATATCACTGATGAACATAGATGCAAAAATCCTTAACAAAATTCTAGCAAACAGAATCCAACAACATATTAAAAAGATCATACATCATGACCAAGTGGGCTTTATCCCAAGGATGCAAGGATTCTTCAATATGTGCAAATCAATCAATGTGATATACCAAATTAACAAACTGAAAGATAAAAACCATATGATTACCTCAATAGATGCAAAGAAAGCCTTTGACAAAATTCAACATCCATTTATGATAAAAACCTTCCAGAAAGCAAGCATAGAAGGAACATACCTCAACATAATAAAATTCATATATGATAAACCCACAGCAAACATTATCCTCAATGGTTAAAAATTGAAAGCATTTCCCCTAAAGTCAGGAACAAGACAACAGTGCCCACCCTCACCACTACCATTCAACATAGTTTCGAAAGTTTTAGCCACAGCAATCAGAGAAGAAAAAAAAATAAAAGGAATCCAGATTGGAAAAGAAGAAGTAAAACTCTCACTGTTTGCAGATGACATGATCATCTTCATAGAAAACCTTAAAGACAGCATCAGAAAATTACTAGAGCTAATCAATGAATATAAGGCTTCCCTCATAGCTCAACTGGTAATGAACCCACCTGCAGTGCATCAGTTGGTAATGAATATAGGGCTTCCCTCATAGCTCAGTTGGTAAAGAAACCGCCTGAAATGCAGGAGACCCCAATGCAATTCCTGGGTTGGGAAGATCCCATGGAGAAGGGTAAAGGCTACTCACTCCAGTATTGTGGCCTGGAGAGTCCAGAATCAATGAATATAGTAAAATTTCAGGATATAAAATTAATACATAGAAATCCCTTGCATTCCTATACACTAACAATGATAAAACAAAGAAATTAAGGAAACAATTCCATTCACCATTGCAATGAAAACAATAAAATACTTAGGAATAAATCTACCTAAAGACACAAAAGACCTATATATAGAAAACTATAAAACACTCATGAAAGAAATCAAAGAGGACACAAATAGATGGAGAAATATACCATGTTCATGGATTAGAAAAATCAATATAGTGAAAATGAGTATACTACCCAAAGCAATCTATAGATTCAATGCAATCCCTAACAAGCTACCAACAGTATTTTTTCAGAGAACTAGAACAAATAATTTCACAATTTGTATAGAAATAAAAAAAACTTGAATAGCCAAAGCAATCTTGAGAAAGAAGAATAGAACTGGAGGAATCAACCTGCCTGACTTCAGCCTATACTACAAAGCTACAGTCATCAAGACAGTATGGTACTGGCACAAAGACAGAAATATAGATCAATGGAACCAAACAGAAAGCCCAGAGATAAATCCACACACCTATGGACACCTTATCTTTGACAAAGGAGGCAAGAATATACAATGGAGAAAAGACAATATCTTTAACAAATCATGCTGGGAAAACTGGTCAGCCACCTGTAAAAGAATGAAACGAATACTTTCTAACACCATACACAAAAATAAACTCAAAATGGATTAAAGATCTAAATGTAAGACCAGAAACTATAAAACTCCTAGAGGAAAACATAGGCAAAACACTCTCCAACATAAATCACAGTAGGATCCTCTATGATCCACCTCCCACAGTAATGGAAATAAAGCAAAAATAAACAAATCGTACCTAATTAAACTTAAAAGCTTTTGCACAACAAAGGAAACTATAAGCAAGGTGAAAAGATAGCCTTCAGAAGGGGAGAAAATAATAGTAAATGAAGCAACTGACAAAGAATTAATCTCAAAAATATACAAACAGCTCATGCAGCTCAATACCAGAAAAATAAATGACCAAATCAAAAAGAACTAAACAGACATTTCTACAAAGAAGACATACAGATGACTAACAAACACATGAAAAGATGCTCAACATCACTCATCATCAGAGAAATGCAAATCAAAACCACAATGAGGTACCATCTCATGCCCGTCAGAATGGCTGCTATCAAATAGTCTACAAACAATAAATGCTGGAGAGGGTGTGGAGAAAAGGGAACCCTCTTAGACTGTTGGTGGGAATGCAACTAGTAAAGCCACTATTGGAGAACAGTGTGGAGATTCCTTAAAAAACTGTCAATAGAACTGCCATACGACCCAGCAGTCCCACTGCTGGGCATACACATCAAGAAAACCAGAATTGAAAGAGACACGTGTACCCCAATGTTCATCGCAGCACAGTTTACAATATCTAGGATGTGGAAGCAACCTAGATGTCCATTGGCAGATGAATGGATAAGAAAGCTGTGGTACATATACACAATGGAATATTACTCAGCCATTGAAAAGAACACATTTAAATCAGTTCTAATGAGGTGGATGAAATTGGAGCTTATTATACAAAGTGAAGTAAGTCAGAGAGAAAAACACCAATACAGTATACTAATGCATATATATGGAATTTAGAAAGATTGTAACAATGACCCTATATGCAAGACAGCAAAAGAAACACAGATATAAAGAACACATTTTTGGACTCTGTGGGAGAAGGTGAGGGTGGGATGATTCGAGAGAATACCATTGAAACATGTATATTGTTACTGTTAAGTCACTTCAGTCGTGTCCGACTCTGTGCGATCCCATAGATGGCAGCCCACCAGGCTTCCCCCTCCCTGGGATTGTCCAGGCAAGAACACTGGAGTGGGTTGCCATTTCCTTCTCCAATGCATGAAAGTGAAAAGTGAAAGTGAAGTTGTTCAGTCGTGTCCAACTCTTAGCGACCCCATGGATTACAGCCTACCAGGCTCCTCCGTCCATGGGATTTGCCAGGCAAGAGTACTGGAGTGGGGTGCCATTGTTTTCTCTGGAAACATGTATATTACCATATGTGAAATAGATCACCAGTCCAAGTTCAGTGCATGAAACAGGGCACTCAAAGCCGGTGCACTGGGACAACCCTGAGGGATGGGATGGGGAGGGAGGTTGGAGGAGGGTTCAGGATGGAGCACACTTAAACATCCATGGCTGATTCATGTCAATGTATGGCAAAAACCACTACAATATTGTAAAGTAATTAGCCTCCAATTTTATTTAGGTCATACCTGAATGGTCTAGTGGTTTTCCCTACTTTCTTCAATTTCAGTCTGAATTTGGCAATAAGGAGTTCATGGTCTGAGCGACAGTCAGCTCCTGGTCTTGTTTTTGCTGACTGTATAAAGCTTCTCCATTTTTGGCTGCAAAGAATATAGTCAGTCTGATTGCGGTGTTGACCATCTGGTGATGTCCATGTGTAGAGTCTTCCCTTGTGTTGTTGGAAGAGGGTGTTTGTTATGACCAGTGCATTTTCTTGGCAAAACTCTATTAGTCTTTGCCCTGCTTCATTCCGTATTCCAAGGCCAAATTTGCCTGTTACCACAGGTGTTTCTTGATTTCCTACTTTTGCATTCCAGTCCCCTCTAGTGAAAAGGACATCTTTTTTGGGTGTTAGTTCTAAAAGGTCTTGTAGGTCTTCATAGAACCGTTCAACTTCAGCTTCTTCAGCATTACTGCTTGGGGCATAGACTTGGATTACTGTGGTATTGAATGGTTTGCCTTGGAAACGAACAGAGATCATTCTGTCGTTTTTGAGGTTGCATCCAAGTACTGCATTTCGGACTCTTTTGTTGACCATGATGGCTACTCCATTTCTTCTGAGGGATTCCTGCCCGCAGTAGTAGATATAATGGTCATCTGAGTTAAATTCACCCATTCCAGTCCATTTGAATTCACTGATTCCTAGAATGTCGACATTCACTCTTGCCATCTCTTGTTTGACCACTTCCAAATTGCCTTGATTCATGGACCTGACATTCCAGGTTCCTATGCAATATTGCTCTTTACAGCATCGGACCTTTAGGGCCTAGATCTGATAGAGTGCCTGATAAACTATGGAATGAGGTTTGTGACATTGTACAGGAGACAGGGATCAAGACCATCCCCATGGAAAAGAAATGCAAAAAAGCAAAATGGCTGTCTGGGGAGGCCTTACAAATAGCTATGAAAGAAGAGAAGCAAAAAGCAAAGGAGAAAAGGAAAGATAAAAGTATCTGAATGCAGAGTTCCAAAGAATAGCAAGAAGAGATAAGAAAGCCTTCCTCAGTGATCAATGCAAAGGAATAGAGGAAAATAACAGAATGGGAAAGACTAGAGATCTCTTCAAGAAAATTAGAGACACCAAGGGGACATTTCATGCAAAGATGGGCTCGATAAAGGACAGAAATGGTATGGACCTAACAGAAGCAGAAGATATTAAGAAGAGGTGGCAAGAATACACAGAAGAACTGTACAAAAAAGATCTTCACGACCAAGATAATCATGAAGGTGTGATCACTGACCTAGAGCCAGACATCCTGGAATGTGAAGTCAAGTGGGCCTTAGAGAGCATCACTACGAACAAAGCTAGTGGAGGTGATGGAATTCCAGTTGAGCTATTTCAAATCCTGAAAGATGATGCTGTGAAAGTGCTGCACTCAATATGCCAGCAAATTTGGAAAACTCAGCAGTGGCCACAGGACTGGAAAAGGTCAATTTTCATTCCAATCCCAAAGAAAGGCAATGCCAAAGAATGCTCAAACTACCACACAATTGCACTCATCTCACACGCTAGTAAAGTAATGCTCAAAATTCTCCAAGCCAGGCTTCAGCAATACATGAACCATGAACTTCCAGATGTTCAAGCTGGTTTTAGAAAAGGCAGAGGAACCAGAGATCAAATTGCCAACATCCGCTGGATCATGGAAAAAGCAAGAGAGTTCCAGAAAAACATCTATTTCTGCTTTATTGACTATGCCAAAGCTTTTGACTGTGTGGATCACAATAAACTGTGGAAAATTCTGAAAGAGATGGGAATACCAGACCACCTGACCTGCCTCTTGAGAAACCTGTATGCAGGTCAGGAAGCAACAGTTAGTACTGGACACGGAACAACAGACTGGCTCCAAATAGTAAAAGGAGTACATCAAGGCTGTATATTATCACCCTGCTTATTTAACTTATATGCTGCAGAGTACATCATGAGAAATGCTGGACTGGAAGAAACAGAAACTGGAATCAAGATTGCCGGGAAAAATATCAATAACTTCAGATATGCAGATGACACCACCCTTATGGCAGAAAGTGAAGAGGAACTCAAAAGCCTCTTGATGAAAGTGAAAGCGGAGAGTGAAAAAGTTGGCTTAAGGCTCAACATTCAGAAAATGAAGATCATGGCATCCGGTCCCATCACTTCATGGAAATAGATGGGGAAACAGTGGAAACAGTGTCAGACTTTATTTTTCTGGGCTCCAAAATCACTGCAGATGGTGACTGCAGCCATGAATTTAAAAGACGCTTACTCCTTGGAAGGAAAGTTATGATCAACCTAGATAGCATATTCAAAAGTAGAGACATTACTTTGCCAACAAAGGTCCGTCTAGTCAAGGCTATGGTTTTTCCTGTGGTCATGTATGGGTGTAAGAGTTGGACTGTGAAGAAGGCTGAGCACCGAAGAATTGATGCTTTTGAACTGTGGTGTTGGAGAAGACTCTTGAGAGTCCCTTGCACTGCAAGGAGATCCAACCAGTCCATTCTGAAGGAGATCAGCCCTGGGATTTCTTTGGAGGGAATGATGCCTAAGCTGAAACTCCAGTACTTTGGCCACCTCATGGGATGAGTTGACTCATTGGAAAAGACTCTGATGCTGGGAGGAATTGGGGGCAGGAGGAGAAGGGGACGACAGAGGATGAGATGGCTGGATGGCATCACTGACTCGATGGACATGAGTCTGAGTGAACTCTGGGAGTTGGTGATGGACAGGGAGGCCTGGTGTGCTGTGATTCATGGGGTCATGAAGAGTCGGACCCGACCGAGTGACTGAACTGAACTAGGCTACAATTAAAATTAATTAATTTTTTAAAAAATAAGAAAAAGCAAGAGAATTCCAGAGAACTTCTACTTCTGTTTCATTGACTACACCAAAGCCTTTGACGGTGTAGATTACAACAAACTGTGGAAAATTCTGAAAGAGATGGGGATACCAGACCACCTTACCTGCTCCTGAGAAATCTGTATGCAGGTCAAGAAGCAACAGTTAGGACATGGAACAATGGACTTGATACTTTTAACTGCAAGGAAATCAGACCTGGGAGTTTCCAGCTCTGGGAGTTGGTGATGGATAGGGAAGCCTGGCGCGCTGCAGTCCATGGGGTTGCAAGGAGTCAGACATGGCTGAGTGACTGAACTGAACTGAATAAAAATAAGAAACTCAGATGATGATACTGAGTGCAAATCAGAGCAATGGGAGAGGGAGTGTTGGGTGACTGAGACAAGGAGGTCTTGCTATTTTATATGAGATGGTCAGGGCAGACCCCAGTGAGGAGGTGACAGTCAACCAGAGACCTGAAGGAAGCCTGGATTATTAGGCTGATTGCTTCCTCAGACCTGTTTAACATGTTCCTCTGACGCCTGGATATCTATAAACTGGTAGTTGGATCTATAAGTTGACCTGCTACACATTCAGTTTGGGGGCAAGAATCCTTCTTACGTGGTGCTGTGAGGTCTTCCATCAGGAAGCATGTACATCCAGGTCTTGTGACTTTGTGGACCTAGACAGCCATTGGTTGGATCCACTATTTCATTCAGTTCAGTTCAGTTCAGTTCAGTCGCTCAGTCGTGTCCGACTCTTTGCGACCCCATGAATTGCAGCACGCCAGGCCTCCTTGTCCATCACCAACTCCCAGAGTTCACTCAAACTCACGTCCATCAAGTCGGTGATGCCATCCAGCCATCTCATCCTCTGTCATACCCTTTTCCTCCTGCCCCCAATCCCTCCCAGCATCAAAGTCTTTTCCAATGAGTTAACTCTTCGCATGAGGTGGCCAAAGTATTGGAGTTTCAGCTTTAGCATCATTCCTTCCAAAGAACACCCAGGAACGATCTCCTTTAGAATGGACTGGTTGGATCTCCTTGCAGTCCAAGGGACTCTCAAGAGTCTTCTCCAACACCACGGTTCAAAAGCATCAATTCTTTGGCGCTCAGCTTTCTTCACAGTCCAACTCTCACATCCATACATGACCACAGGAAAAACCATAGCTTTGACTAGACGGACCTTTGTTGGAAAAGTAATGTCTCTGCTTTTGAATATGCTATCTAGGTTGGTCATAACTGTCTTTCCAAGGAGTAAGCATCTTTTAATTTCATGGCTGCAGTCACCATCTGCAGTGATCTGGAAGCCCAAAAGAATAAAGTCTGACACTGTTTCCACTGTTTCCCCATCTATTTGCCATGAAGTGATGGGACCAGATGCCATGATCTTCGTTTTCTGAATGTTGAGCTTTAAGCCAACTTTTTCACTCTCCACTTTCACTTTCATCAAGAGGCTCTTTAGTTCCTCTTCACTTTCTGCCATAAGGGTGGTGTCATCTGCATATCTGAGGTTGATATTTCTCCCGGCAATCTTGATTCCAGCTTGTATGCAAGTGATAAGAGTCCATCATTCCTTGTTCAATATGAGTTATTTTTAAAATTCTTGTTACACAGAGATTACTTTCAAACAATTCTCCCTCCCTTATCCTAAAGTCCCTCAGTTGAAAAACATTATTGAATAATTCCTTAAATTCTATCAGTTCAGTTCAGTTGGTCAGTTGTGTCTGACTCTTTGAGACCCCATAGACTGCAGCATGCCAGGCTTCCCTGTCCATCACCAACTCCCAGAACCTGCTCAAATTCATGTCCATCGAGTCAGTGATGCCATCCAACCATCTCATCCTCTGACATCCCCTTCTCCTCTTGTCTTCAACCTTTCCCAGCATCAGGGTCTTTTCCAATGAGTCAGTTCTTTGCATCAGGTGACCAAAGTATTGGAGCTTCAGCTTCAGCCTCAGTCTTTCCAATGAATATTCAGGATTGATTTCCTTTAGGATTGACTGGTTTGATCTTGCAGTCCCAGGGACTCTCAAGAGTCTTCTCCAAAACCACAGCTCAAAAGCGTCAATGCTTCAGCATTCAGCTTCTTTTATGGTCCAACTCTCACGTCCATACATGACTACCGGGAAAAAAAAAAGCTTTGACTAGATGAACCTTTGTCGGCAAAGTAATGTCTCTGCTTTTTAATATGCAGTCTAGGTTGTTCATAGCTTTCCTTCTAAGGACCAAACATCTTTTCATTTCATCTGCAGTGATTTTGGAGGCCAAAAAAATAGTCCTTCACTGTTTCCATTGTTTCCCAATCTATTTGCCATGAAGTGATGGGACCGGATGCTATCATGTTTGTTTTTTGAGTGTTCAGTTTTAAGCCATCTTTTTTAGTCTCCTCTTTCACTTTCATGAAGAGGCTCTTTAGTTCCTCTACACTTTCTGCCATAAGAGTGCATATCTGTGTTTTTTTATATTTCTCCCAGCAATCTTGATTACAGCTTGTGCTTCATCTAGCCTGGCATTTTGCATGCTTTACTCTGCATGTAAGTTAAATAAGCAGGGTGACAATATGCAGCCTTGACATACTCCTTTCTCAATTTGGAACCAGTCCATTGTTCCATGTCCAGTTCTAACTATTGCTTCTTGATCTGCGTACATATTTCTCAGGAGAAGGTAAGGTGGTCTGGTATTCCCATCTCTTGAAGAATTTGCCACAGTTTGTTGTGATTCACACAGTCAAAAACTTTGGCATAGTCAATGAAGCAGAAGTAGATGTTTTTCTGGAATTCTCTTGCTTTTTCTATGATCCAATGGATGTTGGCAATTTGATCTCTGGTTCCTCTAACTTTTCTAAATCCAGATTGAACATCTGGGAGTTCACGATTCATGTGCTGTTGAAGCCCGGCTTGGAGAATTTTGAGCATTACTTTGCTAGTGTGTGAGATGAGTGCAATTGTGTGGTAGTTTGACCCAAGATGGGCAGGCCATGGTGGAGAGATCTGACAGAATGCGGTCCACTGGAGAAGGGAATGGCAAACCACTTCAGTATTCTTGCCTTGAGAACCCCATGAACAGTATGAAAAGGCAAAATGACAGGATACTGAAAGAGAAACTCCCCAGGTCAGTAGGTGCCCAATATGCTACTGGAGATTAGTGGAGAAATAACTCCAGAAAGAATGAAGGGATGGAGCCAAAGCAAAAAGAATACCCAGCTAAGGATGTGACTGGTGATAGAAGCAAGGTCCAATGCTGTAAAGAGCAATATTGCATAGGAACCTGGAATGTCAGGTCCATGAATCAAGGCAAATTGGAAGTGGTCAAACAAGAGATGGCAAGAGTGAATGTCAACATTCTAGGAATCAGCGAACTGAAATGGACTGGAATGGGTGAATTTAACTCAGATGACCATTATATCTACTACTGCGGGCAGGAATCCCTCAGAAGAAATGGAGTAGCCATCATGGTCAACAAAAGAGTCCGAAATGCAGTACTTGGATGCAACCTCAAAAACGACAGAATGATCTCTGTTCGTTTCCAAGGCAAACCATTCAATACCACAGTAATCCAAGTCTATGCCCCAACCAGTAATGCTGAAGAAGCTGAAGTTGAACGGTTCTATGAAGACCTACAAGACCTTTTAGAACTAACACCCAAAAAAGATGTCCTTTTCACTAGAGGGGACTGGAATGCAAAAGTAGGAAATCAAGAAACACCTGTGGTAACAGGCAAATTTGGCCTTGGAATACGGAATGAAGCAGGGCAAAGACTAATAGAGTTTTGCCAAGAAAATGCACTGGTCATAACAAACACCCTCTTCCAACAACACAAGGGAAGACTCTACACATGGACATCACCAGATGGTCAACACCGCAATCAGACTGACTATATTCTTTGCAGCCAAAAATGGAGAAGCTTTATACAGTCAGCAAAAACAAGACCAGGAGCTGACTGTCGCTCAGACCATGAACTCCTTATTGCCAAATTCAGACTGAAATTGAAGAAAGTAGGGAAAACCACTAGACCATTCAGGTATGACCTAAACCAAATCCCTTATGATTATACAGTGGAAGTGAGAAATAGATTTAAGGGACTAGATCTGATAGATAGAGTGCCTGATGAACTATGGATGGAGGTTCGTGACATTGTACAGGAGACAGGGATCAAGACCATCCCCATGGAAAAGAAATCCAAAAAATCAAAATGGCTGTCTAGGGAGGCCTTGCAAATGGCGGTGAAAAGAAGAGAGGTGAAAAGCAAAGGAGAAAAGGAAAGATATAAACATCTGAATGCAGAGTTCCAGAGAATAGCAAGAAGAGATAAGAAAGCCTTCTTCAGTAATCAATGCAAAGAAATAGAGGAAAATAACAGAATGGGAAAGACTAGAGATCTCTTTAAGAAAATCAGAGATATCAAAGGAACATTTCATGCAAAGATGGGCTCGATAAAGGACAAAAATGGTATGGACCTAACAGAAGCAGAAGATATTAAGAAGAGATGGCAAGAATACACAGAAGAACTGTACAAAAAAGATCTTTACGACCCAGATAATCACGATGGTGTGATCACTGACCTAGAGCCAGACATCCTGGAATGTGAAGTCAAATGGACCTTAGAAAGCATCACTACGAACAAAGCTAGTGGAGGTGATGGAATTCCAGTTGAGCTATTTCAAATCCTGAAAGATGATGCTGTGAAAGTGCTGCACTCAATATGCCAGCAAATTTGGAAAACTCAGCAGTGGCCACAGGACTGGAAAAGGTCAATTTTCATTCCAATCCCAAAGAAAGGCAATGCCAAAGAATGCTCAAACTACCACACAATTGCACTCATCTCACACGCTAGTAAAGTAATGCTCAAAGTTCTCCAAGCCAGGCTTCAGCAATACGTGAACCGTGAACTTCCAGATGTTCAAGCTGGTTTTAGAAAACGCAGAGGAACCAGAGATCAAATTGCCAACATCTGCTGAATCATGGAAAAAGCAAGAGAGTTCCAGAAAAACATCTATTTCTGCTTTATTGACTATGCCAAAGCCTTTGACTGTGTGGATCACAATAAACTGTGGAAAATTCTGAAAGAGATGGGAATACCAGACCACCTGACCTGTCTCTTGAGAAACCTGTATGCAGGTCAGGAAGCAACAGTTAGAACTGGACATGGAACAACAGACTGGTTCCAAATAGGAAAAGGAGTACGTCAAGGCTGTATATTGTCACCCTGCTCATTTAACTTATATGCAGAGTACATCATGAGAAACGCTGGACTGGAAGAAACACAAACTGGAATCAAGATTCCCGGGCGAAATATCAATAACCTCAGATATGCAGATGACACCACCCTTATGGCAGAAAGTGAAGAGGAACTAAAGAGCCTCTTGATGAAAGTGAAAGTGGAGAGTGAAAAAGTTGGCTTAAAGCTCAACATTCAGAAAACGAAGATCATGGCATCTGGTCCCATCACTTCATGGCAAATAGATGGGGAAACAGTGGAAACAGTGTCAGACTTTATTTTTCTGGGCTCCAAAATCACTGCAGATGGTGACTGCAGCCATGAATTTAAAAGATGCTTACTCCTTGGAAGGAAAGTTATGACCAACCTAGATAGCATATTCAAAAGCAGAGACATTACTTTGCCAACAAAGGTTCGTCTAGTCAAGGCTATGGTTTTTCCTGTGGTCATGTATGGATGTGAGAGTTGGACTGTGAAGAAGGCTGAACGCCAAAGAATTGATGCTTTTGAACTGTGGTGTTGGAGAAGACTCTTGAGACTCCCTTGGACTGCAAGGAGATCCAACCAGTCCATTCTGAAGGAGATCAGCCCTGGGATTTCTTTGGAGGGAATGATGCTGAAGCTGAAACTCTAGTACTTTGGCCACCTCATGAGAAGGGTTGACTCATTGGAAAAGACTCTGATGCTGGGAGGGATTGGGGGCAAGAGGAGAAGGGGACGACAGAGGATGAGATGGCTGGATGGCATCACTGACTCGATGGACATGAGTCTGAGTGAACTCCGGGAGTTGGTGATGGACAGGGAGGCCTGGCGTGCTGCAATTCATGGGGTCGCAAAGAGTCAGACACGACTGAGCGACTGATCTGATCTGATCTGATCTTGAGCATTCTTTGGCATTGCCTTTCTTTGGGACTGGAATGAAAACTGACCTTTTCCAGTCCTGGGTCCACTGCTGAGTTTTCCAAATTTGCTGTCATATTGAGTGCAGCACTTTCACAGCATCATCTTTTAGGACTTGAAATAGCTCAGCTGGAATTCCATCACCTTCACTAGCTTTATTTGTAGTGATGCTTCCTAAGGCCCACTTGACTTCACACTCCAGGATGTCTGGCTCTAGGTGAGTGATCACACCATCGTGATTATCTGGGTTAATAAGACCTTTTTTGTATAGTTCTTCTGTGTATTCTTGCCATCTCTTCTTAATATCTTCTGCTTCTGTTAGGTGCATACCATTTTTGTCCCTTATTGTGCCCATCTTTCCATGAAATGTTCGCTTGGAATCTGTAATTTTCTTGAGGAGATCTCTAGTCTTTCCCATTCAGTTGTTTTCCTCTATTTCTTTGCATTGATCACTGAGGAAGTCTTTCTTATCTCTCCTTGCTATTCTTTGGAACTCTGCATTCAGATGGGTATATCTTTCCTTTTCTCCTTTGCCTTTCACTTCTTTTCTTTCTTCAGCCATTTGTAAGGCCTCCTCATAGAGCCATTTTGCCTTTTTGCATTTCTTTTTCTTGGGTATGGTCTTGGTTACCGCTTCCTGTACAACGTCATGAACCTCTGTCCATAGTTCTTCAGGTACTCTATTTTCAAAATTTCAGATACATGATTTCATAGCTCCCCCTTAAAACCCTTCAGTTTTAATGCTAATGTTATAAGAGTCCCAATTTGGTTGAAGTCATCTACCAACTTTCATTTCTCTAGAACTTTAGTTCCTAGATTGCTATCCCTGTCTCCAATACCTTGAACCTTGCTGATTTGATTTCTGTTTAAATGACCCTTCCACCTCTGCACAGAGACCTGCCCTCCCTTCCTTGACCTCCTCTCCTCCAGTGATCTACTCAGTTCCTCACTCACTCCCACAGAAATAACCTTGACATCATCACCCAAAGTGGAACATGTACAATATTAAGTTCATGTATCCCACTCTCAGACAATTTCTTCCCATTGCTTCAGCTCATTCTCTCTAGTACCCAAACCAATTATTTGTTGTTGTTGTTCAATCACTCAGTTGTGTCCGACTTTGTGACCCCATGGACTACAGCATACCAGGCTTCCCTGTCCTTCACCATCTCCCAGAGATGGCTCAAACTTATGTCCATTGAGTCAGTGATGCCATCCAACCGTCTCATCCTCTGTCATCCCCTTCCCCTCCTGCATTCAATCTTTTCCAGCATCAGGATCTTTTCTAATGAGTTGGCTCTTCGCATCATGTGGCCAAAGCATTGGATCTTCAGCATCTGTCCTTCCAATGAATATTCAGAATTGATTTCATTTAGGATTGACTGGTTTGATCTCCTTGCAGTCCAATGGGACTCTCAAGAGTCTTTTCCAAGACCACAGTTCAAAAGCATCAATTCTTTGGTCCAACTCTCACATCCATACATGACTACTGGAAAAACCATAGATTGACTATATAGACTTCTGTCAGCAATCATCATACCCTAAAAACAGACACTGAAACATCTTAAAGACTTTGCACCCATGAATATAGACACCAAAGCATATCAGAGACAAGTCACCATGAAAACACCACCCCCCCCCAAAATCATTATGACTTCAAATCCTGGCAAAGATCCATGAAAATCTCAGCTACCTCCCACATGGACTGAACCCCCAAATTCATAACCCTGTAATCCCCCAGGTACCTTACACCCTGGGATAAAGACCCTCCAAGAGTATAGAAATTTTACAACCTGAGGCACAGACCACCAATAACACAGACCTCATCCTCCAGAACAGACCAGCAAACAACTTAGATACCTCATACATTAGACACATAACCCCCCAAAAGTTCTGAGACCTACAACCCTGACACAGACCTGCTCAAACCTCAGAGACCCCAATCATGTCTGACACCTCACGCATCAGACACAAACCCTTAAAGAGCTCAGAGGTATCCCACACCAGATCCCAAACACCTTAGAAACTATACATCCTTAATTACAAATCCTCCAAAAGCTCATAGGCCACATGTGGTGGGCACAGACCCCCAGAAGGCTACACATCTCATACCATGGACACAGAATCCCAAACAGATTTGTAACCTTATACCTTGTGACACAGAAACCCTGAAAGAATGAAAGCATCAGATCCTAAGACAGAAAACTTAAATCAGCTCAAAGATCCTCAATACATGGTCCATCTCCACAAAAGCATCATAGAGAACTTAACACCCAGAGACACAGCCCTAGAAAGGGTTCAGAAATAGCACATCCTACAAACGGATCCCAAACAGAGGAGAGACAGCTCATTCTACAAAAAAATCCCCCAAACAACTGTAGATGCTACATGTCCAAGGATATCTACCCACAAATTGCCTGGGTGCTATCATCTTGAACAGAAACCCAGACAGCTGAGTGACCTCACATTCTGGACATGGGAACTAAATTACCTCAGCTCAGAGCCCTGAAACATACATCCAAACAAAAATCAGCAATGCAAATCTTAAAATGCCAAAGCCTCCATACTTAGGGATACAGACCCATAGAATATCAAAACGTCACCATCAGGGAAAAGTCTCACGAAGGTTGACAGTCCCCATACCCTGGACAGCAAAACCACAAAGGGCTCAGAGGCCTCAAACTCAGGTAGAAAGTGGGCAAATCAGCTTAAAAGAATTCACAACCTAGAAAACAGGACACCTGGTGGAAGAGGGGTTAAGATCACATATTTCTACCGCAGGGGCATGGGTTTGATCCCTTGTCATGGAACTAAGATCTCACGTGCCACACAGCATGGCCAAGAAAAAAAAATAGAAAATAGGACATGAGACAGCTTAGAAACCTCGTACTTCAGACACGGATCTCCCAAAAGCCCAGAGACCTTACACCATGGGACCCAGAAGAGCTAAGAGATTTCACTCTGTGGAACAAAGACCCAAGTAACTCAGATACCCCACACCATGGATAGAGACTCAACATACTAAACTATAAAGATATCATGACATAGACAAAGACTCTCAAGCAGCTCAGACACCTCACACCCTGGGACACAGAACCCCTAAGCACCTAGTATCACCATATGATAAAATGTCCCCATCAGCCTTTGAGATTTCACAACTTGGAAGACAAGATTCCCAAAATTACTTGTACATTTAACATTCTGCAAAGAGACATTAAAAAGTTTACTGATGGGATTTCCATGGTGGTTCAGTGGCTAACACTCCATGCTCCCAATGCAGGGGGCCTGGGTCCAATCACTGGTCAGGGAGCTAGATCCCACATGCCGCAACTAAAGATCCCGAGTGCTGCAACCAAGATTCAGCATAGCCGAAAAAAAAAAAAAAAGAACAATGTTACATTAAAAAAAAATCTTTTTTAAGAAAGCTTATTGATCTCACATTTCGGATAGTTGCTAAATCACCTCAGAAACCTGGCACATGGCTAGACATACCTTAGAACAGCAATGTGGCCTCAATTAAGGAGAAAACCTCAAAAATTCAGAGATGTTAATAGTCAGGGATGCCAACCCTCAAAATATCAAACACCTCACAACCATGGTAACGGACCCACAAAGATTTCAGAGAACTCATGCCACGGTCAAATACAAATCAGCTCAGAGACTTGCACGTGCTCAGAAGTGTGAGAGGTACACATTGAGAAAGAACCACAAAGGATTCAGAAGCTTCACAGCCTGAGATACAGCTTAGAGACCACACACTCTCACATATAGACCCCCAAACAGCCAAAGGAAGTCACAGCCTGAGACAAAGAAACACAAATATCTCAGTGACCTCACATCCATGTGACACAGACTCCCAAACATCTTAGAACCTCAGACTGTGGGTCAGAAACTCCCAAATGGGCTTCCCAGGTGGCTCAGTGGTAAAGAATCTTCCTGCAATGCAGGAGACCTGGGTTCAATCTCTGGGTCAGGAAGATCCCCTGGAGAAGGAAATGGCAACCCACTCCAGTATTCTTGTCTGGAGAATCCCCATGGACAGAGGAGCCTGGGGGGCTACAGTCCATGGGGTCGCAGAGTCAGCCATGACTCAGTGACTAAGCATGCGCACACCCTGGAAACATAGACCAAAGTACTCAAAGTCTTCACATACTGGGAAGCAGAGCCCCAAACAGTTCATGGACTCCGCACCCTAGGACACAGATCCCCAAAGAACTAAGATATGACACTGTCCCTCAGCCAGCCTAGAAGCATTACTCTGCCCCCTGCAGAAAAGGTGACAGTGTAGGTGGTCTGCTGTTGTGGCTGCTGTCTCCCTCCTCCCGCCATGGGGCCAGAGAGGGAACTTTCTCCAGATTCTCCCATATCCTTACTGTGAGAGCTTGGTGGGGTTCCTGGAGTAAAAACCTGCCCTGCAACCCCCAGAAGCTTCACATTCTCTAGCCTGCACTCAGCCTCCAGCAATCTGTCAAAATTTCTAGTTAACGTTCCTCTCAGCTCATATAGCATCCGGTGGCTTCTGCCCCAGGTGAGCAAATGCGCTGGTCCTGCACTCCTTGCAGGCACTAGTTTTGTTTTGTTTTGTTTTGTTTTGTTTTTCCAGATTTCAGGATGGCCATCTGTCCTGTGATCTCAGTTCTCTGATGAGTTCATGCTATCGTTAATTTGCTCTCTGTCCAACTTCTTTCCTGTTGAAGGATAAGAGTTACTTTTCTTCAGTTCCTTATGTGTCCAAGTTGAAACCAGAAGTCTTTTCATTTATCTTTTTAAGAACATTTTCTATCTCTCTCTCTTTTTAAACTATTTTATTTATTTATTTTTGGCTGTGCTGGGTCTTCACTGCTGTGTGGGCTTTCTCTAGTTGCAGAGAGCGAGTCCTACTCTCTAGTTGCAGTGTGCAGGCTTCTCATTGTGGTGGCTTCTTTTGTTGCAGAGCACAGGCTCTAGGGTGTGAGGGCTTCAGTAGTAACAGCACGTGGGCTCAGTGGTTGTGGCTCCTGGGCTCTAGAGCACAGGCTCAATAGCTGTGATGCACCGGCTTAGTTGCTTCAACAGCGTGTGGGATCTTCCAGGATCAGGGATTGAACCTGTGTCTCCTGTGTAAGTAGATACTTTACCACTGAACCACTAGGGAAGCCCCTCTTTTCATTTATTTTTTATCTTAAAAGCTTTCCTCCTTTTCATCTATTTTTCTTAAGCCATTATCTGTTGTGTTTATTATGTTCCTTCTAGTTCAGTCTTTGTTTCTGAAATGAGTCTTAGTTATTTCTAATTCTTTAATTCTATTACTTCATTTTTGGATTTTTCTCATTCTAATTTAAGCTGCTCTTTCATATCTTATATCATTTATTAATCTCTTAGTTCATTTGGAAATACTAGGATGGAAGTTTCATTGGTTTTGTTTGTCTTTCTGACATTTTCTTATTATCCATAGGGGTGTTATTCTGCTCCTTATCCTCTTTTTTCTTGTAATAATGTTATATGAGATTTGACTTCCCTTCTTTTATATAAAATCAATTTTCTTGAATGTTTAGAAAGGAAGCATGGTTCAGGATTGCTTTTTTAACTTCATGGCTTTATAGCTCCCTCTTCTGTTTTTGTAAAGAGCTCAAAACTGTGGGAACTTGGTCTCTGAGATCTTGGGGTTTCTATTCTACTCTTTTACTTTTATCTGGACCTTCTTTTCCTTTAACTCTATGTTCTTCCTGCTCACACTGGATTCTGTTCTTAGTATTTCCAGTGTGGTTGTTTTGACAGTTCATAAGACTCAAACTGTTCCTCCTTTCAGAATTATTCTTTATTTTTGTGTATGGATGACAAGTTCTATTAATAAATTTTTTAAAATCTCTATGAGATACAGAGAGTTGAGTGGGGGGAAGAGAATGAAAACACTAGAATATTATTAATAAAGAATAATTTTAAGGGATTCTCTGGCAGTCCAGTGGTTAGAACTCCACACTTTCATTGCTGATGGCCTGGGGTTCAATTCCTGGTGAAAGAATTAAGATTCCATAAGCCTCGTGACCAAAAAAAAAAGAATAATGTTAGCAGTCCATGGGGTTGCAAAGAGTCAGACACGACTTAGTGACTGAACAACAACAATGTGGAGGAGGGTGGATACCGGGTAGATGGACAGCAATGGCAGGAAGCTTTTCACTGCACACCTGTTAATCTTCATTTTTTAAGTAAATGCATATCACCTATTCCAAATTTAAGTAATTCTTCAAATTGTGCCTCCAAAATAAAAGACATCAACCCGTGAGGACAAGAGTTGGAGAAGAAAATTCTGGAATGTATTTTGGTATATAGGAGGCATATGGATGAGTGGTAATAGCAGAACAGAGAAATCAAAATCATATACTAGCAGTTGGGAGGATAAAAATCAGCATGATATTAAAAGTGGAATCCCCAAATGACTCTGAAATCAATAGTATCAGGTACTCTGGAAGTAAGAGTGCATTCCAAAACATGAAAAGATTCTCAACATCGTTAATCAGAGAAATGCAAATCAAAATCACAATAAGATTTCACCTCACACCTGTCAGAATGGCTATCACTGAAAAAGTCTATAAATAACAAGTGTTGGTTAGGATGTAGAGAAAAAGGAAACCTTGTGTACTGTTGTTGGGAATATAAATTGGTGCAGCCACTAGGGAAAATAGTATGGAGGTTTCTCAAAAAAACAAAAATAGGCTTCCCTGGTGGGCCAATGGTTAAGAATTCACCTTGCAATGCAGGGGACACCAGTATGAGCTCTGGTCCAGGAAAGATCCCGCATGCTGTGGAGCAACTAAGCCCCTGTGCCACAACTATTGAGTCCGCACTCTAGAACTCATGAGCTTCAACTACTGAAGCCCAGATTCCTAATCTACATAACAAGAGAAACCACCACAATAAGAAGCCCTCGCACTGAAACTTAGAGAGCAGCCCCTACTCGCCACAACTAGAGAAAGCTCAAGTGCAGCAACAAAGACCCAGCACAGCCAAAAAAAAAAGAACTATCACATGACCCAGCAAATCCACTCCTGAGTATTTAACTGAAAAAAAAAAGAAAACACTAATTAGAAAAGATACATGCACCCCAATGTTCATAGCATTATTTACAATAGCCAAGATATGGAAGCAATCTAAGTGTTCATCAAAGATGAATGGATAAAGATGTGATGCATATATATACTACTCGATCATAAGAAAGAATGAAATTCTGCCATCTGCCACAACAAGAATGGACTTGGAGGGTATTATACTAAGTGAAATAAAGTCAGACAGAGAACGACAAATACTGTATGAGATCATTTACATGTGGAATCTAAAAAATAAAACCACTAGTGAATATAGCAAAAAAAAAAAAAAAAAAACAGGTTCACAGATATAGAGAACAAACTAGTGGTTACCAGTGGGGGGAGAGAGGGGGCAACAAGAGAGGGGTAGGGGATTAAGAGGTACAAACTGCTATGTATAAAATAAAAAAGCTACAAGGACACATTGTACAGCACAGAGAATATAGCCAATTTTTTATTATAACTATAAATGCAATAAAATCTTTAAAATTTTTGAATAACTATGTTGTGTACCTGAAACATATAAATAATATTGTGCAAAGTATATCAAATATACTTTGATATAAAAAATAAGAACTTAGACCCAAACATCTCCAGTTCTACCACATGAGTCTGGAAGGATATAAAACATCTGAACAATTATTAATAACTGACATATACAGGACATTAGAGCCAATAACAGCATAATAAACTTTTTGAAATGCATACAGAACATTTATCAAAATTAACCACATCCAGAGTTTTAGAGTAAGCTTAATAAATTTCAAACTGCTGAAATATCTCAGAGCATATCCTCTCATAATAGTAGAAATATGTGGTATTGGGACTTCCCTGGTGGTCCAGTGGTTATGACTCTGTGTTCCCAATCCAGAGGGCCCAGGTTTGACCCCTGGTCAGCCGGGTGTTGGTGATGGACAGGGAGGCCTGGCGTGCTGCAATTCATGGGGTCGCAAAGAGTCGGACACGACTGAGCGACTGAACTGAACTGAGGGAACTAGATCTCATATGCAGCAACTAAAGATCCCACCTGCCACAATTAAGAGTTCGCATGCCATGGAAGGTTAAGACAAGGCCAGAGGAAATAAGAAATGTATACAAAATAAACTTTGTGCATGTTAACAATTTAAAAAAAAAAGAGTTCACATGCCACAACTAAAAGACCCCATATGCCACAATGAAGACATGGCCCAGCCAAATAAAGAAACAAATAGGGACTTCCCTGTTGACTCAGTGGTAAAGAATCTGCCTGCCAACGCAGGAGACATGGGTTCGATTTCTGATCCAGGAAGATCCCACATGCCACGGATCAATTGAGCCTGTGCTCTAGAATCTGGGAGCAGCAACTACTGAGCCCACATGCCCTAGAGCCTGTGCTCAGCAAGAGAAGCCACCACAATGAGAAGCCTGTGCACCACAAGTAGAGGGGGGCCCCTGCTCACTGCAACTAGAGAAAAGCCAGCACAGCAGCGAAAACCCACCATGTCCAAAAATAAATAAATAAAATTATTTTTTAAATGAAATACATATTTAAAAAGAAATATATGATATCATAACTAACAATATGATGACAAACATCTAGAACTCCTGGGAAATTAAGTAGTACATCACTAAATAACAGATGGGTCAATGTAGAAATCAAGTTAGAAATTAGAACTGAATGATAATGTGCATAGATTATATCAAAACCAGGAGATACAGCCAAAGCTGTACTTTTATAAGCCTGGGTGCATATGTAGGGAAAAGAAAACCTTGAAGCTAAATAACCTCAGATTTCATCTTAAGGAACTAGAACATGAGGAATATATAAAATCCAAGGCAGGACTTCCCTGGTAGGGCAATGAATAAAAATCGGCCTGCCAATGCAGGGGACATGGGTTTGACCCCTGGTCAGTAGCCCCTGCTTGCCACAGCTAGAGAAAGCCCACACACAGCAATGAAGACCCAGCACAGCCAAAAATAAATAAATAAATAAATTTTAAAACCTTTTAAAAATTAAATCTTAAAAAAATTGTCTATCTATTATTATTATTTTTGGCCATACCACAAGGTATGCAGGATCTCAGTTCCCTATCTAGGGATCAAACTCATGCCCCTGCACTGGAAGCATGTAATCTTAACCACTGGACTGCCAGGGAAGTCCCGTGTAGTGATGTCCTTTTTATTCCTGATATTTGTTATTAGTATATTCTCTCATTATTCTTGATTAGTTTTTCTAGGTGTTTATCAATTCTTAAATAAGATTTCTAACAACCAACTCTTGGTTATTAATATATATATTTTTTATGTATTTGTTTCCTATGTGTTTGTTTTCTGTACTTCCTTTTTTTTCCTTTTTGCTATTGCTTTGGGTTTTTTTAATTTTTATTTATTTATTTATTCATATATTTTTATTTTTGGCCATGCTGGGTCTTTGTTGCTGCCCTCAAACTTTCTCTAGCTGTGGTGAGCGGGAGCTACTCTTCATTGCAGTGCATGGGCTTCTTAGCATGGTGGCTTCTCTTGTGGAGCACAGGCTCTAGGTGCGTGAGCTTCAGTAGTTCTGGCACATGGGCTCAGTGGTTGTGGTGCATGGGCTTAGTTGCTCCTTGGCATGTGAAATCTTACTGGACCAGGGATCAAACCCATGTTCCCTACATTGAAAGGCAGATTCTTAACCACTGGACCACCAGGGAAGTCCTAAGATATATATATATATTTTTTTTATATGAACCATTTTTAAAGTCTTTATTGAATGTATTACAATATTGTTTCTGCTTTTTATGATTTGGTCTTTTGGCTGCAAGGCACATAGGATCTTAGCTCTCCAACCATGGATTGAACCCACACCCCCTGAGTTGGAAGGCAAAGTCTTAACCACTGAACCACCAAGGAAGTCCCAAATAAATTTTTTTTAAAACAAGGATATCACTACAGGTCTTATAGACATTGCAAGTATTAAAACAGGGGAATTTCCAACATCTGTTGGCTCATAGAAAAAGCAAGGGAATTCCAGAAAAACATCTACTTCTACTTCATTGACTATGCTAAAGCCTTTGACTGTGTTATTACACAGATTACAACAAACTGCAGAAAATTCTTAAAGAGATAGGCATACCAGACCGCCTTATTTGCCTCCTGAGAAACCTGTACGCAGGTCAAGAAGCAACAATTAGAACTGGACATGGAACAACAGACTGGTTGTTGAACAACAGAAAGGTCCAAATTGGGAAAGGAGTGTGTCAAGGCTGTATATTGTCATCCTGCTTATTTAACTCCTATGCAAAGTACATCATGTGAAATGCAGGGCTGGATGAAGCACACGTGGGAATCAAGATTGCCAGGAGAAATATCAATAACCTCAGATATTCAGATGATACCACCCTAATGGCAGAAAATGAAGAGGAACTAAAGAGCCTCTTGATAAAGGTGAAAGAGGAGAGTGAAAAAGCTGGCTTAAAACTCAACATTCAGAAAACTAAGATCATGGCATCCAGTCTCATCACTTTATGGCAAATAGATGGGGGAAAAATGGAAACGGTGCTAGACTTTATTTTCTTGGGCTCCAAAATCAATGGGGATGGTGACTGCAGCCATGAAATTAAAACATATTTGCTCCTTGGAAGAAAAGCTATGACAAACCTAGACAGCATATTCAAAAGCAAAGATATCACTTTGCCAACAAAGGTCTGTAGAGTCAAAGCTATGGTTTTACCAGTAGTCATGTATGGATGTGAGAGTTGGACCATAAAGAAAGTTGAGTGCCAAAGAATTGATGCTTTTGAACTGTGGTCCTGGAGAAGACTCTTGATAATCCCTTGGACTGCAAGGAGATCAAACCAGTCAATTCTAAAGGAAATCAACCCTGAATATTCACTGGCAGGACTGATGCTGAAGCTGAAAATCCAATACTTTGGCCACCTGATGCGAAGAGCTGACTCACTGGAAAAGACCTTGGTGCTGGGAAAGACTGAGGGTGGGAGAAGAAGGGGGAGACAGAAGATGAGATGGTTGGATGGCATCACTGACTCAATAGACATGAGTTTGAGCAAGCTCTGGGAGACTGTGAAGGACAGGGAGGCCTAGCATGCTACAGTTCGTGGGGTCACAACAGTCGGACATGACTGAGGGACTGAACAACAATGCCCTCCTGCACTGTTGGTGGGAATGTAAACTGATACTATTATGGAAAACAGTATGGAGATTCCTTAAAAAACTAGGAATAAATCTACCATATGACCTAGCAATCCCACTACTGGGCACACACCCTGAGAAAACCACAATTCTAAAAGACACATCTACCCTAGTGTTCATTGCAGCAATATATACAATAGCCAGGACATGGAAGCAACCTAGATGTCCATTAACAGATGAATGGATAAAGAAATATGGTGTATATATATACAGCAGAATATAACTCAGCCATAAAAAAGAATGAATTTGTATCAGTTCTAGTGAAATAGATGAACCTAGAGCCTCTTATACAGAGTTAAGTAAGTTAGAAAGAGAAAAAAAAAAGTATTGTATATTAATAACATATGTGGAAAATGGCACTGATATATAGAAAAATGGTACTAATGAACCTAGTCGAGAACGAACTAGTGGACACAGTGGGGGAAGGTGAGGGTGGGACAAATTGAGAAAGTAGCATTGACATCTATACACTATCATGTGTAAAACAGTGAGTAGGAAGTTGCTATATAACACAGGGAGCCTGTCCTGGCACTCTGTGATGACTTAGAGGGGTGGGATTGGGGGAGGGGAGGGAGGATCAACAGGGAGGGGATTTGTATATAATTATGACTGATTTGTGTTGTTGTATAGCAGAATCCAACACAACATTGTAAAGCAATTTTCCACCAATTAAAAAATTTTAAAAACAAAAAACAGAACTATGAACAATTTATGCAAATAAATTTCACAATTTAGATGAAAATATGCAAATTCCTTGAGAAACAAAGCTCTCCAAATGAACATGAGAAGATATAGACAGTCAAGTTTTGATCATGGTAAGCTGAAATAAAATGAGATAAGAAATATCTCCTCATTCTCTATTTTCTGTAAATAGGCATGTAGAATTGATATTTCCTCCTTAGAGGTTAGATAGCATTCACTGGTGAAGTCATCTGGGCCTGGAGTTTTTTGTAGGGGAATGTTGTTGAATCCAATTTCTTAACAGTTATGGAACAATTAAGAGTATCTATTTCTTCTAATGTCATTCTTAGTCATTTTATTTTCAGAGAACTTGCCCATTTTATGTAAGATATCAAATTGCTCAACTTGTTTATTATATTTACTTATTATCCTTCATATATCTGTAGGATATGTAGTGATGTCCTAATTTTTATTCCTGATGTTAGTAATTTTAATTTTCACTTTTTTTCTCTTGATCAGTCCTGCTAGAAAATTTTCAATTCTACTGACCTTTGAAATGATTAGTAAAACTTCATGAAAAAATGTACCTACATACTGTCATGCACTGCAGGTAGGAATGCAAAATAATATAAGACCTATGGAGAACAACTTGGCAGTATTCACTGAAATTACAAATGCACATATACCCTTTGACCCAGTAATTACATTTCTGGAAATGTGCAAAATGCACATATGATTATTCATTACAGCATTTTCATAATTAGAAACTGAAGACAAACCAAGAATAAATACATTATGGTACATACACACAAACGAATGCTCCGGAAGTATAAAAAAATGAAGAAGTTCTCTATGTATTGATTTGTAAAGATTTCCAGGATATATGGTTAATAAAGCAAGATGCAAAACAGTGTATCTAGTGAGTATGCCACATTTTGTGTAAGAAAGGGGGGGTTATATCTAGTCATAATTGCTTGTACATGCATAAAGATATTCTGGACAGATACACAGTAAACTAACAAAGATGGTTACTGAAGAAAACCCAAGTTCTTTGGCCTGGAATACAAGTCCTTCTAGGAAACACTTTGAAGACAGATTGCCTGACACTTTGGTATAAGACTTTGGTCAAATTACTGTTTCTTCACCTCAACACAAGGTAACAGTACCTATCCTCATAGGGTTATGAGGATTAAATGGATTAATGGAGTCTCTGGCACATAGTTAACATTCAATAAATCCTAGCTCAGTTATCATCATAATTTGCCTGACTCTAGCCTACCTTCTCATCCACCTCCCCAACAACTTCCTTACAGCTGTGGCTTTCAAGTCTAGCTGCAAATTAGGATCACCTGGGAGACTTTTTCCCCAATACTGAGGCCTGGCCCCACTCCCGAGACCATATAAATCAGAGTCTCCAGGGAAGGGGGTTGGTGGAGCCCAGGCACTGACATTTTTAAACAGCACTCCAGATAATTTTGATCATGCCTACCAGATGCTGAAGAAGGAAATGGCAATCCACTCCAGTACTATTGCCTGGAAAATCCCATGGACAGAGGAGCCTGGTAGGCTACAGTCCATGGGGTCACAAAGAGTCAGACACAACTGAGCAACTTCACTTACTTACTTACTTACCTACCAGATTATTGATTCCCTCAATGCACATGATACATGTCAGGCTCATTCCTGCCTCTGCACTTTTGCCCACATTATTCCCCTTCCCACTCCCACTCTGATTTGGGAAGCCTTTTCCAACCCACATCCATTTCTACTCATCTTCCAAGACCTAGTTTAGATACCCTGTCCTCCATAAGGACTTTGCTGTTTTCCACACACTCCTTTGATGATTCCCTGCTGCCTACAGGGTAAGGTTCTTCTCCAACAGATATTTAGTCCCTGTGCTTGTATCATTCCAAACTACTTGTTCTTCTGAAGCCACACTTATGCCTGAGCCTCTGCACATGCTCTTCCAAACCCCCAGCCTCAACCATACCCTTAACCAACTACTACTCATCCTTCAAGACCCAGCTCATACAGCACTCCTATGAAGCCCACTCTGAGCCCCTGTGCTAGTCCCCCTGAGGTAGAGTTAGGTATTCTCTGCCCTCTATTCCCTCGCACTTTGGACTTATCTCTGCACATGGTGTTGTCATATATTTGTCTGGGTTGCCAGTTAGTCTGAGCTTCTGGAGGGCAAGGATTGTGATTTTTCCATCTCTCTAACTTCCCTATAGCACAGAACCTGCACAAAGGAAGTACTTAGAGAATATTTGACAAATTCTATTGCTCTGTCGGGGTTTACTGGTATTCATTCTGAAAATTGCTAGTCTCCCCTTCAAGTTAAAGTCCTGATAACTGAACAAAATAGTTTAAGGTTAGTATGAACAGCACTGAGGAAACTGGATTATCACCTTTCATTTTAGCCCATTTTTGTCCATAGCCCTTAGATCTAGGGCTAAGATCTCAATACCTTATTTACAAGCCAGGCTTTGAAGTCTAAGATCTTATTAAGGTTAACAAGCCAGCCTTTGAGTACCGCCCCCTCAACCAATTCACTGCCTGACAAATAGCTCTGCTTAGTCAATGGTCCTAACCTAGGCTATACATTCAAAAATCAGCTGGGGAGCTTTTCAACATCCTGCTGCTCAGGAGGCCTGGCAGGTCGGTTACTTTAGAATCTCTGGGGGTGGGTCTCAGACATCAGTGCTTCTTGAAGTTACCCAGGTGATCCCAAAGAGCTGTCAAGCTTGACAGTCACTGGTAGATTTAAATCCATACAGATCCCGCCCCTGGCTCTGCTCTTATTTTTTCCTCCCAACTCTACCCTTTCTTCATACTCTGTCTCCATGCTCCTCTTCTCTCACTCCCACTGGCTTGTTCTCCAGTTGTTCACATTTATTGCCTTGATATGACCTGAATGGAAACTGAGTAGTGGAAACAGCACTGAGCTGGGAAAGCCTGCATTGAGCCTGGGTCTCTGCCCCTTTGTGGTCTTAGCCCTTCATTCTGGATGTTTGTTTCCTCTTGAGTTGAATGGGGGATCATGCCACTTGTTCTGCCTTCTTAAGAGGCTTGTGTGAGGAGCACAGGAAATAACAGACCCTTCTTTGGAAGGAATGATGCTAAAGCTGAAACTCCAGTACTTTGGCCACCTCATGCGAAGAGTTGACTCATTGGAAAAGACTCTGATGCTGGGAGGGATTGGGGGCAGGAGGAGAAGGGGACGACAGAGGATGTGATGGCTGGATGGCATCACCGACTCGATGGAGGTGAGTTTGAGTGAACTCCGGGAGTTGGTGATGGACAGGGAGGCCTGGCGTGCTGTGATTCATGGGGTCGCAAAGAGTCGGACACGACTGAGCGACTGAACTGAACTGAAAGTTCTTTGGGTGCTGGAGAGCACTGTGGAGATGCAGGGAGTATCTAGAGCTGCACAACCAGCATAAGGGCCATGCAGTGTTAATACCACTCATGCAATACAAGACCATATCAGGAATTCCCTGGCAATCCAGTGGTTAGGACTCTGTGCTTTCACTAAAGCGGGGCATGGGTTCAATCCCTGGTCGGTTAACTAAGATCCCACATGCCACAAGGTAACTAAGCCCACGCACCACAACTGGAGAAAGCCCTCCTACCACAAGGAAGAGCCGGAGCACTGCAATGAAGACCTAGTGCAGCCAAATACACACACACACACAAGCTGGGGAGATTTCTGGTGGTTCAGGGTTTAGGATTCGTGCTTTCACTGCCATGGTCTGGATTCAATTCCTGGTCGAGAAACTGAGATCACACAAGCTGCACAGTGTGGCCAAAATAAAAAATAATAAAATAAAAACCAAATTTGAAGGTTTGACAAAATGTGAAGCATTTTGTCAGCACTATGACAAAATGTGAAGGTTTGATAAAAGTTGCAGTGTTTTATATTATTCTCTACTTTTCTGTACACTTGAAAAGAAGATGATAAAATAACTATACAAGAGAAAGACATAAACTTTTTTTGGCTGCACTAAGTCCTCCTTGCAGTGCATGGGCTGTTTGTTGCTGTGCATGGGCTTTCTCTAGTTACAGCAAGCGGGGGCTACTCTCTAGTTGCAGGCTTCTCATTGCAATAGCTTCTCTTGTTGCAGAGTATAGGCTCTAGGTGCACGGGCTTCAGTAGTAGCAGCTCTTAGGCTGTAGAGTGCAGGCTCAGTACTTGTGGCATATGGGCTTAGTTGTCCCACGCCATGTGCAATCTTGGTTCTTGAACCAGGGATAGAATCTGTGTTCCCTGCACTGCAAGAGGGATTCTTAACCACGGGACCACCAGGGAAGTTCCAAGATACAAACACTTTTAAAGCAAAATAAATCAAAGGGATTTTTATCATCATCTTGTCCTAGCTTAATTTTATTGTCCGCCCTGGTATAGTGTCAGGAAATGATAGATCTTGGAATTGACAGCTGCTTCAAATCCTTTTTGTAAGATAGAGATGTATAAATCAATAACAATAATTTTTTTTAAAACTTGTCTGTTTCCTCTACCTGATTTTGGACATGTTGCTGAGGACATTTTTGCATGCACTCCACCAAGTAATGAATGCTCAGTATGTTCCCTTGAAGAAAACAAAAGGAATGGGAGAGACCCAGGAAGAGCCTGAAGGGGAAAAGGGAATAAGGGTTCCTTCACTTGGATGAAGTCACCCTCAGGTGTCAGTGGCTACCCAACTATCATCCTCTCCCTTGTTCAGTTGCCGCTGCAGTTTCTTGTAGAGGGGTTGAACAATTCCACTGTGCAGCCACTAGGGGCTCTGTAATAAGGTAACAAAATCACAGTTCATGGTGCTCTTTTTTTTTTAATTATGTATTTATTTATTTGGCTGTGCCAGGTCCTAGTCGCAGCACATAGATCTTCGATCCTCGTTACTTTTTTTACTGCAGGATCTATAGTTGTGGCATGTGAGCTCTTAGTTGTGGCATGTGGGATCTAGTTCCCTGACCAGGGATGGAATCCAGGCCTCTTGCAATAGGAGTGCCACTGGACCACCAAGGAAGTCCCTATAATGCTTTTTAAGACAGTTGCTCCGCTTTTTCAACAACCTCAGAACTGATCTGCTACTTGGAAAACACGGGCCTGGCAAACAAGCTACAGTTCACCCGTGTAGCACTTTCATTTGATTCAGACACGGGTGCCCTCCTGGGCAGAGGCAGCTCCTCTGGGTTCAGTGTGGCTAGCCTGTGGATTTTAGAAAAAGGCCCCTGGAACTTCCCTGGTGGTCCCTGGTGGTTAAGACTCCATGCTTCCAGTGCAGGGGGCTAGGGTTCAATCCCTGGTGGGGGAACTAAGATCCCACATTCTGCAAGGCAAAAAAACAAAGAAAAAGCCCCCCTCTCTCCTGGCTGGCACAGCCTTGTACCAAGATCCACAGCACAGCTAGGTGAACATAGAAACGATTGACTTTAGGATCCCTCATCCTGAGAAGACCGTCTCTTCAGCAAGTGGTGTTGGGAAGTTGGGTAGCTACATGTAAATCAATGAAGCTATAATACACCTTCACATTATATACTAAAATAAACTCAAAATGGCTTAAAGACTTAAATATAAGACAAGACACCACAAAACTCCTAGAAGAGAATATAGGCAAAACAGTCTCTGACATAAATTATACCAAGGTTTCCTTAGGTCAGTCTCCCAAGGCAATAGAAATAAAAGCAAAAACAAATGAGACCTAATCAAACTTATAAGCTTTTGCACAGCAAAGAAAGTCATAAACAAAACAAAACTACATTCTATGAACTTGGAGAAAATATTTGCAAATGATGCGACTGACAAAGGCTTAATTTCCAAAATACACAAACAGCACCTACAATTCAATAACACACACAAAAAACAAATAACCCAGTTGAAAAATGGGCAGAAGACCTAAATAGACATTTCTCCAAAGGAGACACACATATGGCCAATTCAGTTCAGTTAAGCCACTCACTCGTGTCCGACTCTTTGCAACCCCATGGACTGCAGCACACCAGGCTTCACTGTCTATCACCAACTCCTGGGGCCTGCTCAAACTCATGTCCATTGAACCAACCATCTCATCCTCAATCGTCCCCTTCTCCTCCTGCCTTCAATTTTTCCCAGCATCAGGGTCTTTTTCAATAAGTCAGTTCTTCACGTGAGGTGGCCAAAGTATTGGAGCTTCAGCTTCAGCATCAGTCCTTCCAATGAATATTCAGGACTGATTTCCTTTAGGATTGACTGGTTTGATCTCCTTACTGTCCAAGAGGCTCTCAAGAGTCTTCTCCAACACTCAGTTCAAAAGCATCAATGCTTTGGTTGCTCAGCTTTCTTTATAGTCCAACTCTCACATGCATACATGACTACTGGAAAAACCATAGCTTTGACTATATGGACCTTTGTCGGTAATGTCTCTGCTTTTTAGGCACATGAAAAGATGTTCAATATCACTAATTATTAGAGAAATGCAAATCAAAACTACAATGAGGTACCATCTCATACCAGCTAGAATGGCCATTATTAAAAAGTCTACAAATAACAAATGCTGGAGAGGGTGTAGTGAGAAGGCAGCCCTCTTACACTGTTGGTAGGAATGTAAATTGGTGCAGCCACTATGGAATACAGTACACACACACACACACACACACACACTGGAATATTACTCAGCCATAAAAAAGAATGAAATCATGCCATTTGCAGCAACATGGATGGACCTAGAGATTATCATACAAAGCAAAGTAAGTGAGAAAGAGAAAGACAAATACTATATGATATCATTTATATGTGGAATCTAAAATATGATATAAATCAATATATTTATGAAACAAAAACAGACTCACAGATATAGAGAGCAGATTTGTGGTTGCCAAGGGGAAGGTGGGTAGAGGAGGGAAGGAATGGGAGTTTGGGATTAGCAGATGCCAACTATTATACATAGGATGGATAAAAAACAAGGTCCTACTATATAGGATGATATTTAATATCCTGTGATAAACCATAATGGAAAAGAGTATGAAAAGAGTATGAAAAATATATATATATACATATATATGGAGAAGGCAATGGCACCCCACTCCAGTACTCTTGCCTGGAAAATCCCATAAATGGAGGAGCCTGGTAGGCTGCAGTCCATGGGGTCGCTAAGGGTAGGACATGACTGAGCGACTTCACTTTCACTTTTCACTTTCATGCATTGGAGAAGGAAATGGCAACCCACTCCAGTGTTCTTGCCTGGAGAATCCCAGGGACGGGGGAGCCTGGTGGGCTACCGTCTATGGGGTCGCACAGAGTCGGACACGACTGAAGTGACTTAGCAGCAGCAGCAGCAGCATATATATATAACTGAGTCACTTTGCTGTACAGCAGGAACTAAATATAATATTGTAAATCAACTGCTGCTGCTAAGTCGCTCAGTCGTGCCCGACTCTTAGCGACCCCATGGACTGGAGCCTACCAAGCTCCTCCGTCCATGGGATTTTTCCAGACAAGAGTACTGGAGTGGGGTGCCATTGCCTTCTCCAACTACATTTCAATAAAATGTTAAAATAAATAAAATGAGACAGTTAAAAAAATGATCCTCCATCCTCACCCTCTCAGCACAAGATGTCTTCCGTACAGGGAAAACTTTCATGACTTTATAGGGCAGTACTGCTAACACATAAAATAAGTACTTGTGATTTGGCTTGTGACTATCCCCAAGATCTCAGACTTCAATTGTCCCACCCTCCCCTGCTTTCCTGCACTGCTTTCACTGCATGTTATCTGCATTCCCAAGCCACTGGCCTTTACTCTGACCCTGGCTGAGAGGAGCCTGGTCCTGCCTCAGGGCTTTTCACTGGCTCTCCCTGCCTTGCCCCTCCCACTTCTTTCTTTACTTCCCAAACCTTTGCAGATCAGGGTTTTCAGTTCGCCAATACAGCCAATCCTTTCTCCAAGTCTCCCAGGCCTTCAGTACCCTCACTACCCCCTGAAAGGCTTATTTACAAGTTTATTGTTGATTCCACCTCCCTAGAGAACTGTGAAATCTCTTTGCAGGGAACACTCCATTCAAACATCACAACCCCTCCCACCCAAACCCTGTACTAAGGGACTTGCCCAAATTTTAGCCTGACTTCTAACAGCCTTCCCTGGTGGCTCAGATGGTAAAGTGTCTGCCTACAATGCAGGAGACCTGGGTTCAATCCCTGGGGAGGGAAGATCTCCTGGAGAAGGAAATGGCAACCCACTCCAGTATTCTTGCCTGGAAAATCCCATGGATGGTGGAACCTGGTAGGCTACAGTCCATGGGGTCACAAAGAGTTGGACACGACTGAGCAACTTCACTTTCACCTCACTTTCTAACAGCCTAAGGCTGGGTGCCTGGATGACATAGCCTCCTTTTAAGTTCCTGTCTGAAAAAGTTCAGGGTTGTCAAAACAAGCTACCATTTGTTCTAGCCAACACCTGATGACAGGCCGCTGATCTCTCTTACGGCATTTACTAAAAAGGGCTTACAATTGTGAATTCCTCTGTCTCTTTGATTGTGAATTCCTCTGTCTCTTTAAGATGTACTCTTTGGAACCCTATGGACTGTAGCCTGCCAAGTTCCTCTGTCCATGGGATTCTCCAGACAAGAATACTGGAGTGGGTTACCATGCCCACCTCCAGGGGAATCTTCCTGACCCAGGGATCGAACCTGAGTCTCTTATGTCTCCTGCATTGACAGGCAGGTTCTTTACCACTGAAGCCCATACGTTTATGTATATACATATATCTCCTAGGACTCAGAAACATCTTTCTCAAGGTCCTGAGAGCCAGTCCTTTGAAATATAATCAAGGAAGGATAGGGCCTCCGTTTCCTTCCCAGTAACTATGAGAGGATAGAATAATCCTAACTTCAATAATTGCCAGCTAACAGACACAGCTGGCCTAATTGTAAGCCAATAGGGTAGGGGGCCTCCCCAGAAGAAAAGAACCAGATACAGCTTTTTGACATAAGAGAAGCCATTTTATCACACTGGTCAGAATGGCCACCATTAAAAAGTCTACAAATAACAAATGCTGGAAAGGGTGTGGAGAAAAGGGAACTCTCCTACACTGTTGGTGGGAATGTAAATTTGTGCAGCCACTATGGAAAATAGTATGGAGTTTTCTTAAAAAACTAAAAAGGTCTTTTACCTTCTCAAATGGCCTACTCTGTCAATAGAGTATGTATCTCCCTGAATAAATCTGCTTTCAGTCTAAAAACTAAAAAGAGTTGTCATATGATCCAGTAATTCCACTCCCAGACATATATTCAGAGAAAGCAGCACTATTTACAATAGCCAAGACATGGAAGCAACCTAAATGTCCATCAACAGATGAATGGACAAAGATGTAGTAAATGTATACAATGTAATATTATTCAGTCATAAAAAAGAATGAAATAATGCCACTTGCAGAAACACGGATGGACCTAGAGATTATCATATTAAGTGAAGTATATCAAGAAAGAGAAAGAAGGGAATTATCTGCTGGACCAGTGGTTAGGACTCAGCACTTTCACCGCTGGAGCCCGGTTCCTTGGTCTGAGAACGAAGATCCCAAAAGCCGCAAGGCATGCCAAAAAAAAAGAGAGAGAAAGAGAAAGACAAATACCATATGATATCACTTATATGTGGAATCTAAAATATGACACAAATGAGCTTATCTACGAAACAGAAACAGACTCACAGACTTAGAAAACAGACTTATAGTTGCCAAGCGGGAGGAGAGGTAGGGAAAAGAAGGACTAGGAGTTTGGGATTAGCGAAAGCAACCTATTATACATAGGATGGATAAACAACAAGGTCCTACTGTATGGCACAGAGAGCTATAGTCAATATTCTGTAGTAAACCATAATAGAAAAGAATATGCCATATATATATAAAACTGAATAACTATGCTGTACACCAGAAACTAACACAACATTGTAAATCAACCATACTTCAATTTTAAAAAGAGAGAGAGAAGCCATTTTAGGCCTAAGCCATTTCGTGATCTAAGCCTGGCCACAATGATTGCCCTTGAAGACATGCCCTTGAACACATCTTAAGGAAACAAAAGAACAAACAACTGTTGTCAGGAAAGAGAAGTAATAATAGCAAAGATAATGAATCAGCTGTAAAGACTCTCAGTTCTGTTTCAAAGGTAAAGATTAGCCTGAAGCACTTTCTTGAGCTGTTTTGCAGAATTCAAACCTACCTCCAGCACTCAATTACCAGATCAACTGGAACCTAAGGGATGATGATGTTGACCTTTGCTGACCATCATGGCTTCAACTATAGCTTGGACTCTGACAACTTTTGCCCCAGTTCTATGCTGAATTTTCCACTGCTCAAGCTCCCCCCACCCCAACCCTGCCATGGATATACATACACCATGCAATCTCGTAATAGAATATTTATGTACCCTCAGCTTAAAACTTCCCCAATTTTGCTGTTCAGGGAGACACTGCTTTGGGGAAAATCCCCACTGTTTTCCTTACTTGCTTCAAGTAATAATAAATTCTTCTTTCTCCTGCTCTTTGCCTTGGTTGTATCTTTTGCCTCGACACCCACCAGGAAGCAAACCCAGTTTTTGAGTAACATAATCACTCTTACACTGACCAACTGTATTTTTAAAATTTTTCACTTCCCTCACTCTACTTGAGCCCCTGCTTGTTCCTCCTCTCTCATTCTCCCTTTAAAACACCCTGCACAAATCGGAATGGAGCCCAGCTTTTTCCCCTACTGTCAGTACTTACTAAACAAAATCTGTTTTCACTGCTTTAGAGTCTCAGTTCAGTTCAGTCACTCAGTCATGTCTGACTCTTTGCGACCCCATGGACTGCAGCACGCCAAGCTTCCCCGTCCATCATCAACTTCCGGAGCTTGCTCAAAACTCATATCTATGGAGTTGGTGATGCCATCCAACCATCTCATCCTCTGTCTAGCTTTAAAGTCTAGCTTTGTTGATATTTTACACTCTCTACCTTCACCCTCCCTCAGAGGGAAGGGACCATGTTTATTTTGTTCACTGCTGAATCCTAAGTGCCTCCAAGAATGACTGGCACAACAAACATTTGCTGAATGAACAAATAAATGTTTGTTAAAATGCATATAGTAGGGGACTTCCCTGGTGGTCCTGTAGTTAAGAATCTGCCAATGCAGGGCACACAGGTTCAATCCCTGTTCTGAGAAGATTCCACATGCCATGGGGCAAATAATCCCATGTACCACAACTACTGAGCCTGTGCATTCTAGAGCCCATACGCCACAACAAGAGGAGCCACCGCAATGAGAAGTCCACACATGGCAACTAGAGAGTAGCCCCCGCTTGATACAACTAGAGAAAGTGCATAGCAACAAAGACCCAGCGCGGCCACAAATAGATAAAATAAAAAATGTTTTTTAAAAATGCATGTAGTAAAACGACCCTGTTGGGCTGCTACCCCGCAGGCCTACAAGGCCTGTGCATGCCCAGCTTCAAGACCGAAGAGCCCAGAGCCCAAGACAAAGACATCAGTGGTTTAATGGATGGGGGATCTTACATGTCTGAAGCAAGGTCCTGGAGCGACACCTCACTGTGTGTTGTGGATGGCGGGCAGGACATGGCTGCAGTCTTCGCCCTGGGGAAGGGGAGACCGCCAGTTATAGGGGGAACTGACGTCAGGTTGGCTCATTGGTTACCAGAAACTAGCAGAGGAGCACGCCCCTCACTGCCCCACTGATAAGAACATTCGTCAGTAGCTGGGGCCTGGGGCAAGTATGTGGGAAAGTCAGTCATGTGAGTAGGGTATAGGTGAAGCAGGCACTGGTCCAGCAGGGGATGTACACAGAGCAAGAGAACAGCCATCTTGAGTGGTCCTTGACCATACAGACCCCAAGATTGGTAGATAAGAGGCCTAGATTTTAGTCTCGTCATTTGTCTTGGTTAACTTGTTATGTGAGTCAAGTTGCTTCATCAACTTGGTTCAACTACTATCTGTGTAATCTGGGGCAGCATATCGAACATCTCTTTGTCTCTGTATCCAAGCAATTCCTTCTGCACAAGATTATTGGGAAGACTGAAATGGTGTATGAGAAACACAGCAGTGTGAGAGTAGGTGCTCAGGAAGTAAGTTCCAAGTTTGACCTTTTAGTGGGTCTCCCTTATCTGGTCTCTTACCCGGATTGTAGATTGTGTACATCTGTAGGTTGTGCTCTTAGAGGAGTGCAGACTCTGGAGCCAGACTGCCTTGAATGTGAAGTCCTGCTTTACTCCTTACTAGAGAAGCACTCACATGCTTATCTGTAAACTGAGGGTGATTGTAATCCCTACCTCATAGGGTTGTCCTGAGGCCTAACAAAGTAAATATACTCAAAACAGCACCTCATATATACATGTTACTTAATATGATTGGGCCGTCTTCATTCAGAAGAAGCATCAAGCTTCAAGAGCCCCAGTGCCTCTGTGACCTCACACCTGTAGCTGGAGCAGTCAAAGGCTCCCTTCGCTGTCCTTACAGGGGCCTGGGGGTCAGAAGTCAGCTATTAACCCAGTCTCAGATTGGGCCAATTAGCACCTAATTCCGTCTTCACTGGGCCAATTCGTACCTCATTCAGTCTACACTACCTGTTCTGTGGTCTGAAGTCACTCTTCTGCGCCCGCGCCTGCTCCCCTCGGCTTATCTGTGGAAGCAGCGGTTTTCCCAGGCCAGAGACGGCTCCAGACCAATTTTTTCAATTGCTGTAATCCCACCCTGTTCCACGGACCCCCTTTTCGACTCAGAGTCCCCTGGAGTGTGGGTGAGCCCTTTGGAACTGACTGAAAGACTGAGGGTGGGGTCTGGCGCAGTTACTGAGCAAATTTAGCTTTTCTTCAGGGGGATGATATGGGGTACAATGGACCTAAGATTGAGTCCTCTCTAGGCCTCGGAGATGTGAGGACAGGACGGAGAGGGGTTTCCTCTGGGTCTAACACACCCACCCCGTTCCGTTCTCTGGTTTTTTGCCTCCCGCGGGCACCACAAACTGCAATCCGGAAGAAAGGAGGACCCACAAGCGCTACCGTCGAGGACTCTGCGCCTGCCTAAACTGCCCCGGGCGGCCGCACCCCTCGTCTTCTCTCTGTGACCTGTTGTTGTCGCACGCCGCTTTGTCCACATCCCCTAACAGTCACTTCCTATGGGTCTGGCCGCAGTCGTCCCTTCAATCGCACTGGCCAGTTCCACAACTGACTCTTCCGCCCCTCTGGCAGAACAGGGCGAGCAGGACGCGCATGCGCGGACCCCACCTCCACAGAGCACAGGGTGACCCCTCGGAGGGCCTGACAGGGGCGGAAGGAGCATGCGCAGATGCCGCGAACCGCTCCGGAAGGGAAGATGTGCTGAGTGGGTGGGTATTGGCAAAGCCAGACCTGTTCATCTCCGCGCCCCTGCTGCCCTCCTTCTCCCTGAGTCTTATCTTCCCATACTCGGTCAGGACTATAGGACAGCCGCGTATCGGAATCTTAGTGTGAATCCTTCCGTTTAGCTAGCAACCCCTCTAAAAAAAGACTTGAGTTAATAAAAATCATATTTAATCTGTTGACTTGCTTAGAATGGGTGCAACCTGTAGATCACCGTCCAGTCCTTGGTTCCAGAGCAGGCGACTCTTCTTCCTCACTTGGCAGTGGCAGAAATGAAAGGGGAACTTGCCCCCTGCCAAGCCCCTTTGCTAGACTCTTTGGGTTCCCACCTTCTGAGCCCCTTTGCCAGTCTCTTCGAGGGCCTGAGCCATCTTTGGGCTCCCTGTGATGACAGATCAAGGTCTCCTCACCGTGTCCCACATCCCCACCAATGGGACAGTTTCACATGGTGCAAGTGGCTTAGGGTGGAGGGCACAAGCACTACGCATGACAGTTACTACTGACAGACCACCTTTTATACTAGATATGATGCACTAGAATAGAGTGAGTAATCGACCCACTTCACAGAGGAGGAAACTGAGGCCAGAAGAGGAAGACAACTCGACCCAGATCACACAGCCATCCCTTCAGTAGGTGCATGACCAAGACTTATCACAGACAGTGCCTCTAAATCCTCACACTTGGAATAGGAACCCCCGCCCTGTTTGCCCCCCACTTCTGGGTGTTGCCCAGTCACACTGGCAGGATTTTCACTGGCACTTCTGCCTCGCCTGGGCTGACTCATCTCTTGCACCCATTTGTTCTGTTCAGAGTCTTTCCTAACTCAACCCAGGCGGGCACGGAGGGGATTTGAGGGCTGGTGCTCCCCTCATAGCTCAGTAGGTAAAGAATCTGCCTGCAATGCAGGAGACCTGGGATCGATTCCTGGGTTAGGAAAAATCCCCTGGAGAAGGAAATGGCAACCCACTCCAGTATTCTTGCCTGGAAAATCCCATGGACAGAGGAGCCTGGCAAGCTACAGTCCATGGGGTCACAAGAGTCAGACAAGACTTGGTGACTAAACCACCAGAATTGTTGGAGGACTCTCCACCAAAATCGTTGGAGAAACTAGTCTAGGTCCAGGGCTGGAAAGCTGGAAGGCCCTGAGAGGGCCAGCCCTGGGTTGGCCTCTGGCCAGGCGCAGGGCGGGGGTGCTTTGCACCTCCTGGAGGAGGGGTGATGAGGAGCCCCAAGGGAGAAGCATGCTTCCGCCCGCATTACCTCCCTCCTCCCAGGCTCCTGCTCCCTGAGGGCGGCGGCTGTCACTCCCAGCTTCTTCGGCGCCAGCTGGCTCCTTGTTCTCAGCCTTCGCGCCTGCCTGCTCGCTTTCCTGCTTTCCTACCAGCTTGCCTACTGGGTCGATATGTCAATCATGTGAAGACAAGGTGGATACAAGTGGAACTGAGGCAGTGTACTGATCACAAGACTTTGATTCCACCAAATGATACAGGTTTATTGGGATGTCACACATATGCATGCATTCACTCAACAAACTGTGTTCTTTGCCAGGCCCTGAATGGCAAATGAAGGATTCAGAGATCAGATTACAGCCATGAACTCTCAGGGATCAGGGTAGGTATTGGTGCAGAGGTGGGCATAGAAAGCCATGGGAGCCTGAGGAGGAATATCTCAACATCAGGGTGGTTATCCGTGCAGTAGGGTTGCTATATTTAGAAAATAAAAAATAGAGAGCCCCACTCTGATATGAATTTCAGTTAAATAACAAATAATTTTCATTAGTGATATTGGGAGAGTATGTAATTTCCTCAGTTCTGTCTCACCGCAGCAAAAATTTGAATCGATGGATGGATCAGTGTTACAGCTCAGTTTTATTTGGAAAGCAAAGGAAAATACATCCTCCAGGCGTGAGGGTGGGCTGACCCAAAAGACTTGAAGAGAAGAGAAGCCAGAAGTTCAATTTTGGCTCCTCTTTTTATATGTTTTTTCTCCTCCCCCTGAGCCTGTCCTATGTAAATTGGGCTAGCCAGGAGGGCTGTTTGTTTCACCTAAGGTTCTCACTCCAGTCCTCAGAACTTCCTTTGTTCTATTTTCATGGGCTTTTTCCTTTCTTTGTCTTTTAGCCACAGCCATTATGGACTCCTTTTTCCTATTCTAACTACCTAACAGGAATAAATGAGTTAACAACTACATAAGGAAAAGAAAAATATACTTAAAACTGTACCTGGCCTTTAGGAAGAGCTATGTAAATATTAGCTACTGTTACTCTTCAGAGTAGTGTCTCTTAGCCTTTTTTTATGCTAAGGACACTTCTGGCAATCTGGTGAAATCTAAAGAAACCCTTCCCAGAATAATGCATGCATAAGATAAATAAAGATTACAAAAGAAATACAAAAACTAAAAAAAGAAAGATATCTATAACATAGTTATATAAGTACTTCTTTATTAATATATTAAATATCAAACTCTATCAACAGGTTTAGTGACTAACATAATTTCAAAATAGTGATGTAATTTGAGAGACCTGAAACAACTATGATGTGCTATGAAAATCTGATTTCTATTGGTGACAAAGCCACAGGTACTGCTAATACTACTGTAATTTGTTAACCACATTTCCTATAATGACATGCTACATATCTGTTAGTGATAGTGAAAATAAAGATGCAACCTTCCCCCCCAAATCCATGGGCTCCTTAAATTCTCTCTAGAGACTCTGAAAGGACCCTGGACCCTGGGTTAAGAACTATTGCATTTAAAGTAAATGGAGCCATTAGCTGAACACTTCCTCTCTTGTCACCTCCAACCTTGTCTCTGCCCCTACTCTCTTTCCTCGGGTCTCAGAGAAGAGAAGTCCTATCTTGGGCTTGCCCTTCCCACTGGGCTCTTGGTCTCAACCTCTCCCACTTCCTTGGGGAATTGTGCCACTGAGCATCTCCTCTCTTTATTGTTTGAACCTCTGTCTCAAGATAATTAGAAAATAGGGAACAGAGTGAACTCAACTTTTGCACACAATAGATACTCATCAGTAAGGGTGCATGAGGGCCAGAGGTGAGCCGAGAGGCATGTCAGGGACAACAGAACCAGCAACATCCGGCATTACCCAGAGTTAAGTTTAGGGTTATCTCTACCGGAGGTGAGAGAAGAGCAAAGGTTTTTCTTTACTCCTGGGAGATAAAAACCACAGGATAACCCATTTAACCCTTGTGGGTGCCTGCAGTTATCCTGGAAAAGGCACTAGCTCCGACTCTGAGATGACGTTGACAAATATAAAGGACCCCAGCAGATGAGTGTGGAGAGCAACTGAACATGTGCCTATAATTTGAGTGAGTTGGGGCACAATTCAAATGAATGGTTTAAATTCTGAAGGAGTGTGTGGGTTGTGAGAATGACTGTAGTGAACATCTGAGAGCATGCTGAGGACGCATGCTAACCAAGTGTTTATCATTTGTATAAATGGAACTGATGTCTAAATGAGCCTGTGTGATGCCAGCCTAAGGTCATGATGACTTTACCTTTGCCCAAATCAATGGCCATTTTTCAGCCTTTGTGTAATCAGAACTTTCTGACTGCACTTGACACGGTTGACCAACTCTCCCTCCTAGAAACTACCCCTTAGCTTTCATGACACCTCTTTTTCCTGGTTCCCCCTGCTTTGCTGTTTCTTCTTGGCCTTCTCCCTGAGTTCCTTTTCTGGGGAGTCCATCTATCTCCTGGTTTCAGTAGTGCCTGTATGCTGAGGACTTTCCACTCTCTAGGCTCATTTTTTCCACCGAATTTCAGAATGAGACAGCCAATCATTTTCTGTCCCCCTACACCAGGTGTTCCTTAGGCACCTCCAACACATATCCTAAACTAAACTTAATCATTGCCTCCAACATCTGTTCTATCACAGTTCAGTTCAGTTCAGTTGCTCAGTAGTGTCTGACTCTTTGCGACCCCATGAATTGCACACCAGGCCTCCCTGTGCATCACCAACTCCCAGAGTTCACTCAAACTCATGTCCGTCAAGTCGGTGATATCATCCAGCCATCTCATCCTCTGTCATCCCCTTCTCCTCCTGCCCCCAATCCCTCCCAGAATCAGAGTCTTTTCCAATGAGTCAACTCTTCGCATGAGGTGGCCAAAGTTCTGGAGTTTCAGCTTCAGCATCATTCCTTCCAAAGAACACCCAAGAATGATCTCTTTTAGAATGGACTGGTTGGATCTCCTTGCAGTCCAAGGGACTCTCAAGAATCTTCTCCACCACAGTTCAAAAGCATCAATTCTTAGGCACTCAGCTTTCTTCACAGTCCAACTCTCACATCCATACATGACCACTGGTAAAACCATAGCCTCGACTAGACGGACCTTTGTTGGCAAAATAATGTCTCTGCTTTTCAATATGTTATCTAGGTTGGTCATAACTTTCCTTCCAAGGAGTAAGCGTCTTTTAATTTCATGGCTGCAGTCACCATCTGCAGTGATTTTGGAGCCCAAAAAAATAAAGTCTGACACTGTTTCCCCATCTATTTCCCATGAAGTGATGGCACCAGATGCCATGATCTTCATTTTCTGAATGTTGAGCTTTAAGCCAACTTTTTCACTCTCCTCTTTCACTTTCATCAAGAGGCTTTTTAGTTCCTCTTCACTTTCTGCCATAAGGGTGGTGTCATCTGCATATCTAAGGTTATTGATATTTCTCCCGGCAATCTTGATTCCAGCTTGTGCTTCTTCCAGTCCAGCGTTTCTCATGATGTACTCTGCATAGAAGTTAAATAAGCAGGGTGACAATATGCAGCCTTGACGTACTCCTTTTCCTGTTTGGAACCAGTCTGTTGTTCCATGTCCAATTCTAACTGTTGCTTCCTGACCTGCATATAGATTTCTCAAGAGGCAGGTCAGGTTCTATCTCAGTTGGTAGCAATACCATCTTCACAGACACCCAAACTGGACCCTGGGAATGATGCCCTCTTCACTCCATCTAACCAGCTGCCAAATTATGATGATCTAATGCCTACATCCTCCTTAAATTTGGCACCTCCTCTCTATCTTCCTCCTATTACAACCCAAAATCTCTTGTCTGTACTATTATAACTAGTGAGATCTCCCTGTTGTCTCTCTTAAAAGAAGCCTCCAAGAAGCCAGAAGGAACCTCTTCCTAAAGCTAAAATTTTAATATGTTACCCCCTCCTTACTTTAAACCCTTTGACTGGTTCTCTCTCACTTCTAGGCCTCTCAATAAGTTGCTGCATTATGATTGTCTGACTTCAGCCTGTACAACACTACTTTTCAGCAACAATATATGACTTTAAACTCCCCACAGTAGTGCTACCAGGTGAGATAAAAGATGCTAAGTGATGAAATTTGAATTTCAGATAAACAACAAATAAATTTTAGTATAAATATCTCCCAGGCAGTATTGGGGACATACTGATACTAATATTGTGGTTTCCCTGATGCCTCAGATGATAAAGAATCTGCCTGCAGTGCAGGAGACCCAGGTTTGACCCCTGGGTTGTGAACCTCCCCTGGAGAAGGGAACGGCTACCCACTCCAGCATTCTTGCCTGGAGAATCCCATAGACAGGGGAGCCTGATGGGTTACAGTCCATGGAGTCGCAGTGTCAGAAACGACTGAGCAAGTAACACTTTCACTTCTTTTCACACTAAAATTATTTGTTACTGTCAGGGGAGTGTGTAATTTCCTCGGTTCTGTCTTGCTACAGCAAAAATTTGAAGTGACAGACAGATCAGTGTTACAGCTCAGTTTTATTTGGCAAGTAAACGAAAATACATCCTTGAGGCATGAGGGTGAGCCAACCCAAAAGACACAAAGAGAAGAGAAGCCAGCTCAATTTTGGCTCCTCTTTTTATATGTTTTTTCTCCTCCCCCTGAGCTTGCCCTTTGTAAATTGGGCTAGCCAGCAGGGCTGTTTGTTTCACCTAAGGTTCTCACTCCAGTCCTCTGAACTTTCTTTGTTCTATTTTCACGGGCTTTTTCCTTTCTTTGTCTTTTAGCCACAGCCATTATGGACTCCTTTTTCCTATTCTAACTACCTAACATTCCCCCCTCAAGAGATGGGAGGCCCAATTCTTTGGGAATGGGTCATCAAGGTCTCTCTGGCTACTTCCTGCTGAACTGGGACAGCGAGGGGCATTGGGCCTCCCCCTCTTGCTAGTCTCAAGCCTCAGAGTCCTTACAGCGGTGTCCATATAAGGGTGAGTGATATTTTCCATGGTCAGCTGTAGTTTTATATATCCTTGTTGAACTGGCACCGCATGTTGTAACTTGTTGACCTGGGCAGAGACAAAACGGGTTAGACAATCAATAATACATGGAGCAATCATAAGCAGCATCAATATGGTGATAACAAGGATTAGTAGGGGCATTAGCTAATTCCAAATTCCCTCCCGTCAGAAGGATCCCCCAAAGAGATATTGTAGCCACCCTGAGAACTCTCCAGCTCATTCTTTGAGATCCTGTAGGATCTGAATGTTTTTCTTGAGGACTCTGAAACTTTCTATAACTTAGCTGGTGGTATTTACCCAGAAACAACACGTCTCATTCAAGGTGGCTTGAGTTCCTCTTTGTTCAGGGATCAGGAGACCTATCTCCTGTCTATTTTGGAGTACAACCCCTGCCAAGCTGTGTTGGCTTTTTAGAGCTATCCTGAGAAATCTTATCCTCAGAAACTTAATTTTGGGGGGTGTTCATTAGAATGGCACTCATTTGTAGTCCTGAATAGGTATCTGAGATCTCCCAGGGGCTCACAGGTGTATTGAGTGTCCTCTTCTGTTTTCTTCCACAGCTTGACTCGTGAGTAGTGAATCCAGGAATTATGTCCTAGTACCTTGACTGCTGTGGGGGTAGAAAGTACTACAGGGTAGGGGCCCTTCCATGTAGGCTGGAGTTGAGCCTTTGGGGACCCAACTTTCCAGACTTCAATTAGGACTTGAGTCTCTGGAGCATATAGTGGTGGCTCTTTAGAATCTTTTGGGTCCTGGTTGACACACCACAAGCATATATCTTGTTGGAATTGCCCAATGGCCATGGTATAAGACTGGAGGGTCTGAGTCTCTGGATCTAGGAAGAGGTCATTGACATAAACAAAAGGTCTCCTGTATAGCATCTCATAAGAACTAAGACCAACCTGTTCCTTAGGGGCAACACAGGTGCAGAGGAGAGCTAATGGTAAAGCCTCCTTCCATCCCAAGGAGGTCTCCTGGTTTATCTTTTTTATTGCTGATTTTAAGAATTGGTTGGCTCTTTCTACTTTTCCTGAAGACTGAGGCCTCCAGGCACAATGTAGATAATAAGCAATGCTCAATGCTTTAGAGACCCCTTGGGTGACCTTAGAAGTAAATGATGTCCCATTGTCACTTTGTAATGACCTGAGTAGACCAAATCTTGGAATGGTTTCAGGGAGCAGTTTTTTTTACCACCTCCTCAGCCTTCTCAGTCCGGGTAGGAAAGCCTTTAATCCATCCTGTGAATGTATCTATCATGAATAATAGGTATTTATACCCTTGAGAAACTGGCATCTGGGTGAAGTTCATCTGCCAGTCCTCTCCTGAGTAGGTCCCATGCCATTGGACAGGCTGGGCCAGCTCGCGTCTTCAAGCTCCTTGGGGGTTGTTTAATTGGCAAGTGGGACAAGAGGAGACCACTTACCTTATAGTCATCTGGAAGCCTGTTCCTCTGAAGGACCTTTCTAGTAATCCTTGGAGGGCCTTCTCCCCTAAATGAGTGGTGGCATGTAAGGAGTTAACCAAGTTCCATTGGAGGTTCCCAGGCAGAAAAAGGAGTCCTTCCTTGTGGAACCACCCCACATGATCTTCTTGAAAGCCCTCACTCTTAGCTTTAAGAGTCTCACCTTCAGTATATGAAGGAGTTTCTGACAAATTAGTCTGTGGAACTAAGGTGGCAACCCCTATTAGGTCATTGTTCTGTAATCCTGCTCTCTTAGCTGCCTGATCAGCTGCTTGGTTTCCTTGTGCCGCTTCTGTGCTCCCTTTTTGGTGTCCTTTATAATACGAGACTGAAACCTCAGTAGCCAGATGGACTGCCTCCAAGAGCCTAAGGATTTGATCACCATATTTGATTGGGTACCCTTGGGTGGTCAAGTGGCCTCTTTCTTTCCAAATAGCAGCATGTGCATGTAGCACCAGAAAAGCATGCTTGGAGTCAGTATAAATGGCTACTCTTTTTCTTTTTCCCAGCTCTAAAGCTCAAGTCAGGGCTATGAGCTCAGCTAATTAGGCTGAAGTACCTGGTGGCAGAGGCTTAGCCTCTATGGTCTCAAAATTGGAGACTATTGCATATCTGGCTCTTTTTCCATCCAAGACAAAGCTGCTTCCATCAGTGTACCAGATTTCCTCAGGATTGGTCAGAAGATCTGACAGTCCCTCTAGGGTTTTGTCCAGTGGTCCAAGGTTGCTAGGCAAGAGTGAAAGGGGAGAGAGCCCTCAGGGGTAGGCAGGAGGGTAGCTGGGTTAAGAACCTCACAAGGGGATATAGTCAGGCCTGGATTTTCCATCAGAACTACTTGATATCTGAGGATCCTGTGATCAGACATCCATAAATGGCCTCTCCCATTCAGGAGTTGTTTCACTTGGTGGGTGGTAAAAATAGTTTGCCCCCAAGAGAGAGTTTTAAAGCATCTTCTATCAGGACTACAATAGCTGCAAGATTTTGAAGGCAGGGAAAGATCTCTTCCCAATAAGGGAGTAGGACGCTCAGGGACCACCAGAAGCTGGTGGGAAAATATTTGTCCATCCCAACAGCCAAGTGCTCAGGTGAATCTTTTTCTAATTGCTTTTCCTATAGCACCCAAAATGGTACAGGTTTGGGAGGAGAAGGCTCAGGAGAAGGAGGTCAGGACAGAGTAAGTAGTCCCTGTGTCAACCAAGAAATTCTCGGACCTACCTGCCACATCCAGTTGCACCCTTGGCTCCAGCCCCATGATGGTCATCTGTGACAGGCAGGCTGGGTGGAGCGGGCGGCTTCAGTCCTGTTGAACCATCATGACGGAAGGCTTGGTGCCTGACCTTGAGGCTCTTGGATCCCCAGGGCAGAGTGCTGCCCAATGTCCCAATTGATGGCATTTGTAGCAAGCTATTTTAGGAGACCTGTCATGGTTTGGACACTCTTTGGCCCAAATGTCCCGCCTGTCTACAGATTGGGCATTTGCCTCGTGTCTTGTCCTTCAAGGACTCAGGGTTTGCCACAGGGTTTCCCTGGAGGGCGGCCAGCATCTGGGCATGCCTTGTCTCTTTCCTTTTCTCCCTTTCCTGGGCCTTGACCTCCCTCTCCTGTTCTCTGTTATGACAGGTATTGGTGGCTGTCTGGACCATCTCATCTAAAGAGGCAGCAGGGTCCTGCTGCTGTAGCTATTGTAACTTTATCCTGATGTCTGATGCACACTGGGACAGGAATTTGTCCTTTAAAATCACCTGTCACTTGTAAGAATCTATGTCCAAATTGGTAAACTTTCGGAGGGACTCTTTTAGACTTTCCAGAAAGGCAATGGGGTTCTTGTTGGACTCCTGAGTTATTGCTGAGACCAGGCACAGTCCCACAACTAATAGGCTTCCTTCTATTTCCATGGGTGGACTTCCTTAGGGGTGAGTCTTTCTGAAGCTTATCCTACCCAGTACCGTTGCAACCTGAGAGCCGGGCGTCCCCAGGTCAGGGTGCAGATCCCCAGGCAGGCCGAGGCATGACAGCCTCCTGGAGATTGAATCCCCAGGCAGGTTGAGGCATGTCGGCCTCCTGAGAATTGGGTCCCTTGGCAGGTTAAGGCATGTCGATCTCCTGGGACCCCTGGACTGGCGGATCCCCAAGCAGGTTGAGGTGTGACAACCTTCAGAGGACCAGATCCCTAGGCAGGTCAACGCAGGTCGACCTCCTAGGACCCACGGACTGGAGTTGGGTGTCCACAAGGTCTCCAGTGTGACCAGTGCTGGGTAGGATTAAGGGGTTGTAATCTTAACTCAGACAGCCATTTTGCTTTTTTGCATTTCTTTTCCATGGGGATGGTATTGATCCCTGTCTCCTGTACAATGTCACAAATCTCAGTCTATAGTTCATCAAGCACTCTATCTATCAGATCTAGTCCCTTAAATCTATTTCTCACCTTACAAATAGCTGTGAAAAGAAGAGAAGCGAAATGCAAAGGAAAAAAGGAAAGATATAAGCATCTGAATGCAGAGTTCCAAAGAACAGCAAGAAGAGATAAGAAAGCCTTCCTCAGTGATCAATGCAAAGAAATAGAAGAAAACAACAGAATGGGAAAGACTAGAGATCTCTTCAAGAAAATTAGAGATACCAAGGGGACATTTCATGCAAAGATGGGCTCGATAAAGGACAGAAATGGTATGGACCTAACAGAAACAAAAGATATTAAGAAGAGGTGGCAAGAATACACAGAAGAACTGTACAAAAAAGATCTTCACGACCCAGATAATCACGATGGTGTGATCACTCATCTAGAGCCAGATATCCTGGAATATGAAGTCAAGTGGGCCTTAGAAAGCATCACTGCGAACAAAGCTAGTGGAGGTGATGGAATTCCAGTTGAGCTATTTCAAATCCTGAAAGATGATGCTGTGAAAGTGCTGCACTCAATATGCCAGCAAATTTGGAAAACTCAGCAGTGGCCACAGGACTGGAAAAGGTCAGTTTTCATTCCAATCCCAAAGAAAGGCAATGCCAAAGAATGCTCAAACTACCTCACAATTGCACTCATCTCACACGCTAGTAAAGTAATGCTCAAAATTCTCCAAGCCAGGCTTCAGCAATACGTGAACCGTGAACTTCCAGATGTTCAAGCTGGTTTTAGAAAACGCAGAGGAACCAGAGATCAAATTGCCAACATCTGCTGGATCATGGAAAAGCAAGAGTGTTCCAGAAAAACATCTATTTCTGCTTTATTGACTATGCCAAAGCCTTTGACTGTGTGGATCACAATAAACTGTGGAAAATTCTGAACAAGATGGGAATACCAGACCACCTGACCTGCCTCTTGAGAAATTTGTATGCAGGTCAGGAAGCAACAGTTTGAACTGGATATGAAACAACAGACTGATTCCAAATAGGAAAAGGAGTACGTCAAGGCTGTATATTGTCACCCTGTTTATTTAACTTCTATGCAGAGTACCTCATGAGAAACACTGGGCTGGAAGAAGCACAAGCTGGAATCAAGATTTCTGGGAGAAATATCAATAACTTCAGATACGCAGATGACACCACCCTTATGGCAGAAAGTGAAGAGGAACTCAAAAGCCTCTTGATGAAAGTGAAAGTGGAGAGTGAAAAAGTTGGCTTAAAGCTCAACATTCAGAAAACGAAGATCATGGCATCCGGTCCCATCACTTCATGGGAAATAGATGGGGAAACAGTGGAAACAGTGTCAGACTTTATTTTTCTGGGCTCCAAAATCACTGCAGATGGTGACTGCAGCCATGAAATTAAAAGACGCTTACTCCTTGGAAGGAAAGTTATGACCACCCTAGATAGCATATTCAAAAGCAGAGACATTACTTTTCCAACAAAGGTCCGTCTAAAAAAAAAAAAAAAAAGGTCCGTCTAGTCAAGGCTATGGTTTTTCCAGTGGTCATGTATGGATATGGGAGTTGGACTGTGAAGAAGGCTGAGCGCGGAAGAATTGATGCTTTTGAACTGTGGTGTTGGAGAAGACTCTTGAGAGTCCCTTGGACTGCAAGGAGATCCAACCAGTCCATTCTGAAGGAGATCAGCCCTGGGATTTCTTTGGAAGGAATGATGCTGAAGCTGAAACTCCAGTACTTTGGCACCTCATGCGAAGAGTTGACTCATTGGAAAAGACTCTGATGCTGGGAGGGATTGGGGGCAGGAGGAGAAGGGGACGACAGAGGATGAGATGGCTGGATGGCATCACCGACTTGATGGACGTGAGTTTGAGTGAACTCCAGGAGTTGGTGATGCACAGGGAGGCCTGGCGTGCTGCCATTCACGGGGTTGCAAAGAGTCGGACACGACTGAGGGACAGAACTGAACTGAACTGAACTGAGTGACTAAGCATAGCACAGAGTCCCTGCCACGTGGGTTTGAGTCCCAAATGTTAGGTAAACGGTCAAGCACAACTTACAGAAATGGAAAGATGATGACCTGCCTAATACTTTGTAAGCAGTAGCATAGATGGAGAGAGGAGCTGGAGGATGGGAGGAAAAAGCAGTGGGAAAAATGTGCCAAGGAATCCCCTTCATAATTTGCCAGAAAATCTGCCAAATACCTGACCTGTGCCCACAATTTTCATTGGCCTGATCCTTGGCACAAAGGACATTAAGGACAGAAGAACCCTCACCCACTTGGGCAACAGCTACTAGGGCATAGCAGATGGTGCAACCTTTGGGACACACTGGGAAGTAGAGTAGCCCCTGCCAGAGTCCCTCAGTTGCACCCACTGCCGCTCGCCTGTTCGTGGGGGTGGGAGGGAGGCGGGTGTCAAGGAAACAAGAAAGGAGAGGCTATAAAGGAATTAAGATTTTGTTAGCCGTATGTCCTTCCAGCCATAGGAGCGAGGACCTCCTACCTTAATCGGAGGTCTTCTGGAACCTGAGCTGTGTGACATTTCTGCTGAGTTTGCTTTTGTTGTCCCAGTTTCCAGCACACTGGTCTTCTTGTCACTTCCACTGCGCTGGGTTTTCTTGAGTTCAGCTTCCACCACGGGAGCTTTCACTGAGTTGGGCTTCTGCTGTGCTTGGGCTCCGCCTCGTGGGGGCCTAGCCGAGGTTGTTTCAGCCAGGTTAAATCTGAGAAAGGGCACCATATTCCTAATAACCCTACAAAGGAGGTACTTTGATTATATCCATTTTATGGAAGAGGATAAAGAGGCACATTCAAGTAGCTTTCCCAAGGTCATCCAGTTAGCAAATGATGAAGCTGAGATTCAAACCCAAACCTCTGGTATCAGAGTCTGTGTTGAAAATTCAAGGAGTTGAATTGGTAGGATGCCAAGGGATAATGGGTTGAGGACACTGGTGGGAATGGGTAAAGAGAGAGGAGGAATGAGAGAGCGTCTACACTGTCCAGAAGAAAATTAGGAAGAAGCTGCTGGGCTGAAGAAAATAGAAAGGCCCACAGATCAACAGGGTTCAAGGATATAAAAGAAGTGGTGGAGTGAAGACCTGAGGTGATTGGGAGAACATGGTCAGAGTCAGAGGCGGTGGTTTGTAAACATGGGGGAATCTTTCCAGGACATGACAAGGTTAACAGTGTGGTTTAGACGAGGTGGTTAAAGTAGAAAGGAGGTGAAGGTCCTTGGAGCTGAGCATAATTCTTCATGAAGCTGGGCCTGCAAATTCTCCCAAGATTGACTGATTTATTCCTTAATTCATATTGAATGTGTAGTACATGTCAGGCAGTGTTCTTAGCATGAGGTAGCCAAGAGGTAAAGGACAAGACCCTGCTGCCACGGGGTTTACTTTCCAGCACATGGAGAACACACAAACACTCACACAAACAAGGCCAGGTTAGACAAGACTCAAAATCCTTAAGGCATAATTCCACAATGCTAAAAGTTCTGGGAAGTATCAGGCTGTTTTTTCATACTTTGGAGCCCAAACTCATTAGGTGACAAAACCTGACCTGAAATAGCATAAGGCTATTTGTAGTCTTGATTCATTCAATGTAAATTTTCATATTTTTGCCTCTAGAACTACTAATGTTTAATTATAAGCGACACTCCAGACTTTTTTTGGTAATTATGCATAGAGTATATGCAGTATGTAGAATTATGTAATATAGGGTATGTGTCTTCAGAATTGAAAAAATTTCGAATTCCAAAGCATATCTGGCCCCAAGTTTGGAAAAAGATGGTGGATCTGTAATTACTATGCAGAGAATTCAAATATGCAATGTGTTGATTCAAAAAACTGGCCCCTGAACAGGAAGGGCAAGGAGAGACTGAAGAAAGAGGCAGACCATTCCAGATTGGTAGGTGGCAGATTTAATGAGCAAGGGAACTTCTAAGGTTTGTTCTGGGTGACCAAAAGACCTAGTAATCTCCACAGGCATCTGCCAGAATCTTAAAAGTTTATATAGAGGTGTTCATGGGATTCAGTTAGGTGGTATTCAGTCCAGATGGTCCCAACACCACCTTACTCTCTCAAGGCTATGTCCTTGAAACAGCTCTAACTGTAGGAACAGTGAGCATATTCCAGGGACATAAGCAGGGTATGGAGTGTCCCAATGCCTGGGTCCAGCTCTGTGGTCAACCTGAGGTTACGTCCTCTTGATGACATCCTCCAACACAATGGAATAGCAACTAAGTGGCTCACAGCTTGAGAGGTGAGGGAGAGGAGGTGACATTGAAGCTTAGTTCTGAATGACCAAACAATAGCAACAACAGCAGCAACAAATACAGTCATGCAAAGATCAGGAGAGCATTCCAAGCAGAGAGAGTAGCTAATTCAAAGATGAACACAGCTGGGGTGGGAGGATAAATTGGGAGATTGGGATTAATATATACAAACTACTATACATAAAATAGCTTCCCTGGTGGCTCAATGGTGAAGAATTCACCGGCCAAGCAAGAGATGCGGGTTCGATCCCTGGGTCATAGATCCTGGGAGAAGGAAATGGCAACCCACTCCAATACTTACTCTTGCCTGAGAAATCCCACCGACAGAGGAGCCTGGTGGGCTCCAGTCCATGGGGTCGCAAAAGAGTTGGACAGACCGAGTGACTAAACAACAACATGTATAAAATAGATAACCAATAAGAAACTACAGTATAGCACAGAAAACTCAATACTCTGTAATGGCCTATATGGGAAAAGAATCTAAAAAAGAGTGGATATATGTTTATATATAACTGATTCACTTTGCTGTACACCCGCAACTAACACAATATTGAAAATACACTATACTTGAATAAAAATTAAAAATGAAAGAACACAAAGAGGGCACTGTGGTTGGGCCATATTTGGCTCCGTTAAGAGTGCTATCACTGAGGGATGGGGGCGCTTCATGTTGTCTGAAAGATTGTGAATCTGGTACTAAATCCTTTCATGGATATGGGGTAGTGACCATGAGTGTGGTAGCAAGTCAACATTTAGGAGGCCCAGAGGGAAGTCTTCCTGGGTAGGAACCCAGATAGGGAGATACTTAAAATAAAGGAAATACACAGCTCAATGAGGCTGAAAATGTAGACTAAAGTTATGGTCTGAAGACCTTGTTTTGGGGAGAAGTATATAAAGAAGTCAGATAAGGTAGGCTCAGAATTATAATTAGGATACTGGTGAAAAGATGTTTTAGGGTGTTCTGGGTCTTAAAATGACAATCTCTGGTTGAGGTCCAATGTGAAATGTGTGTTCTGGGCTTTGGGGTTTAAAATAGGTGGTTAGACATAGAAGACAGTACCAAAGGCTCAAAGATGTTTTTTGCTTCTCTGCTTATGCCTCTTTGGGTTTGTGTTTCTCAGCAGCTGTCTCAGAATGTCGTTTTCTAGTTTCTCTTGTTATGGCTTTCCACATCCGTATCTCTGAGAACCTGTTGGTCATCTCTGTTCTTCTCAGTCGCTTCCTCGACATATTTCTCTGTATGTGGCTCTCACAATCACCATCTTTGTATATCCATGCCTGGGTTCTAGAATCTGGTTCTTTGTCCCTTCCTTTGTCTGTGTCTGTACTGAAATTATTTCTTTTTCCAACTGAACTTTCCAACTTCCCTCTCGGAAGGCATGAACCTTTTATTATTCCTCTGATTATTTTATTATTCCTCTATTATCCCTAGTGCCCCACACAGAGGCTGGCATATAGGAGTCTCTCCGATATGTTTATACTTGAACGGAGGCTTTTTCCGAGGAGTAAGGAACACATTCTCAATCTCCTGTCCCCCTTCCCCCAGCAGAGCTGCAGGCCTGACCAAAGGCCCGGGGGTGTGGTAGTGTTGCGACGCGGCTATTCGCTGTTTTTCCCCGGGTGTAGAGACTCTCTGTCGGGACCTTGCCCGGACCGGCCCTGCCCCCGCGGCGGGTGACGTGAGAGGCCAGCGCCCACTTGTTTGGCTGAGCGGCGGACCGCGCACCTCGCCGGCCCCGCCCCGCGGCTCCGCCCCGGCCAAGCAGCGAATCACCGACAGCCCGGCATGTAGAGAGGCCTGAGCAAGATGGCAGCTGCATGTCGGAGCGTGAAGGTAAACGGGTTTTCGCCCTTCTGCACCCACTGGGACGGCGCAGCCATAGAACCAGCGGGGAGAGATCGGTGCTGGGAGAAAGCGTCACTCTTATCTAGGCCTGTTATTGCGACGGTGGGGCTCGGGAGGTGAAGGTCAACTCTCCGGGGCACGTGCATGTGCCCTGGATGTGGATGTGCACTGGTTGGCTGTCTGAGGATGAGACACCCAGAGGGTCCCATCGTTAAGATGAGGAGGCACATCTGGGTCAAGTCGCGGCGGTGACCGGGAGCCTCTCTCGCAGAAGCCTGGAGAATGGGTGGGGGTGGTCCGCACAGTGTAGTTGTTGACCGAGCTCCTCTTCACAGGGTCTGGTTGCCTTAATAACCGGCGGAGCCTCAGGCCTAGGCTTGGCCACAGCGGAGCGACTGGTGGGGCAGGGGGCCACTGCTGTACTTTTGGACCTGCCCAACTCAGATGGGGAGGCCCAGGCCAAGAAGTTAGGGAAGAGCTGCGCCTTTGCTCCAGCCGACGTAAGTGGGGTTACCTCACCTCTCCCATGGGGTTCCTTTTCATAAAGGTGCCTGTCTTTGTGGGCAGTGGACCCATCTCCTTTTCCCTTTTGGTCTGAGCTGTTTTCATACGCCTCCGGATAAAGAATTTCTAAAGCTGTGATTCACAACAAGGAGGAGGGCGGGGAGGGAGGTTGGGGATTAGCCATATCAGACTCTCCTCAAGGAGATATGTAGAGTTATTGTGCCCTGTAATTTTAATATTTACAAAGTCAAAAAACTTACCCTGAAACAAACTACAGAAAGTAAAGCTTGACGAAATCATATTAGCAAGTAGGGGTACCAAAAAGCTAGTTTATATTCATATCAATAATTCTCACAACTTATCTGATCCACAGCAGTTGAGAATCTCCAGGGGTATGTAAGTTTATCAAAAGAGGGTATAGATTTCAAAGATGTTTTGAAACACTGCTCTGTAATACCTAACATTTTCACCTTTGTCTCACTCTAGAGTTTTCTTTCCTTGGTCTCTCCCTTGCTTACACAGTCACTCGAAGACTGGATTTGCCCTGCGCCCCCCACCCCCTGCACGACTTAGTGGTATGTGCGTGATGGTAGATGAATACCTTCTCCACTTCTCCCTTTGAAGGTGACCTCAGAGAAGGATGTGCAAGCAGCCCTGACTCTAGCAAGAGAAAAGTTTGGCCGTGTGGATGTGGCAGTCAACTGTGCAGGCATTGCAGTGGCCAGCAAGACATATAACTTAAAGAAAAGCCAGGCCCATACCTTGGACGACTTTCAGCGAGTTATCACTGTAAGGCCTTAGAGGTTCTCCAGGGGTAGTAGTAAGAAGTATCTGACTGTGAGTGTCCCCACACCCACAAAAGGCTACCTCTGCTTCAAGTCCTATATCATGTCTCTTCTGGTCCTCCAGGTGAATCTCATAGGCACCTTCAATGTGATCCGCCTGGTGGCTGGTGAGATGGGCCAGAACGAACCAGACCAGGGAGGCCAACGTGGGGTCATCATCAATACAGCCAGCGTAGCTGCCTTTGAGGGCCAGGTGTGTGAGTAGGGACAAGGCTTGTACCTTGGTGACTTGTTGGGGGCCCTACCCCCTATGACCTCCACTCCCTCTCCAGGTTGGACAAGCTGCATACTCTGCTTCCAAGGGGGGCATAGTGGGCATGACACTGCCCATTGCTCGGGATCTGGCTCCCATGGGTATCCGGGTGATGACCATTGCTCCAGGTAGACATATCCCCTCCCTGCCACACCTGGGATTGGGTGGGAATCTGTGGACGATTGAGCAGGGAAGGTATCTACCATCTAAACAGCAGCAGCCTTCTATCTCTGGACATAGGGAAGCACCACAGGTAGAGTTACGGTGAGGAGGGACCAGGTAAATATAAAAGTGAGGGTGGGTCTCTGATTCTGGCTGTCTTATCTAGGCCTATTTGGCACCCCGCTGTTGACCACCCTCCCAGATAAAGTGCGCAACTTCCTGGCCAGCCAGGTGCCCTTCCCCAGCCGACTTGGTGACCCTGCCGAGTATGCTCATCTGGTACAGGCCATCATCGAGAACTCATTCCTCAATGGAGAAGTCATCCGGCTGGATGGGGCCATCCGCATGCAGCCTTGAAGGGGGAAGGCAGAGAGAACAAAGGTTCCTCTGTCCCTCCCCCTCCTGGAGTGCTCTACTCCAGTTTGGAAGGAAGCCCAGTAGCCATTTTGTAACCTCTGCCTATCAGTCACCCTGTGTGCCTAATAAAGTCTCTGTTTCTCACGGAGGAGTGAGCAGCACTGTGTGCTGGGGGAGTTGGCATGGGGAAGAAATGTGAATGGGTGAAGACTGACAGGGTTGGATGCTCAGAACCCATGGGTGGGGTGGGAATGGCAGTACCTTACACCTTTTGTGTCCTATTACAACATGTAACCTTGATTTTAATGAATAACTTTATTACCCAGGGTCACAGGTGGGGTACTGGCTCAGCTCTCTTCCATTGGGAAATGGATTGGGGAGGGGGGGGTCTGCAGTATTTTTCTCTCTGTTATCTTCTGTGAGCTTGATGGTGGAGGTGGGAGAGGACCATCCTGAGCTCAGTCGCTGTTGGTGTTAAATTGCAGATGATATTGGGCTGTAGGTTGATTGGTATAGATTATTGAATTCAGATAATTCTGCCTGTGAAAGAAATCCAGAGGCCTCAGCTAATGGGCTTTCCCTGGCCCTTGCCATCCCTCCCTACCCTCCCTTGGCATTCATCCTTGCTGCCACCCACTAGAACTCACTGGGCTTTTTGCTCCGCAGCCGGCTGCTGGTTGAAGGAGCCCAGTCCCCTCCGAAATTCAGCACACAGCTCCCTTTCCTGTTCTTCTAGCTCCTTTGCTGCCTGGGCCAAGTTTATGGCCTGGCTTTCCCATTTGGCATCCAGTGCTTGTTCAGCTTGGCGCTGTGCTTCCTTTTCATGGTGTTGTGTCTCCTGTACTTTCCTGATGGTGGCTCTCTGCTCTGGAGTCATGCCCTTCCAGCAATAGGGCAGGACCCTGTGGGGAGCCACGGGGTTTTGGGCAACCTTCGGGTTCTCAGTCAGTAGGTCACTTGTGATCTGGTTCTGGACCTCCACGAGGTTCGCCTCCTGTTGTTGCTGATGCTCTTGGCGCTGCTGCTCAGCCAGCTTAACTGCCTGGTGGGGCCCCCAAATGTGAGCGTTTGGATGCCCAACCTCAGGGAGCTGTCAGTCATAGGGGGAGGGGGAGACATGGCCCTACTCTCCCCCATCTAAGGGAGAGAAGGAAGAGATACTGCATGGCCTTTGAGTGACTTAAGGTGGGGGAAGGGGTGGAATGGGCAGGGAACTCCTTTGCCCTCTGGAAGCCCTTAGACTGAGAGACTGGGGAAAGGAGGGCAGTGTTCTGTTCTCAGATCATCCTGAGCCTGGAGGTGGGGAAGGGGACCTCCTGCCCTAAGACGGCCCTAGGGTGAAGGGGGAAGTCCCCAGGTAGATGAGAGGGCTGGTTTGATCGGTAGATTGGGGAAGCCTGGTGCCCTGGATGGTTCTTATGCTGTACATACCTGCACTTTGTTGGCACTGGCCGTGGCAGCCATCATGGCTATGTGGCAGGACTCCTCCAGCTTGGCTAGTTGGGCGGCCCGCATGTCCATAGCTAGGCATAGCTGGTCATCGAGCATGTCTACACAAAGAAATATGGCCAGGGCACTGTCATTCAGCCATTTGTTCAGCAAGCTTTGTGAATGTATGTTTATGCGTGTGCAAGCTATGTCTATGTATGTTTGGGAGTGGGGTAATGTCCTCATTGTAGGGATGTGTGGAAGCAGCTACTCTTTGGGGCTAGGGATAATAAAAGTGACAGCCACAAGGATTTCTCAGGTGCCTCACTGAAAGATGCTTCCAATGGACCTGGGTCTCAATGCCAGCTCTGTTGCTTTGGAGCTGTGTGACCTGGGGAAATTATTTCATCTCTGAGCTTCAGACTAAGGGCTAGGCTGCAGGCACAGCATGAGCAAAAGTATTGAAAGTGCTCCAGTCCAGCTACAGTGGTCTCCATGGTGTTACTAGAACATGCCAGACATTTCTGCCTTAGGGATTTGTAATAAATGATGCTATTGTCTCATGTTCTTTTGCTTCCTTCAGGTCTTTGCTCACTTTGCTCCTCAGTGAGGCCTTCTGTCTTTCCTACCTAAAATTGCCACCTGCCTGACCCCAAAATTTATCCTCCTCCTCTGATTTATTTTTCTCCCTAGCATTTATCACCATCCAATATACCTTACATTTTACTTAATTATTTTTGTCTATTGCCTGTCTCTCTACTCACTACAGGGTAACCTTTGTAAAAGCAGGGACGTTTGTCTGTTTTATCCACTGCCATACACTAGCACCTATATCAGAGCCTGGTACATAGTGGGTGCTCGGTAAATATCAAATAAGGAAGTGAAGAAACAGCATGATCTGTATCTTAAATTACAAGTAGTCTGCTCTTGCTGGAGCATAAAATGCAAGTGACTAGGGAGCTCTACGGGGGCCAGACTAAGGACTGGAAACTTGACCCTGAAGGTGATGGTGAATATGGAAGGATTTTAAGTAAGGGGGTGACATGGTTAGATTTGCATTTTAGAAGGCTCCTTTTGGTGCCAGTATAGAGGACAGTGAGGCTGGTGGGAGACAGTGGAGGTAGGGAAGCCATCTTGGAGGCTATGGCAGTAGGCCAGCTGAGAGGGCTGAAACCAGGCCAGTGATGGAAAGGATGCAGGGGAAATATATGGAGGTTTCATCAGCAGAATTTGATGGATTGGATTAGGGAGTAAGGGAGAGCAAAAGACTTGGATGCTTCCCAGGGTCCTGGCTGGGATGACTCTGTGCATGATGTGGCCACCTCTGGAACTAGAGGATACAGAATGCAGAGCAGGTTAGGGAGCACTGATGAATTCTCTTTAGGAAGCTGAATTGGAGGTGGTCAGCAGCCACCTGGATATCTGACTGCAGGTAAAGAGTCCTCAGCATAGAGATGGTGATGTGGTAGCCGAAACCAGAATGAGGGTCGAGGGCACCTGAGGCAAGTATACAGGGTAAGGAGAGCAGTGTGCCAAGGACAAAGTCTCTAGAAGGAAGAGGAATCCACAAAGTGTGGACAGAAGAGGAATGATCGGAGAGCTATAGCAGAATATGCTGTCACAGAAGCCAAGGAAGAGAGAGGTTTAAGAAGGAAGATGTGATAAGAGTCAAGTGTAGCAAGAAAGTCCAAGTAAAGGAGAAAAGACTGAACAGAGCCTCTTGTACCTGATAACACCAAGGGCATTGATGATTTTTTTAAGAGTAGTGTCAGTGCAGGTGTGTGGGGAGAAATAAGATCTCAGGAGTTGAAGTGTGACTGGGAAGTTAGGAAGGAATGACAGCAAGTGGAGACAGATTTTTCAAAAAGTATGGCTGTAAAGGAAAAGAGCTAGCTCATAGCATCTAGAGGAATCAGAAAGGAGAGAGGCTTTTGTTTTATTCTTAAGGAGGGTTATACAGAGACTTCCGTGTTGGTCCAGTGGTTAAGAATCCTGCCAGTTCAGGGGACACGGGTTCAATCCCTGGTCTGGGAAGATTCCACATCCCTCGGGGCAACTGGGCCCATGTGCCACAACTACTGAAGCTGTGCACCCTAGAGCCCATGCTCCACAACAAGAAAAAGTCCTTGCGCAGCAACAAAGACCCAGCACAGCCAAAAAGAAAGAAAAAATTTAAAAAGTTTTTTAAAAAAGGGGTTAGACATAAGCATGTTTATAGCCTTCACAGAATACGGCCCATGGAAAGTGTTGAGAACCTCAGGGCCAGGGCATACCTGAGGGAGCACAACCTGCATGGGAGGCAGGGGGAATGGGGTCCAGAGCATAGGTTGAAGGCTTGGCTCTGGAGAGGCACAGGGACAGACTTCGGAGACTGGATGGCAGGGAAAGGGAGGATAGGGGTGCCTGGTTTCATTTTGGTCTTCATAGCAACTCAAAGAGGAAAGGTCACCCCATGTTTCCAGATGAGGTCCAGAGGTGAAGTAAAATGCCTAAGGTTACATAGCCAGCGCTTAGTAAGTTAGAATCCAGATCTCTCAAGGAATCAGCTCATGCTCCTTTCATGACACTACACAGACTCTCCCCCAGCATTCTGCTGTTCTGTTGCCTAACTCGACCTTCTTGTACACCTGCCTGCTGTCACTAGGTGGCTGGCCCCTGGTGCCACTGCAGCTACTTTTTGGTGATTTGGTAATCACCAAATACTCCTAGTTTCTCAATCTAATAGGTTTCTTTTCCTATCTGAACTTTTCTGAGGGCATTTGACATTATTGACGACTCCCTCTCTGAAACCTCCCTTGGTCCCTGAGTCCCCATTTTCTCATGGTGACAGAGCAAATATGGTGTAGCAATCAAGAGTGTGGGCTCTGGAGCCAACCTGCCACCTGAGTTTACTTCCCCCCTCCATGACCCACTAGCTGTATGACTTTGGGCAACTTAATATCTCTGTTCTTCAGTTCTTTCAGTTTCCTCCACAGAAAATAGGGATATCACTAGTACTTGCCTCATAGGGTTGTTGAAGATGAAATAAGTTAATACATGGTAGAAAGCTTGGCACAGTGTCTGGTACACAGTAAGTACTCAGTAAGGGTTAGCTCTTCCTCTTGCTGCCCACTCTGCCTAGAATGGCCTTTTCTCATTCACTCTCTGCCTTGCCAAAATTGTACCCAGCTTTCTAAAATTTGGTTCCTGACAGCTGGCCTGTGCCAACCCCCTACCATCCCTCCCTTCCCCTGTGAGAACTAACACTCCCATCTTGATGTTCCCTCTGTGTCCTACAGACTTCCCTCATAGCTCAGTTGATAAAGAATCCAGCTGCAATGCAGGAGACCCCGGTTCAATTCCTGGGTGGGGAAGATCCTCTGGAGAAGGGATAGGCTACCCACTCCAGTATTCTTGGACTTCCCTTGTGGCTCAGCTGGTAAAGAATCCGCCTGCAATGTGGGAGACCTGGGTTCGATCCCTGGGTTGGGAAGATCCCTGGAGAAGGGAAAGGCTACCCACTCCAGTATTCTGGCTTGGAGAATTCCATGGACTATATAGTCCACGGGGTTGCAAAGAGTCAAACACGACTGAGTGACGTCTTGTATCTATTTCTATCACAGTACCTGTCATAGTACCTAACGCAGTGTTAAAGCATAGACATTTGCTGGTAAATAACTTGTGCATTTGTTTTTTCCTTTTATTCTAAACTGATTTTCTGGAAGTCCAGTTCTGTGGGTTTCTGGAGGGCAGGGTGCCTGTCTTGTTTATTTTGGTCTTCAGTTGTGAATTCAGTGATGATTTTGTTGAACTCCTGACACTGGCAGGCAATGTACTAGGTAACTGGGATATAGAGGTGGAAACGAAAGATGTGGTTCATCTTCAGTGAGCTGACATTTGCGGGGAGAAAGACATTCCACAAATACCTCTATGGTAAGTGGTATAACAAAACACTGTGCTACAACAGGGGGTTTTAAAGGTGAGCGGTGTGAGTAGGTAAGAGATGGTCCTTGCCCTTACTCTAATGGAAGAGGGGAACATGGCCACAGATGTCAGAGTCATAGTAGCTACTGGTTATTGTAGCTACTATTCTACTGATGCTTGTGCTTTACTTACAGCGTCTCATTTCATTCTCACATGAGCTGTGTGGTATGGATAATTTCCTCATTTTAAAGATAAGCAAACTGAAGCACAGAGAGGAGGGTTCATTTCCCAAAACTAGCTAGTAAGTGGCAGGACCATTAGGTTTGTCTCTACTCTGCTGTCTCCAGGTAATGGAGTGGCAGGCTATCAGGGATCAATGGCTACACTGTCAGTTGATGAAGGAGATTGGGACCTTTCAGCATCAGCCCTTACGTGAAACTGGACCTGCCCACACAGTTCTGGTCTTCCGCTCAGGATGCCTCCCCACTGGGCCTCAGGTCACAGCCTGGAGGGCCTCGCTACTTACCTGCACAATTCTCATCAACTCTGGCTTGCTGTTGCTCTTGTAGCTGCCTCTCCAGGCTGTATTGGAACTGCTCCTGCTGCATTCTCAGATATGCGGCCCTCTCCAGATCTTCCCCAGAGAAGCACTGCAGGCTGGCTTGGCCATAGTAGGGAGCATTGTCACCAAAATAAGCTGGAAACTCCCTCCAGAGTTGGTTTGAATTCCAGAAGTCTAATTCACACCTCTTCCTGAGTTTCTGCCTCTGTTCTCTAAAGTTTTGGACTTTCTTGGCCAGCCGACGTGTCCGTTCTGCCTGTTCCTTCTCTAGCATCTGAGCCACCAGATCATATCGCACCTGGTTGGTACCTGGGGGTGGTGGGTAGGGGCATGGAGAAGGCCCCACAGGAGAGACAGCCTATTCAGCACAGCCACTGCTCCCAAAGGCCCGTCTGGTTTGTCTTACCACACCCCCCAGACCTCAGGCTGCACTCCAGAGCAGAACTGCCCTGCCTTAGCCCACTCAGGTCCTTGCTTTTCCCCCCTGGCTGGCCTCCGGCCTTGGGCTTTTTACCATAAGCTGCCTCCTTGCTCCGTTCTGTTGTCTCCTGAAGCTTTCGTTCTTCCACCTGGTTGTTCAGGGCTTCAACATCCACCTGATCCCAAAGAAATGGGCTAAATCAAGGTAGGAGCTCAGCAGTGGGCCTCGAATGCTCTAACACAGACTGCTCAGAATTTATCTGCCTCAAAATCCTCCTATAGGATCCACAGTATCTACTGGATAATGTCCCACCATCTCACCATGGTTTGTAAGTCCCTCGGTGGTCTAGCCTCTGCCTCCAGCCTCTTCTCACCCTCTTCCCTTCTCCCACCCTCAGGAGCTCTGCTTACAGTTCTCTACATACATATCGTATGCTGTTTCATACTGATAGCCTTTGCTCCAGCAGCTCCCTCCACTTGGAACACTCTTTCCTCCCCTTTTTACCCAAACTCCTATTCATCCCTTAAGACCAGCTGAGACTTTCCTGATCCCTCCAGCAGGTGCTACTCCCATAGAACCTAGGACCCACTATCCTCATTACCTTGACCTTTGCCTCTATTGATTGTCTCCTAGGCTGTGAGCTTGCTAAGAGCGGAGACTAGGCCTTAGTCAGCTTTGTGTCCCTATTGCCTAACCCAGTGCTTGGCACAGAACAGGCCTTGAAACGTTTGCCAACTAGCTCTCAAGTCACACCACTCATCCACCCACCCAGCAATCTATTTTTTTCTTAACTATCAATATTTTCTCTTTATTTTGATTATAATTCATTTAAAACATTTCAAAATAGTGCAAAAGGGAATACAGCTTAGGGAAGAGTAAGTGTCCCTCCCATCAGTTACCAGTTTCTTATGTAGCCTTCCAGAGAGTTTCGGCATATGCATGCGATACCAAATATTCTTTATAGACTTCTTTTGGCTCCATTTACTTGTCTCTTGAAAACCAGACCACTTGGCCCAGAGTTGACTGGAGAAGAGTCAGCTGTCACTGGCTCCTCTTCCCCTTCACCTCTAGGCCTCTTTCTCAGACCCTCACCACACGTGGGGGTGGGTGCCTTTTTCCCTTCCTCCTTCCTTTATAACCCTGCAGTCTGCTCGAATCAGGGAGGGGCTGTGATGGGCACGGCTATGTTCTTCTCCTGGTGTAAGAGTGAGGGGACCCCTGGTCCAGAGAAAGTCCCCACTGCCCACTCACCCCCACGACTCTGGTCCTCACATCGAAGAATGGACTCTGTCGCTCCTTTTCTTGATTTCTTCTAGCTTCGATGGCTGCCACCTCCTTGGGATCTGGTGGCAGATCTACCTGATACATCTGGAGCAAGGGTGAGTTGGATGGCCAATCAGTGCTAACCATCATACTTGACTATACCCCCACCCCCATTCCTTTCTCCCCACAGTATCTTACCAGCTATTGATTCCTACTGATTTTACTTCCTGACATATTTCATATCTGTGTTCTCCATCTCTGCTATCACAACCCTAATTCAGGCCTCACAAGCTGGTGCCAGATAATGTTCCCAGGAACCTCACTGGGCTCCCTTGCTCCAGTGTTAGGCTCTCTACTGCTTCTCTGCCTTGGCTACCAAAGTGATTTTTCTGAAAGCAAATCTGACCATGGCACACCTCAGCTTAAAAGCTTTGAAAGCATCTATAAAGCAAGGGGGGCTTCCCAGGTGACTCAGTGGTAAAGAATCAGCCTGCCAGTGCAGGAGATGCAGGAGGGAAGATCCCCTGGAGGAGGAAATGACAGCCCGCTCCAGTATTCTTGCCTGGAGAATCCAATGGATGGTGGAGCCTGGTGGGCTACAATGAGTTGAACAGGACTGAGCATGCATGCATGGCATAAACCAAATTGTTCCCCAATGTTTTTGTTTTATGAGTCTTCATGATCTGATTCCTGCTCACCTTTCCAAGTCTCAAACTGATTTACAACATCCCTTTTGCATTACGCTCTATTTAGTTTTCTCTGTTTTAGTAAATGCCACCACCGTTCCCCCTTTATTTTTATTACTTATGCTGTAGTCAAATTAAAGGCTTAAATTTGCCTGTATTCCTTTGTATTTTGGGAAGCCCAGCCAAAGCCACAGTCAAAATCTCTTGCTAACATAAATCTGATCATGTCTTGCACCTGCTTAAAATCCTCCATTGGCTTCCTGCCACACTTAGAATTAGACCCAAACCCCTTACTGTGGGCTTTCAAGATTCGGTTCCTGCACACCTCTCCAGTTCATCTCATGCCTCCCTCTTCCTTGTTTACTGTCCTCCAGGTACGCTGGCTTCCTATCAAGTCCTCCAACACTACAACTGTTCCCACCTCAGGGCCTTTATACATTGCATTCCTTTGCTTGGAATACCATTCATCAACTCCTTCTACAGCTAGTTCCAACCTCATTCGTTCACTGTCTAACCATTTTGTAACTAAAATATTTGATGCACACAGGGGAATTATATATAAGCCATATGTAACTTAGGAAGCATGATAAAAGAGACCCATGAACCAACTCCCCAGTTAAGAAATAGAACATGATTAATACTATTTAAGTGTCTTGTGTCTGTTCTCCCTCATCCTTACCCTAAGAACCACTATCCAAAATGTCACCATTCCCTTAGTAATATGCACTAATATACCATATATGCGTGTATGATTCCCTGAACAATATTTTAAAACATTCTGTCTTGAACCTCGATGGAGTATCACACAGTATGCATTCTTCTGCATCTTGTTTTTTTCACCCATGTTCATTTATCAATTAACAAATATTCGTGAAGTGCCTACTGACAGACAATCCCTTAAGCATTTGAGAGACATCAAGGAGCAAAAGTGACAAAAATCTGAGTCCTTGTGAAAGTTACTTTCTAGTGGGGACAGACAAGACTAGAGAGAGTACATTAATAGTTTGTAAGAAGATCAGTGCTTTGGGAAAAAATATAGAGCAGGATAAGGGGAATTGGAAGTGCTAAGGAAATGGGGAGAGTGTTGCAATTTTAAATATGGAAGTCAGGGGAGGCATAACTGGGAAAGAAATAGTTGAAGAAGGTGAGGGAGTCTCCTATGCAGTAAACTAGGAGGAGAGCACTGCAGGTAGAGGGAACAAGTGCAGAGGCCTTAAGGTGGACACAAGAGGCACACACACATTCAAGAGGACAGCAGGGAGGCAAGTGTGTGAATGAAGGAGGAGTGGGAAATAACATTAGATTGGGTGGGGAGATGCAGAGCATGTAGGACTTCACAGACCATTGTAAAGGCTGCAGCTTCTACTCAGAGAAATGGGCAGCCATTGGAGGATTTTGAGCAGTGGGAGTAATGTGTCCTGTCTTTGATTTGTAAAGGATTGCTCTGGCTGGTGTGTTAAGAATAGACTGGAGGGGATGGGAAGGGAGGCTACAGGCGGGAGACCAGACAGGAGGCTATTGCAGTTGTACAGGCAAGAGATGATGATCACGCCAGGTTAGTAGCAGCAGATGTAGGGAGAAGTGGTCAGATTCTGGATATATTTTGAAGGCAGAGCCAGCAGGACTTCCTGATGGATTGGGCGTGCTGTGAGGAAGCAGTGTTAAGAATGATTTCAAGGATTTGGACTGGGGCAGTCAGATGCATTGCTATCAACTAAATAGTCTGTATGGAGAGAATAGAATAGGATGAGAATCTGGAGATCGGTTTTGGAGGTGTTGAGTTTAAGAGGTCAATACCCATTGATAGATACAGATAGTATGGAAAATTTTGTTATTTTTCAAAAAGATTTGCTATTGGGAATTTCCTTGCTGTCCAGTGGTTAGGACTCTGCACTTCCACTTCAGGGGGCATAGGTTTGATCCCTGCTGGGGAACTAAGATCTCACAAGGCCCCCCAAAAGTTTTCTTTGCTATTCCTCCTTACAGGATTCTATATTGTTATCATATTGCCCTCACGATTAGCCACATAATCTGCTTTGCCCTCTGGAAAGTGAGACTTGACAGTGCCATTCCTAAGCAGAACTAAGAGCCATTAAGTGATAGCCATGTTCTCTCTTTACTGCTGTGGGACCAGCAATGTCCCAGGTGAGGGCTGTCCCTTCAGTCTTGGTCCTGGAGTGAAGACAGAGCAGAGATGTAGCCAATCCACAATGGACAAGAAGCAGAGTGAGAAACCTGTCTTTATGAGCTGCTGAGACTTAGAAATATTTTTTAAGAGTTTATTTGGGCAAAAAACAAATTGGGCACTGCCAAACCAGAAGTGGTTAAGAGCTTAAGGAAAGATGTTTAAAGAGATGGAAAACAAGGAAATTATTTGATTGGCTATAGCTGAAGTGCTTGTTTTATTTGAGAAGGCCTAGTTGACTGTATTTGGATTGGTTGTTCTTAGGGTTTTTTTAAAATAGTTTTTAAAGGTTACTTCCCATTAACAGTTAGTACAAAGTATTGGTTTTATTCCCCCTGATGTACAATACATAGCTGAGCCTATCTTATACCCAATAGTTTGTACCTCCCACTCTTTTACCCCTATAGTACCCCTTCCCCATCACTGGTAACCACTAGTTTGTATCTGTAAGTCTGCTCCTTTTATATTATATTCACTAGTTTGCTTTATGTGTTAGCTTCCACATGTAGCCGCTGAGATTTTGAGGTTGTTTGTAACCTCAGCATAATTCAGCCCTTCCTGACTGATACAAGGAATGTAAAACTATGAGGCAGTAAGAGATCTCTAAGGTACTCTAGGTGGATAAGAATGCCTCAGGGGAGATAGGGAGAGGAGGAGCCAGCTCTGGAGGCTGAGTGGCAAGAGAGATGAAGTGAAGTGTGAAAGTCACTCAGTTGCTTCAGGCTCTGAGAGGTGGAATGGGCTTAAAAACGGGGGTTCCCTGTCTGACAAGCTGAGTGAAGAAAGTGCTTTTGGGAGGAGAGAGTGAGCAACTGATGATGGGTTAAATAAGATGAGGACTGAGAACTGACTGATTTGAAGGGGAGGGTTGCTTCTGACCTTGATGAGAACATTTTTGGTGGGGCCTGACTGAAGTGGGTTCAAGAGAGACTAGGACTCTGCAGCACAAACAATCCAGTTTAGTTAATTGCCAAAAAAGAGGAACTTGTAGATCAAGAGAGATATATATACAGCTGGAAGTGTCCCTAGTATATGCCTAGAAGTGGAAGTGCTGGATCATAGGGCATCAGCCTATTTAAACTTTACAAGATAATGTTATTTTCCAAGAAGACTGTACCAATTTATACTTTCACTATAGTGCATATAAACTCTAGCTACACCACATCCTCAGCAACACTTGATAATACAGACTTTTTAATTTTTGCCAACTTGTGGGTATAAAGTTATAATTATCAATTTTAATTGGCATTTTCCTTATTGCTGATGAGGTTGCAACATCTTTTCATGTGTGTTTTGGGCATTTTTTCTTTCTCTTCTGTGAAGTGCCCATTCATATCTTTTTAAAAAATGTTTGTCCTCTTCTTATTAATTTTAGGAGTTTCTTATGTATTCTGCACACCAATCATTTCTTAGTTTACCTGTGGGAAACATCTTCAATTTGTGGCTTGTGTTTTCACTTTGTTATTATTTTATAGTAATTTATGTTAACGATCGATACATACAAAGGAAAATAGTTAACACACATAAGTTATGAAAAGTACAACAACAAAATGAACACCTGCAAACCCTCCACAGAACCCAGATTGATACTTTAGAAGTTTTTTGTGTGCACTTATCATCTTTTCACCTTATGTTATAATTTGGAGGAATTTGAATGCAGTCAAATTTACCAATCTTTTACTTTAAGTTCAGAAGTTTTTATCATTTAAGAAATCCCCTGAGGTGATAAAGATATTCTCCTATATATCCTAAAATTTCTAAAGTTTTGCTTTTCTCATTTAAGTTTTTAATCTATTTAGGAATTGCATGTTGTATATGGTGTGAGAAGTAGGGATCCCATTTGATTTTCTCTCCAAAAAGCTACATTTCATCTTAAATGGAAGTTATTGTTGTTTAGTTGCTAAGTCCTGTCCAACTCTTTTGCCACCCCAAGGTGTAGCCCGCCAGGCTCTGCCATTCATGGGATTTCTAGTTCCTGTCCATTATGAGATTGCTGTCCTTTGGTCATTTTATCCCCTCAGCCTGATCACACCAGTATCTCCCAACTGAACTTCATTTACTCAATTGCATCAACCAGGCTTTCTCATTTTTCTGGACTTGTCCTAAGACTTCCCAGCCTCCAGACATCGTTTAAAAAATAGTTACAGGAATGGCTGTAGCAGCCACCAGACCCTTTCCATGTCTAAGTCTAAGCGCTGACGCCAGCTTGCTTATATTCCATCTGCCACCACAATATAAGGTCAAACTGAAGGGGAGGATTCCACAGACAGCTTCTTGAACTGCTAACATCATGGCTTAATAAAGAGCAGGTAATAAGGTAATGGGGGATGATGGGATGGAGCAGAGGGATAGAAAAGATGGGAAACAGGAAAGGGACAGAAAGGTCAGGGGCAGAGGGGGAAAAGAGGAAGGAGGGCAACTGGGCGGTTGATAGGGGTAGAGGACAGAGCAGAGAAAAGGAAGGGAAGCAAGGGACTGGTCAGAGAGGGGATGGAGAGGAGGGAATTGGATGGGAGTGAGGCATGAAAAGACAGATAAGAGGGGGAAGGGAAGAAGTTATTCGATAAGAGGTGGAGAGCACAGGCTTAGGGACCCTGACTCCCAGGGTTTCACACAAAATACCTTTCTCATCAAGGAGTTCCAATTGTGAAGCTCCCAGGTTAGGTCCAAGACTATAGCGGCAGTCGCTGAACCCTGCTTGGAGAAGAAGGAGAGAGGCGCGCGGGCGGTGGGGGGGTGGGGGGGGAGCGGGTAGGGGTAGTACCTCTGGCCACAGTTTTCCCCAGCCCTTATCCCCGTCGCTCCAGAGTTCCCTCGACTCCATTCACACCTCATCCCCGTTAACACCCTATCCCATGTATAACTCTACCCCACTCCAATTCAAACCTCAGCAAGATTTGAGCTCCTCTAACACGGAATCCTCCTGCTGGCCCCTCCGTCCTCCCCTCCCTGGGGTCATTCCAATTCCCGACCCTTTTCTAGTCTGAACCTTCCCGCCGGCCAGGCAAAAGCCGCAGCCGGGCTCCCACCTTCCTCTTGCCCTGGAGGGCATAACCCTCCTGTGACTTCTGACTTGTCTCAGCAAGGGTCGGCCTCGTCAGCCAGCTTTCCGGGATCCTCAAAGCTGCAGACACCTCACTGCCCTGCTTGCCTCCTCAACTACAAGGTCGCTTGTAGCGGCGGTTTGCATTGCCATGCAACAAGGGGGCGGGGCCCGAACGCCAGTCATAACCTCGCGCCTTGGCAACCAATCAACAAAACCGCCACATCTGTCCGAATGCCCCGCCCCTTGGTTCCCGCCCGCACCGGAAGTCGAAAATCCCGTTAGGCCTGGACTTGCTCTCGCGAGGTTTGCTGTCCGCCCGGCCTGCACTGCGGTGTTTCCCGCGCGGGCTATCCCAGTTGGCGGGCGAACGGCGCGGCCTTTCTTAGCGCCGGCGGCGCTGCCGCAGTCATGGGGTTCCTGAAGCTGATTGAGATCGAGAACTTTAAATCGTACAAGGGTCGGCAGATTATCGGACCATTTCAGAGGTTCACCGCCATCATTGGACCCAATGGCTCTGGTGAGATAAGCCCGGCTGCGGCCCTGCTCACGTCCCAGCCTGGACCCCCTATCCGCAGCAGAGTAGTACAACCCAGCCTTTGCAGCCTGAAATGTCGCGAACCCTAGGAGGTTCCTTGCCCTTCCAAGAGGTTCGATCCGGACCCGCTTTTCTCGCTCGGGTGCTCCGAGTCGAACCTCTTCCCCAGGTGTCAGCCGCCCGCTCATTGCGTGACCCCCGTCCCGGCCTGAGTGGTACGGGCCGAGATGTACGTTACCCCGCCCACTGCCCCTTGCCTACAGAAGTGGCGCGTCCGGAGCAGGCTTCCAGTCGCGAGCCACGCAATTCCTCGCCGGCGCAGCTGCATCCGGCACATTGTTTTAACCACCGGGAAGATGTGGGACCGCTCGTGGCCCTCTCCTGGCCTCTGGGCCAAATGGTATACTTTTGCTTCGTCCCAGCGTCTCCTCCCGCCTCGCGTGGGTACACTCCAATTCCTTTTTTTTTTCTTTTTTCTTTTAAAAACTCTTCTCTGGAGGCGGCACTTTTGAATTTCGAACTCCGTGCTCCAGTCTCGGTAGTGCTTGGGGTCTTGAACCCCCCATCCTCAACTGAGAAGTGGGGATGCCTCGAATTAGCCCCTTTCCTACACCTGAAACCGTCGAAAGTCAGAAGTCTTTAGCTTGTCAAATTTATTGAATGTTTACTGCTATATAAGGATTTGTTCAATCAAGGTGCTGTGGAAACAGCGCAGAATAGAATAAGCCACGCTTTCAGAGAACTTATATTTCGAGGGGAAAGACGATAATAAAGGAGAAAATAAGTTATTTTTCGGCTGTAATAAGTGCTGTGCAGGAAATTAGATTGATGTAATAAAGTGATGATGTGATAAGTGACTCGGATGCCTCTAGGAAGAGTGGTCATTTAGTTAACAATATTGTATTGTATATTTCAAAATTGCTAAGAGTAGATCTTAAAAATCACAAAAAATATTAACTGTGAGGTGATGGATGTTAACTTACTGGGCCAGCCATTTTGCAATATATACAAATACGGAATCATATTGTACACATGAAACTAATACAGTGCTGTATGTCAGTTCAGCTCAGTCGCTGTTGACTCTTTGCAACCCCATGGACTGCAGCACGCCAGGCTTACCTGTCCATCACCAACTCCCTGAGCTTGCTCAAACTCATGTCCATCAAGTCGGTGATGCCATCCAACCATCTCATCCTCTGTCATCCCCTTCTCCTGCCTTCAGTCTTTCCCAGCATCAGGGTCTTTTCCAGTGAGTCAGTTCTTCGCATCAGGTGGCCAAAGTATTGGAGTTTGAGCATCAGCTCAAACTCCAATACTTCCAATGAATATTCAGGACTGATCTCCTTTAGGATTGACTGGTTTGATCTCCTTGCAGTCCAAGGGACTCTCAAGAGTCTTCTCCAACACTACAGTTCAAAAGCATCATCAATTCTTCAGTGCTCAGCTTTCTTTATGGTCCAGTTTTCACATCCATACACTACTAACAGAAAACATAGCTTTGACTACAAGTCAGCAAATAATGTCTCTACTTTTTAATATGCTGTCTAGGTTGGTCATAGCTTTACTTCCAAGGAGCAAGCGTGTTTTAATTTCATGCTGCAGTCACCATCTGCAGTGATTTTGGAGCCCCCCAAAATAAAGTCTGTCACTGTTTCCATTGTTTCCCCATCTATTTGCCATGAAGTGATGGGACCAGATGCCATGATCTTCGTTTTTTCAATGTTGAGTTTTAAGCCAACTTTTTCTACTTTTCTCTTTCACTTTCATCAAGAGGCTCTTTAGTTCTTTGTTTTCTTCCATAAAGGTGGTGTCATCTGTGTATCTAAGGTTATTGATATGTCTCCCAGCAATCTTGATTCTAGCTTGTGCTTCATCCAGCCCGGTATTTCACATGGTATACTCTGCATATAAGTTGAATAAGCATGGTGACAATAAACAGTCTTGACATACTCCTTTCCCAATTTGGAACCAGTCCGTTGTTCAGTTTCCGGTTCTGTTGCTTCTTGACCTGCATGCAGATTTCTCAGGAGGCAGATAAGGTGGTCTGGTATTCCTATCTCTTGAAGAATTTTCCACAGTTTGTTGTGATTCACACAGTCAAAGGCTTTGGCATAGTCAGTCAAGCAGAAGTAGATATTTTTCTGAAAGTCTCTTGCTTTTTCTATGATCCAACAGATGTTGGCAATTTGATCTCTGGTTCCTTTTGCCTTTTCTAAATCCAGCTTGAACATCTGGAAGTTCTCGGTTCATGTACTGTTGAAGCCTAGCTTGGAGAATTTTGAGCATTACTTAATTCTCTAGAATGTGAGATGAGTGCAATTGTGCAGTAGTTTGAACATTCTTTGGCATTGCCTTTCTTTGGGATTGGAATGAAAACTGACCTTTTCTGGTCCTGTGGCCCCTGCTGAGTTTTCCAAATTTGCTGGCATATTGAGTGCAGCACTTTAACAGCGTCATCTTTTGGGATTTGAAATAGCTCAACTGTTATATCTTGTTAAAATTGGGGGGAAAAGGAAAAAGGAAGAAAGGGTAGTCAGGTACAGTCTCTATTTCATATCTAAATTCCCTGTCTAAATTATATACCAAGGATTCCTCCTGTCTGCCCGCTGCTGCTGCATTAGCTATCTATTTGGAATCCTGCTGTGTTCCTCCACCTCAGAAGTGTTCTAGCTAAATCACTTCCTAGCCTGAGGGACTGCCCTTGCTGAAGTAGCTCTAACTGATGACCTTCCCTGGAGACTTGCCTAGATTTTTCTCTCAATTAAGCAGGGTTTCTCTATAGCAGCACTATTGACATTTCCAGTGAGATAATTCTTTGCTCTGGAGTCCATCCTGTGCATTGTAGGATATTTAGTGGCTTCCTTAGCTTTTACCCACTAGGTGACAGTAGCACCACCCCCATGACTCAGGTATGACAATCAAAAATGTCTAGACGTTACCAGGTGTCACCTGGGAGGAGAGGCAAAACGACTCCACTTCCCCCCATCTTCTTAGATGGCTAATGCTTGGGGTTCCATTGCAGTTTTTTATCGATTTGTTTGGTGGCCCCCGTGGAAAGAGCCAGGATGCACCTTTTGGCATTCAGTCCCTTCAACATGGGTAAATTTGTATGCGCAAGTGTTCCAAAAAAACCCCTTGGTCTGACTGCCCCTCCCTTACCTGTTCTTTAGTGTGCAACTCACAAGACTTGCTTTGATTCCCTTCAGTGAATTTCTGCTCTAGACACCTGGTACATGTTAACTTTTATTCTGTCTTGAATTCATGGTATGTATTTTGATATCTTCATCACTGGCCTGTGGAGTTCCCCAAAGAAGACATTCCTTGAAACATTTTATCATTGTTCAGATCATAATGCATGTTATAAAAATGTTTACAATATTGAATGGTTGCAGGTAGGGAGACCTTTGATTGTGTGATGTTCTTGTCATCCTTGGAGAGCATGGGAGAAGCCCAAAGGTTGGAAATGGGTTGCCTAAAAGACTGACTCCTCATCTGCATGTTGTGCTAGTCCTGCTGTGATGAGGGAAACCAAGCTAAGAGTCCAGACCTGGTTTGGATAGAATAAGATTGCCATTTGTTGAGCCCCCACTATGTGACAAGTATCAGTACTTTACTTATTCGGACATTTTACATTTAAATTCTCACAGTGACCCTAGGAGGGAGGTACTGTTATCTTTGTTTTATAGATGAGAATACTGAGGCACAACAGGTTGTGATCACCTGCACACTTAATTCTTAGAGCCAGGATCACAACCCGTGCCTGTCACACCTGTGCTACTGCCACTCCCACAGAGAACTATGTGCTTACCCATTGAGTCATGTTTTTAAGATTTTCCAGGTGAGGGAAAGGAAAGTCAGCTAAATGTTAGTTGCTCAGTCGTGTCTAACTCTTTGTGACCCCATGGACTGTAGCCTGCCAGGCTCCTCTGTCCATAAACTTTTCAGGCAAGAATACTGGAGTAGATTGCCATTCCCTTTTCCAAGGGATCTTCCCGACCCAGGGATCAAACCCAGGTCTCCTGCATTGCAGGCAGATTCTTTACCAACTCTGCCACCAGGGAAGCTCAGTAATCCCTTATATTCTGGAATGGTCCTCTCCAAAAGACATTGACTTTTTAAAAAGACCAAACTAGTTGTCTTGTAGAACATTCCACATTCTGTGTTTGCCTTAAGGTTTCCTCATGCTGTCATGTACCATGTTTCTCTAGATGCTGTATTTCTTATAAACTGGGGGGTAGGTCTAAAGGTCTGTTTAGATTCAAGTTGAATATTTTTGGAAAGATAATTCATAGTGATGCTGTGTACTTCATGTATCACTATAAAGACATGCCTTCTTAAAAATGTTAAAATACGCATAACGTAAAATTTACCATCTTCACTGTTTCTGAGTGTACAATTCACTAGTGTTAAATAATTCCAGTTGAGCTAGTTCAAATCCTGAAAGATAATGCTGTTAAAGTGCTGCATTCAATATGCCAGCAAATTTGGAAAACTCAGTGGCCACAGGACTGGAAAGGTCAGTTTTCATTCCAATCCCAAAGAAAGGCAATGCCAAAGAGTGCTCAAACTACCGCACAATTGCACTCATCTCACATGCTAGTAAAGTAATGCTCAAAATTCTCCAAGCCAGGCTTCAGTAGTACGTGAACCGTGAACTTCCAGATGTTCAAGCTGGTTTTAGAAAAGGCAGAGGAACCAGAGATCAAATTGCCAACATCCGCTGGATCATCGAAAAAGCAAGAGAGTTCCAGAAAAACATCTATTTCTGCTTTATTGACTATGCCAAAGCCTTTGACTGTGTGGATCACAATAAACTGTGGAAAATTCTGAAAGAGATGGGAATACCAGACCACCTGACCTGCCTCTTGAGAAGATGAGAAGATAATTGCCTGTTACTCCAGGTGTTTCTTGACTTCCTACTTTTGCATTCCAATCCCCTATAATGAAAAGGACATCTTTTTTCGATGTTACCAACCAGTCTTTTCTAAAGGAGATCAGTCCTGGGTGTTCTTTGGAAGGAATGATTCTAAAGCTGAAACTCCAATACTTTGGCCACCTCATGCGAAGAGTTGACTCATTGGAAAAGACTCTGATGCTGGGAGGGATTGGGGGCAGGAGGAGAAGGGGACGACAGCGGATGAGATGGCTGGATGGCATCACCGACTCGATGGACATGAATTTGAGTGGACTCCGGGAGATGGTGATGGACAGGGAGGCCTGGTGTGCTGCAATTCATGGGGTTGCAAAGAGTTGGATACGACTGAGTGAACTGAACTGAACTGAAATATATTCACATTTTTGTGCAACCAGTCTTCTGAACCTTTTCATCTTGCAAGACTATACTTGTCAAGCAACAGCTCTGCATTTTCCTCCTTCCCTCATCCCCTGTGTTTTTGTTTGTTTGTTTTTAAACTTGGTTGAGATCAAACTATGTTGAGTTTTGTATCATGCTTGTTTCTCCTGTTTGTGGGCATCTTCCCATGTCATCAGAGGTTGTAGAGGACTTCCCTGGCAGTCCAGTGGTTAGGACCCTGCACTTCCAATGCAGGGATTGTGGGTTCAATTCCTGGTTGGGGAACTTAAATCCTACATGCCTTGCAGTAAGGCCCAAAAAAAAAAAAAAAGCTGTAGAATGATCTATTTTGTGAATATATCATTTCCTTAAATGGGGGCTCTAGTTTTTGGCTATTGTAAGTAGTAACTTCAAAGGAGCTATTTTTCTAAGCCTTTGATCCAGGGCTTTGGTCAGGCCCAGTCTTTACAGGGGCAAAACAGTATTTTGTCCTCCTGACAGTCTAAGCACTGAGTGATTAGAGGACATTTCTGTTCTCAGTGTTTCTTTTATTCCTTTTCCCCTCCCCTTATTTCCCCTCCTCTACTTTGTCATGTCCTCCTTTAGGTAAGTCAAATCTCATGGATGCCATCAGCTTTGTGTTGGGTGAGAAAACCAGCAACCTGCGGGTAAAGACCCTAAGGGACCTGATCCACGGAGCTCCTGTGGGCAAACCAGCAGCCAACCGAGCCTTTGTCAGCATGGTCTACTCTGAAGAGGGTGCTGAGGACCGCACGTTTGCCCGTGTCATTGTTGGTGGGTGAGGCTGGCCAGAAGGTTCTCCTTGGGTCCACGGATGGCTAGACTAGTTTGTTGGGGTAGGAGGGAGGCCTGACCCTTGGCTAACTCATGCATTGTCTTGTAGGAGGTTCCTCCGAGTACAAGATCAACAACAAAGTGGTCCAGCTACATGAGTACAGTGAGGAATTAGAGAAGTTGGGCATACTTATCAAAGCTCGTAACTTCCTCGTCTTTCAGGTGGGCTTTTTTTTTTTTTTTTTTTTTTTTAACTGTGTTGGGTGTTTGTTGCTGTTTGGGCTTTTCTCTTGTTGGGCAAGCGGGACCTACTGTGTGTGTACCTGTGTGGTGTGCAGGCTTCTCATTGTGATGGCTTCTCTTCAGGTGGGCGCTTTAAACAGTTGTTGGCTATCTACTTTTTTTCCTATCCCCACTGGACTTGCTCCATCTCTGGCTTCCTCATCTCTCTCTGAACTAATGTAGCAACTTCCTCACTGGACTTCCTGACTCCAGTCTGACCCCCTCCTGTTCATCCCCTAAAATTCATCTTATGAAAGCACAAATATTCCTTCCTCTTAAAACATTTCAGTGATTTCTCATTGCCTTCTGATGGCAGTTCTCAAATTGTAGTCTCTAGATTGGCATCAACTGGGGACATGTTAGAATTGCACATTCTCAGGCCCTACCCCAGACAGATAGGGGCAGAGACAGTGGGGTGAGGCCCAGCAGTTTGTGTTTTTCCAAGAGCTGCAGGTTATGATGATGCACACTAAAATTTGAGAACTGTTGCCTTAGCATGAAATTCAACTCCTGTCATTCATGAAACAGCCCTGCTTTGGCTCTTGCTCACCTCACTGCCCTCATCTGCCAATATTCTTCTAGCCCTGCATTCCAGCCTAATTAAACTTTTTACAGTTCCCCAAATTTGCCTGCTTTCTTTGGCCTGCAGACTTTGCAATACTAATTTTCCTTTATGTGGAATAACCTCGTCTCTCTTACTTTTTTGTTTAGTTTTTTCCCCATCTTCCAGACACAGTTGTCACCTTTGGCAAACCTTCCCACATAGATACTCCTACCAGTCATGTACCCTCAAGCTTCATTTAGTTCTTTTTATGTACTCTTGCTGTCACTGCACATAATACATGGTGTTGTCTCTGCTTCTATTTCTTCTGTTCCCCATGTACATTAAAAGGCAGGGGATGTCCTCAAAGCTCAGTGGTGAAATGCGGCACCCAGTGTGGGGAAGGGATCAGTGAACATTTTCTGAATGATGGAGTGGGTAGGGGAACTGAACTGAGTAGGGTCTAAGTGGGGAGAGTGTTTTGACCTTTACTAGGGTGCTGTGGAATCTATTGCCATGAAGAACCCCAAAGAGAGGACAGCTCTTTTTGAAGAGATCAGTCGCTCTGGGGAGCTGGCCCAGGAATATGACAAGCGAAAAAAGGAAATGGTAAAAGCGGAAGAGGACACACAGTTTAATTACCATCGCAAAAAAAACATTGCAGCTGAACGCAAGGAGGCCAAACAGGAAAAAGAAGAGGTAGGTGGCCAGGTTGCCTCTGGGATCTGAGAGGCCAGGATGAAGCCAGTGCCTCACTGATGCACCCCTGCCTCCACACCTCTATTTGCACAGGCTGACCGCTACCAGCGCCTGAAGGATGAGGTGGTGCGAGCTCAGGTACAGTTGCAGCTTTTCAAACTTTATCATAACGAAGTGGAAATTGAGAAGCTCAACAAAGAACTGGCCTCTAAGAACAAGGAGATAGAGAAGGACAAAAAGCGGATGGACAAGGTAGAGGATGAGCTGAAGGAGAAGAAGAAGGAGCTGGGCAAAATGATGCGGGAACAACAGCAGATTGAGAAGGAGATCAAGTAAGTGGCAGGACTGAGCCTGCGACTTGTGGGAAGCATCTTCCCCTTGACTTGGCTTTGGCTAGAATCAGGCACATTTCTTGACTTGCATGTTAGACAGATAGAGTATTTAAGTACTCAGACTCCATGTAGATAGGTAACTTGGAAAAGGAGAACTTGAAAAGGGTGGTGGCTTTGCCAAGAAGATGTGATGGGAAGCCACTTGTGACTGATAGTCCCTTCCTAGAAGAGGAAAACTGGAGCTTGAAGGTCAAAGAACAGAAATTTGAAAAGGTTAGATCAGATGGGGAACAGTTACATGAACACAGGGTACTTTTGAGAGTTGTTACCGAGAGGTCTGGCCTGGCTAGGGTTGAGGCAGGGGTGGTAGCTTTACCTTCTAGAGTGGCTGGAATGCCAGGCTGAAGCCATCACAGGATCTGTTGGGCATCGGTCCTGTTCTTTTAGGCACTTCCCTGAGGCTTGGAAGGGAAGCGCCTAATCCCCCTTTGGATTAAAATGCCTTGGAACCTTCCCTTCTCCCACTGAGCTAATTGGTTCTCCCTCCCCTCTGGTGAAAGGGAGAAGGACTCAGAGCTGAACCAGAAGCGGCCTCAGTACATCAAAGCCAAGGAAAATACTTCCCACAAAATCAAGAAGTTGGAAGCAGCCAAAAAGTCACTACAGAATGCTCAGAAGCATTATAAGAAGCGTAAAGGTGACATGGATGAGCTGGAAAAGGAGATGCTGTCAGTGGAGAAAGCTCGGCAGGAGTTTGAGGAACGGATGGAAGAGGAAAGTCAGAGTCAGGGCAGAGATTTGACCTTGGAGGAGAATCAGGTAAGCTCTGAGGGGTGTGGGGATGGGCAAATAGATTGCGAGGCTGACAGGACTGATTTGGTCATCCCTGTCCCTGACACAGGTGAAGAAATATCACCGGTTGAAAGAAGAAGCCAGCAAGAGAGCAGCTACCCTGGCCCAGGAGCTGGAGAAGTTCAATCGAGACCAGAAGGCTGACCAGGACCGGCTGGATCTGGAAGAACGGAAGAAAGTAGAGACAGAGGTGGGCATGCCTTACAAGATTAGGGGTGATGGTCCAGAGAAGAGGAAGTAACGATAGTCTTAACAGTAATGACCATAGTTAACATCTAGCATGGGGCTTCCCTCAGTGGTAAAGAATCTGCCTGCCAATGCAGGAGACACAGGTTTGGTCCCTGGGAACATTCCCCTGGAAAAGGAAATGGCAACCCATTCTAGTATTCTTGCCTGGGAAATTCCATGGACAGAGGAGCCTGGCGGGCTACAGTCCATGGGATCTCAAAAGAGTTGGACACAGCGACTAAACAACAAAAGGCAAGCTCTTACTGTGTGCTAGGCACTGTTTTTTACATATATGCAGTCATCTTTTAAAAGATTTATTTATTTGTCTGTTTTGTTTTTGGCTGTCCTGGTTCTTAGTTGCTGCTTGCAGGCTTTCTCTAGTTGCAGTGCTCAGGCTTCTCATTGCAGTGGCTTCTCTTTTGCGGCGCACGGGCTCTAGGGCCCACGGGCTTCAATAGTTGTGGCTCTTGGGCTCCAGAATGCTGGCTCAATAGTTGTGGAACATGGGCTTAGTTGCTCTGCAGCATGTGGCATCTTCTGGACCAGGGATCGGACCTCTGTCCCCTGCATTGGCAGGTGAATTCTTAACCATGAGACTACCAGGGAGGTCCCTGCCTACGGTTATTAACTGATGGAACTGGGATATGAACCTGGGCAGTGTAGCCCACACTTTTTTGGGTTTTTTTTGGCTGCACCTTGTGGCATGTGGAATTTTAGTTCTCTGACCAGGGGTTGAATCTGCACCCCCTGCAGTAGAAGGATAGAGTCCTAGCCACTGGACCACCAGGGAAGTCCTGGAAGCCCACACTTTCAATTATATTTCACTTACCGCCTTCCTAATAACAATAATAGTAAAATAATAGGAATGATGGAAAGTTATTATAATATTTCAAGAGCCTACAGTGTTCCAGGCATTGTGCTGCTGCTGCTGCTAAGTCACTTCAGTCGTGTCCGCCTCTGTGCGACCCCATAGACGGCAGCCCACCAGGCTCCCCCGTCCCTGGGATTCTCCAGGCAAGAACACTGGAATGGGTTGCCATTTCCTTCTCCAGTGCATGAAAGTGAAAAGTGAAAGTGAAGTCGCTCAGTCGTGTCCGACTCTTAGCAACCCTGTGGACTGCAGCCCACCAGGCTTCTCCGTCCATGGGATTTTCCAGGCAAGAGTACTGGAGTGGGGTGCCATTGCCTTCTCCGGGTGTTGTGCTAAGCACTTTCAAATGTTTAAAAGAAGGTATTAGACATGAATTAATAGCTAGGGGCTTCCCAGGTATGCTAGTAGTAAAGAATCCACCTGCCAATTCAGGAGATAAGGGTTCAATCCCTGGGTTGGAAAGATCCTCTGGAGTAGGAAATGGCAACGCACTCCAGTATTCTTGCCTGGCAAATTCCATGGACAGAGGAGCCTGGCACACTAGAGTCCATGGGCCCGCAAAGAGTAGGACATGACTGAGCAATTGAGTGCACACACACATAGAATTAGTGGCTAATACATGTTAAGCACTTAGTGTGTATTCTATGAAGTGGAGGTTACCTGCATTTTATAGGTGATAAAGCAGAAGTGCAGAAAAGCCCAGAAAGCTTTACTTTGTCTTGGTTTGAGCCTCCCTGATTGGTGAGGAAGATGTTCCAGGCTGGGTAGAACACCTGTGAGGGGGTCTCATAGGGCCCATGGTGGCCCCAATCGGTTAGCAGAGGCACACTGAACACTGTTTGTATATCCGATTTTTAATAGGCCTCTTATACTAGTGACAGATTGTCTGTGATTGTTAGGCTCTTAGGATGAGTAGGCATATGGGGGATGAGCCAGGACTCCATGGTCTTGGCCTTAACTTGCTCAGCCTATGGTGATGTAGTGTTTTTGTCTCTCTCCCAGGCCAAGATCAAGCAAAAGCTGCGGGAGATTGAAGAGAATCAGAAACGGATTGAGAAACTAGAGGAATACATCACAACCAGCAAGTATGTGGCTTTGTAACTTTCCCTCTTACCTCCAGGCCTGTTCTTGTGAACCCTACCTGTCCTGCCCCTCCTCAGGAAGAACCCTCATAGTCCCTCTCGGCCAGGAATATTTTCTGGCCAGCCAGGGTAACCCCAGTATTTCCTTACTTTGTAGGCAGTCTCTAGAGGAACAGAAGAAACTAGAGGGGGAGCTGACAGAGGAGGTGGAGATGGCCAAGCGGCGTATTGATGAGATTAATAAGGAGCTGAACCAGGTAATGGAGCAGCTGGGGGATGCCCGCATTGACCGCCAGGAGAGCAGCCGCCAACAGCGAAAGGCAGAAATTATGGAAAGCATCAAGCGCCTGTACCCTGGTTCTGTGGTAAGAGTGGAAAGGGAACTCATTTCCTGACCACCTTCTTTCATACTCACTGTCAGATAATTTTCCCAGCAGCCCCATGAGGACAGATTGCTAATTCCATTTTTACAACTGGGGAAAACTGAGGGTCACAGAGGTTAAATGACTTGCTCAAAACAGCATAGCTCTTATGTATAAGAACTGCAATTCAAACCCAACTTGTTCTGATTCTTAACCTTGTGTTCTTTTCATTGCACCAGTTGTATGTTTCTGAAAGTTTTGTCTTGCTTGTGTCCACTCCTTTATGGGAGGTGGAGAAAGTGAAGAGGCCTTTGGAAAAGGGAAGGGGCTGCAGGGCAGGAATTAGTTCCCAGGATGTATCAATAGCTCTGTGCAGGCTTCAGTGTGAGCGCCTTAAGCATATAACAGTCAGCTCATTTACTAGGTTCTTTTGGCCTCTTGAACGAAATCCTGAGTTTCCAGATTCCCTGAATCTTATCCCTCTATTACTGTAATTCCATCCCTGGGTTCAACTTAATTGGGTTCTACAAGTATTTCTTGATCATTTCCGTAGATCAAGGGTCCCCAACCTCCAGGATCTAATGCCTAATGATCTGAGGTGAAGCTGATGTAATAATAATAGAAATAAAGTGCACAATAAATGTAATGTGGGATGATTCAAGCACGTTGCATTTATTGTGCTCTTTATTTGTGGAACCAAATTAAGTTGCATAATGCCTGCGGTGGCAGTGGTCTGTGAAATGGTAAAAGTGAGGTTTAGAAAGATGATTCTGGATTCAGACATGACTGCCTGAAGTTGTTGCTTTGGGGCCAGAGTAGGCCTTTTTTCCATAGTTTGGGGACTGTGCTCCTGATAGAGATTCTGACCTGCCATCCCTCTTCTAAGCTGGGAATTAGGGTACCTGAGCCAGCTCTCAAAAACTTCATGCTTCATTCACTCTTCTGACTTTCCTTAGTACGGCCGCCTCATTGACCTCTGCCAGCCCACACAAAAGAAGTATCAGATTGCAGTAACCAAGGTTTTGGGCAAGAACATGGATGCTATTATTGTGGACTCAGAGAAGACAGGCCGGGACTGCATTCAGTATATCAAGGAGCAGCGGGGGGAGCCTGAGACCTTCTTGCCTCTTGATTACCTGGAGGTGAGGCTGGTGGTGATGGGGTCAGGGCATTATGAGAGGGCTGCTTCTCCTAGCCCTCCATGTTCAGCCACTTAACTAAGCTTTTTCTCACAGGTAAAACCTACAGATGAGAAACTCCGGGAGCTGAAGGGGGCAAAACTGGTGATTGATGTGATTCGCTATGAGCCACCTCACATCAAAAAGGCCCTGCAGTATGCTTGTGGCAATGCCCTTGTCTGTGACAATGTGGAGGATGCCCGCCGCATTGCCTTTGGAGGCCACCAGCGCCACAAGGTATGGATTCCCTTGCCACATTGTAACTGGATAGGCTTAGTATTGGTGATTCCTTTGTTCAGCTTCTCCCCCCTCCTCTCTTTTCCCTGCTGTATTTAGACAGTGGCGCTGGATGGGACCCTGTTCCAGAAGTCAGGGGTGATCTCTGGCGGGGCCAGTGACCTGAAGGCCAAGGCCCGACGCTGGGATGAGAAAGCAGTAGACAAGTTGAAAGAGAAAAAGGAGCGGTTGACAGAAGAGCTGAAGGTAAGCCACAGGCAGGGCTGTCCCTAGGAATGGGGGTCCTAAGCCCAGGCCAGCCGGCCACCTTCTTACCACCTAGCCTTTCCCTCTTGTCCACTTCAGGAGCAGATGAAGGCAAAGCGAAAAGAGGCAGAACTACGTCAGGTGCAGTCTCAGGCCCACGGACTGCAGATGCGGCTCAAGTACTCACAGAGTGACCTAGAACAGACCAAGACACGGCATCTGGCCCTTAATCTGCAGGTGGGGCCTGACTTTCAGCCCTGTTCACCAGTGGCCATCCTCATATTCCTGGTCTAGGCTTTTCTAGGGGTGGGGAAGTTGTCCCTCTTCCCTCTCTCCTCCCAGTCTGTTCCTAGAAACCAGGAGTAGATGGCATAGGGTTAGACAGTCAGGGGTTTAGGACTTGGCTCTATGATATTAGGCAAGTTACTAAACCTCTCAATGTTCAAATCTTTTGATCATTTTTATATTGGTTTGTAAGAGTTTTTTGAAAAATATATTCCAGAAATGTCTTTTTCAAATGCATGTATTACAGATACTCAAAGAACAGAACGAAACAAACACCAAACAAAAACAAACAAACCTCTCAGTGTCCATTTTTTCATCTTAATCTGTAAATAATCTGTAAAATTATGGGGTTCTTGCACAGATTGAATGAGTTAATACATGTGAAGTATTTAGACTGATTGCTTGTACCAAGTGAATGTTCAGTAAATGTTAGGTGCTATTAACCTAATTAATTCATTCAGCAAATATTTGAGTTTCTTCTGAGTTTTGAAAGTGAGCTACAGATATTTCAGTCCCTGTGAGTGGAGGTACTTTTCTAGCTATATTAATGTGTTTGATCATGGGTGTTTCCCCAGACCACTCTGGAGGTGTTATATAATATGTAGTATATATGTCATTTTTCTAAAATCAAAAAGTCTAAATTCCAGGACACACCTGGCCCAGGGGTTATAGATGAGGAAAGTGTAGACCTGTAAATAACAATGTTTATTGTGTGCCCAGCCTTTTGGATTGAAGCTGACAGACTGGAGGCCAGGGAAGGAAGCCATATGATGGTTCGAGAGATGATGCAGCCTTGAGTGGAGCAGTGCTAAGTCAGGTTCTCAGTGTGTGGAGAGTTAGCCCTTTTTGTCCATGGGACTGGTACACACAAGGTGGCTCTTTTTCTCTAAGGATCCTGGTCTCTTTTGTCCTCTCAATTCCGTTTCTTACAGGAAAAGTCCAAGCTGGAGAGTGAGCTAGCCAACTTTGGGCCTCGAATCAATGATATCAAGAGGATCATCCAGAGCCGAGAGAGGGAAATGAAAGACTTAAAGGAGAAGATGAACCAGGTTGGTAGAGGATATACCTGCCCAGCACGGGCAGGACTAGGATTGGAAGCAGCATTCTGACCCAAAGGGCCTTTTCTCTCCCTTGCTTCTCTCCTTAGGTAGAGGATGAAGTATTTGAAGAGTTTTGTCGGGAGATTGGTGTGCGCAATATCCGGGAGTTTGAGGAAGAGAAGGTGAAGCGGCAGAATGAAATTGCCAAGAAGCGGTAGGTGGAAGTCTGGGTGGAAGGGGGAGATTGAGGTATCCTTGAGCCCCTAGCCTGACATCTGGGGAGTCAAATACCATCATAAGGTAAGGAGCAGCTTTTAGAATGATGGACATTTATCATAGTCACCTTTAAAGAACAGGGACATCAGGGAAGCACGTGTCACAGTATAGGGATTAAGAGTGCCAGCTTTAAACATGGTTTACCTGGATTAAAATCCCAGCCCCAAAGTTCATTTATCTTGGATAATGACCTCTCTAAGCCCCAGTTTCCTTATGTGTCAGATGGGATAATAATGATACCTATCTCATAGATTGTCAGGTTAGGGTTAGATCAGAGGTTGGGCTTAATCTTTATAAAGTATTTAGCATAATACTTAGCACCTCCTAAGAGCAGTAGATAATAGGCCACAGCAGTGAAAGCCTAACCACTAGAACCACCCAGGGAACTCCCAATAGATACTAGCTTTTATTATTGTCATTATCCTAATAGGTGATGAGTGAGAGGAGGGCCAAAGTTCTAGGTTGGAAGAATAGTAAGAACAAAGCAAGTTTCTCTTTTCTTTCCCACTTTAATTATTCATTTGTTCAACCAACGTTGTGCCAAGTTGTCCTGTGCTAGGTATTAGAAACAGTGGGGAGATGAGGGTAAGATAGATGAACATGACAGTCTCTCTGAAGGAGGTCACCCCTTGAATCCTGGGCTTCAGTCAGCCCATCAACCAAATTGTAACAGTTCATTGGTCTCCTACCCCCAAGCCAGGCTCAAGGGATATAGAATTGAATCAGAGACTCCCTGTCCTGAGGGAGTTTTGGGGGTAGTGGAGGAGATAAACAAGTAGATTAGCAATTTCAGAATAATGCTGTACTTTATGTAGATAGAAAGTACAGAGGAAAATGTTCAAGGAACTGTAGATCAACAAGAAGAAAAAAAAAAACCTAGAGACTCAGTAGAAGAATAGACAGGATGTAGTCACATATAGCATTTCATGGAAAGAGAAACTCGAATGGCTAACAACTGTGAGTTGATGTCCAGTCTCATTCCTAATCAGATAAATGTAAATTAAAACAACTTAGCAGCATTTGGTGAAAATAAGTCTACAAGAGCCCTTTGACTTAGCAAAGCCACTCCTTGGGTCTGTATCCCAAAGAGTTTTGGCCACCGGGTCTCAAAGAGACAGATTCAGAGTTGTTCATCTTGGCGTACTTTGTGATAGTGGGACATTGATAGCAATGTAGACAGCTGTCACTGCAGGGAAATACAAGTTAAATGTGATGACTATACAGACTATGAAATACTCTGTTCAGACAGGAACTAGATTTACAGAGTAACAAGGATAAATTTATAACACTGTACATTTGTGTAAATTTAAAAGCGACATTTTTACAAGTATATGCATTTTAAGGTTATATACATATGTATGTATCTACCTATCTGTATATAATGTACATCATTTCGCTGTATTTGCTCACTGTAGGGAACATAATAGTAGAAATCTGATTGAACCCAAGGAGACAAGGGAAAGGTCTCATACAGACAGTGATCATAAAAGTTACATGAACTCTGGGGTATGATTAACTCAACTGCACCCAAAAGGGAGGAACTCAACAAAGTATAATAGAAATGAAGAACCTGTTTGCAATCTTCAGGAAAGGTTTACAGAACAAGGAGTGATGAATTGGGGACCTATAGAGGGATTTAGCCAGCCAGGCAGTACACAGAAGGGAGTTCCAAGCAGTGAGAACAGCATGCTCAGAGGTATGCCTTGTTCTGTAAACTAAGTATTGAATGTCTGGAGCGGAAAAATGGGGTCAGGAGGAAGGTGGGGGTGTTGGAGAGGTCAGCAGGGGCCAGATCACAGAAGGCTTTATGAGTCATTCTTAAGAGATTGAACTTAAAATTGCATAGCTCAAAATTATAGAGTTAATTACATTCTATTTGGATTATAGTGACTAATAGGTTTAAGCTGCTAGCATGACATCTGGCAACATCTGTCACACCATATTGGGGGGTGGAGGGGCAGTTGGAAGTTAGCCCTGCCTGTCCTGCTAATATCTGTGTATGCTAGTTGCATACCTTTTTAGTTTCTAAAGAGTTAGGGAGGAGGGAACTACCAGGAATCTGTTTTCTCCTTTTTTTTTTTTTTTTTTTTACTATCCAATCTCTGCCCTCGTAGAAGTTCTGGAATCTTGGGGCAGAGGTATGTGCAGGGGTTTGGGGACAGTTAGAAAGAGTCAAAGCCCATGAACTGAATACAGTCAGTCAGCCTGGAGATGGTGATATTAACTAAAATTTATCGAGTACTTACTGTGTACCAGGCAAGGTTCTAAAAACTTTATACATATTAATTCCCAATAACTGAGGTAAGTACTATTGTTATTTCCATTTTTCAGTTGAAAAAACAGGTAAAGAGATATAATTAACTTGTCTGAGATTCACTACCAGTAAATGGCAGAGTTGGGATACCAATCCTCTTATCCTACCACATTATATTGTAAGGATGCCATAGGAGAAGAATCCCAGGTTTTTGTGTTTATAGACTGGGATCTGATCTCACATTTGCTAGCTGTATGGCCTTGGGCAAAGTCTTTTACCTCTTGGCACAAGTTTCCTTTTTTGTAGAATTAGGATAATAATGCCTATTTGTAGAGCTATTCGTTAGAGGATTAGAGGTAATGTATGTAAACTACACAGAAGCTTAATAAATAGGAATTAACATAGCTAGTGGATTCAGGTGGACCTTTTTATATCTGCTTCTAGGAACTTGTTGGGGGAGGGCTCCAGTGTTTAAAGGAAAATTAATAGAGTTTGGCCCAATCTCCTCTGCTGCCTTGTGCCGTATCTACAAAGCTAGGCCAGGGAACTTTGTATTGTACCTTGAGGGGACAGTTTTATATGGATCTGTGTGGATGAGTTCAGTGGTGACTTATATTCAGCAGTAACTGAGTCCCTGTGCCCTGTTCTCCTTTTCCCCACAGTTTGGAGTTTGAGAATCAGAAGACTCGTTTGGGTATCCAGTTGGATTTTGAAAAGAACCAACTGAAGGAGGACCAGGATAAAGTGCACATGTGGGAGCAGACAGTGAAAAAAGATGAAAATGAGATAGAAAAGCTCAAGAAGGTAAGAAAGGAGAACAGGAAAAACTAAAAACTAGGAGAAAAAATTAGAAGAGATAACATCCATAATTTATAAAGCCCTCCTCTAAATAAGAAAAACACCAAGACCTAAATAGGGAGAAAAATGAGTGGCATCAACAGTTCAAGGAGAGATTCAGATAACCCATAAACACATATCCATAATTCAGCCTTGCTGCTGCTACTGCTGCTAAGTCGCTTCAGTCGTGTCCAACTCTGTGCGATTCCATAGATGGAAGCCAACCAGGCTCCCCCATCCCTGGGATTCTCCAGGCAATAGTACTGGAGTGGGCTGCCATTTCCTTCTCCAATGCATGAAAGTGAAAAGTGAAAGTGAAGTCACTCAGCCGTGTCCGACTCTTAGCAACCCCATGGACTGCAGCCTACCAGGCTCTGCCACCCATGGGATTTTCCAGGCAAGAGTACTGGAGTGGGGTGCCATTGCCTTCTCCAATTGAGCCTTAGTAGAACTCAGAGGAATGCAAATTAATAATTACATGTAATTTGTTTCTTATCACATCACCCAAGATTTAAAAAAAAAAAAAAAAAAAGGATACTAGCATGTTGCACAAGAAGACTGGCATTCTTAGGTCATATGGCAGCATCCATTGAGAGTCTTCAGAATACATTTCTCCTAACTCACTAATACCTGAGGAGATCCAAAGTGCTGGCATAGCTTTGTGCACACAGGTTGATAATTAGTGACAAATATTTATAGTTCCATATAGGAAACTGTCCCATGTCTCCTGGGAATTAGGATTGAAGCAAATTATGCTACATTCATGTAAGTATTTGTGTAGTTTAATAGTTTCAAATTTGAGTAATATACTGACCTCTTTTAAAGATTTATGTTGGCTTAAAATATCCTTAATGTTAAATATGTACAAACATACCACTTAACCAAAAAGGCAGGACAAACTTCCAAATTAATTTTATAATTAACCACATTAACTCAGTGCAACAGGTGATGGTGTTTTGCTGAAACTGAGTTCGTATTCACAGTGTGCCTGTGCTGACTGCCATGGCTCAGTTTCTTTGAGTCAAGCGTGCCTGTTCCACCAGTTATTTGACGACTGATTTACCCACACCCCTTCTCTTTAAATTCCTGTGGAATATCTTTAAAAAAATTTCTTTGGCTGCAGTTCTTCATTAGGGCATGCAGGATCTTTAGTTGTGGCACTTGGGATCTAGTTCCCTGGCCAGGAATCAAACCCAGGCCCCTGCACTGGGAATGTAGAGTCAACCATTGGATCACCAGGGAATTCCCTAAATTGCTGTGAAACTTTAGTTCCTTGCAGCATCCCTACCTCAGGTGATTTGATTCTCACTTGGCTTAAGTACATCATTTGACTTTTATGTCTGCCTTTGTTTGTTGTTGGTTGTGTGGTTTTGTTTGTTGTTGTTGTTTTTTTTCCTCTATTAAACCCTGATGACTGAAGTAGTCTTCTTTGGTGTCACTGCAATCTGCAATGCAAATAGAGATAGGGTAGTAAAATCCTGGGGCAGGAGTAGGTAGATATGTAGATGATCCAGAATCATCTATTTCTTTTTGGCTTTTTATTTTGAAATCATTTTAAATTTAGCAGAAAGTTGCAAAAATAGTACTAAGAAGTCCCATCTACTTGTCACCAAGATTCATCAGTCATTATTTGCCATATTAGCATTTGTACTCTCTATGCATATTATTTCTTGTGCATTGCAGATATATCCCCTTCTGTGACTTTCAGATCAAAATGAAAATGTTCTCCTTAGAAAAAAAATCAGAACATAATAAGTAAGATTATAATCCCCATTGACTGACCACTCTCAATCCCAGTCCTTTTACTCTTCCTAGGGCCAGTGCCATATAGAGCATATTCTTCCAGACTTTATAGGCATTAATTACATTCTTATATGTGTAAAAAGTGAAAGTCCCTCAGTCATGTAATTACATTCTTATATGTGTGAAAAGTTAAAGTGAAAGTCTCTCAGTCATGTCTGACTATTTGCGACCCCATGGACTATACAGTCCATGGAATTCTCCAGGCCAGAGTACTGGAGTGGTAACCTTTCCCTTCTCCAGCGACCTTCCCAACCCAGGGATTGAACCCAGGTCTCCTGCAATGCAGCAGATTCTTTACCAGCTGAGCCACAAGGGAAGTCCTTTTATATGTGTACTCATGGAAAACATACAGTATTATGCTTTTTAAAAACATTGATGTTGTTGTTGGTCGTGACAGTAATGTTGATGTGGAAAAGATGCTTAACATTAAGTCAGAATATAGACTTTTAATTATAATTTAGTCTAAACTATATAGACTTGTCCGTAAGTAATATTGGGAGGTGATAGGCTAAATGTTCGGAGAAGGCGATGGCACCCCACTCCAGTACTGTTGCCTGGAAAATCCCATGGATGGAGGAGCCTGGTAGGCCGCAGTCCATGGGGTCGCTAAGAGTCGGACACGACTGAGCGACTTCACTTTCACTTTCCACTTTCATGCATTGGAGAAGGAAATGGCAACCCACTCCAGTGTTCTTGCCTGGAGAATCCCATGGACGGAGAAGCCTGGTAGGCTGCAGTCCATGGGGTCGCACAGAGTCGGACACGACTGAAGCGACCTAGCAGCAGGCTAAATGTTAATTGGTTACCTCTGCCTGGTGGGATTTCAAGTAATTTCTTTTTTTCATCCTACTTCATACTTTTTTATACTTTGAACATTTCTACAGCAGGCAGTTTGCATATTGGGGTTGGGGGGAGGTCAACAAAATAATTTGGAAAAAGGTAAACGAAGCCAGAGGAGTGATGGGGGTTTGTAAAAGCAGAGCTCATTGAAGATAGATTCCAACAAACTACCTGGTAGAAAGAGTGGGCACAGAGGGAGAAGATTCCATTCCATTCCAGTGGGAATGGAGGGAAAGCCTTCACTTCTTGTCCTGTTCCCCCTGCTGGGCCCAGGAGGAGCAAAGACATATGAAGATCATAGATGAGACCATGGCCCAGCTACAAGACCTGAAGAACCAGCACCTGGCCAAGAAGTCAGAGGTGAATGACAAGAACCACGAGATGGAGGAGATTCGTAAGAAACTGGGGGGCGCCAACAAGTGAGTGGGTTCAGGTCTGGGCTTGGGGGAAGTATGTATTATGGGCAGCTTGCTGGATTTGGATCTCACCTATCTCCCTGAATCTTCTTAGGGAAATGACCCATTTACAGAAGGAAGTGACAGCCATTGAGACCAAGCTTGAACAGAAGCGCAGTGACCGCCACAACCTGCTACAGGCCTGCAAGATGCAGGACATCAAGTTGCCACTGTCTAAGGGCACCATGGATGATATCAGTCAGGAAGAGGTGAGTATCATGGCTGGTGGTGGGTGTGGGCTGTGAACAACATAACCAGAGATGGAGGATTAAGGTGGCCAGGGAGGGCAGGTGAGAGAGAGAAGGATGGTGGGTGAGGGTGGTGAGTGACAAAAGGAGGGATGCAGAGGAGATGAGGCAGGGTGAGGCTGTGAAGACAGGTAAGGTGAAAGGTAATAGCCTTGATGTGAGAGGGCAGTTTTGGGGGTAGGGTGTATGTCAGTAGGTGGAGTGGGAGGTAAGCCAGGAGAAGAGGAAATCATTCATGAACTCAGGGACCTAAGCTAAGATAGTTCCAGCAGATTATGGATATTAGTTGTTGTTCAGTCACTCAGTCATGTCCAACTCTTTGCAACCCTATGGACTGCAGCATGCCAGGCTTCACTGTCCTTCACTGTCTCCCAGAGTTTGCTCAAATTCATGTCTATTGAGTTGGTGATGCTATCTAACCATCTCATCCCAAGAGCAAAGGAAGATGGAAGCTGAGGGTCCTGAGGGATGGTAACTTAGCTACAGTGAGAGAGGCTGGTCGGGAGAGGGTTGGGTAAGGGACAGCAGCAACGCAAAGGTGATGAAGCATAGTTATGGAAAAGGGACAGACACAAGCCAATAGAAGAGCCAAGGCATTTTATCCACTGGAAGTGAGGCTTGATAGCAAGAGGGCAGGACTGTTAACTGAGAGGAGGTCTGCAGATATCTTGTCTTTGACCTGAACATGTATCTCAGTCCCACATGTGTTTCTCCCTCCTTTCTTCCCAAATAGCATTTCCATTTAATTCAGCAAAATCTTCTGAACACTGGCAGTGTGCCAGGCATCATGGTAGCACATGATATAACTACTTCTAATCCTAAGCACAGCCTTGCCATGCAGGCATGGTCCCATGTTACAGATGAGGGTTTGTGTGTTTCAATGAGGATTTGAGCAACAGCATGTCTTGCCCAGGGTCACACCATTAGTCAGTGGTAGAGCCCAATTTTGAACTCAGGGCTTTCTGCCATCAAAGCTGCTCTTCCTTCTACCACAAGTGCTTTCTATCAAGGTGCTTCTCAAAGGCATCAAAGGCTGCCAAGAAGCCCCCCTCTAGAGGAGTACTCTTATGGCCAGTCAGCTGCATTTGACTCTCCCTCTCACTATTGCAGGGTAGCTCCCAAGGGGAGGATTCAGTGAGTGGCTCCCAACGGACTTCCAATATCTATGCACGAGAGGCCCTCATTGAGATTGACTACGGTGACCTGTGTGAAGATCTGAAGGTGAGGTTCAGCCTCGGGGGGTGGGGTCATCTTCCCAGCTGTCCAGAGAGAGGGTCAGCCCATCTGGGGGCCCTGTGGAGACAGACCATGTCTGGAAAGAAGGGCAAACTGGCAAGGGGGTGGAGTTGTGATCTAGGTTCTCCCCTCATATGCACACACAGACACAGGCACATCTTCTACCCCCAACTCCCAGCTGCCCCCGTCGCTGCCTGTTACCAGTCTTCCCCTTCCACCTGTGTACACATCTCAGCCTAGATACATGGAGAACAAGCTCCTGTACAGTGAACAGATAAACTTTGGGGGTTCCTCAGGGCTCTGTCCCAGGCATCCTTTCCTTATGTGGGGTTCTCATCCTTCATATTTCCTCTCCCAGGACTTCAGCTGCTATCTCTATGCTAGGTCCCACAGGTACCTCAAACCCCAGCCTTCCTCCCCAAATCTGCCTCTTCAGTGTCCTTGACTCTCTCTCATTTTGCATATTGAATGAATTAGCAAGCCCTGTCGATTCTACCTTCCAAATGTCTACTGAATTCTACTTTTCTCTGTTTGTACTGTAATCTAGTGCAGGCTGCTTTCACCTCTCACATGGACTACTACAGGAGCCCCCTGAATAGTTTCTGATGCTTTCCAAGCTATCATTATAGCCAGGGGAACTTGATATTTTAAAAAAGCTTTTTATTATGGAAACTTTCAAACAGATATGGAAGTAGAGAGAATGATATAATGAACCCCAGGTACCAGTCATTCAGCTTTAATAATTAGCAGCATATGGTCAGTCCTGTTTTTTATACCCTTCCCCCTCCTAATTGGCAAATTTAAAATCAAATTCTAGGTATTTCATTCATAGTTACCTCAGTATTTATCTCTGGCAGGATTCTTTTTTTTTAATGTAGCCACAATATCATACCAAAAAATTAGCACTGACTCTGCAATGTCACCTAATAGTCAATAAATGTTTAGATTTCCATGAATGTCCCATAAGTATCTTTAAAAAAAATGTTTGTTGTTTTAAATCAGAATTCAAGTGAGGTCCATGTGTTAAAATTGGTCTCTTATGGTCTATAACATTTTCTTATCCCTTTTTATTTTTTTCTTCCTCTTTATGATAGAAAGTGGGTCATTCAGTTCAGTTCAGTCGCTCAGTCGTGTCCGACTCTTTGCGACCCCATGAACCACACCACGTCAGGCCTCCCTGTCCATCACCAACTGCTGGAGTCTACCCAGACCCATGTCCATTGAGTTGGTAATGCCATCCAACCATCTCATCCTCTGTCATCCCCTTCTCCTGCCCTCAATCTTTCCCAGCATCAGGGTCTTTTCCAATGAGTCAGCTCTTTGCATCAGGTGGCCAAAGTACTGGAGTTTCAGCTTCAACATCAGTCCTACCAATGAACACCCAGGACTGATCTCCGTTAGGATGGACTGGTTGGATCTCCTTGCAGTCCAAGGGACTCTTAAGAGTCTTCTCCAACACCACAGTTCAAAAGCATCAATTCTTCGGCGCTCAGCTTTCTTTATAGTCCAACTCTCACATCCATACATGACTACCGGAAAAACCATAGCCTTGACTAGACGGACCTTTGTGGACAAAGTAATGTCTCTGCTTTTGAATATGCTGTCTAGGTTGGTCATAACTTTCCTTCCAAGGAGTAAGCGTCTTTTAATTTCATGGCTGCAATCACCATCTGCAGTGATTTTGGAGCCCAAAAAAACAAAGTGGGTTATTGGTCTTGTACAATTTTCTATACTCTGAATTTGACTGATTGTGTCCCATGGTGTTATTTATCATGTTCTTCCATCCCTGTGTTTCCTATAAACTGATTGGTAAATCTATGGTTTGATTGGATTCAGGTTTATTTTTTATTTTTGGCAAGAATATATCATAGGTGGTGCTGTGTACTTGTAAACTTCCTTTTGCATCACATCAGTAGACACTGAATATCAGTTCTGTCTTTGTAGTGATAAAATTTGATGAATACACAACATTACCTATGAAATACTAAGATTTTATATCCACCAATTATATGAAACACTGATGCCAGAGGAACATGTTAAATAAAGCACAGGGATACAGTTAGCTAAATCCAGACTGGAAAACTCAAAAGGACAAAAGACCTGGTCTCTTCCATAAATAAATGGGAAGAAAGAAATAAACAGAAAGGGAGAACTTTTATAGACTTATGAAACAAATCAACCAGTTAAAATTTGTCGCCCTCCCTTGAATCCATTGCAAAGAAAAGAGAGGCAGGGGAATTTATAGATTAAATGAGAATTAAGAGACATACAACCAAGTGTAATGTGGGCACGTTATTTGGAACCTGCTTTGAAAAACCTGTAAAAAAAATTTTTATGTAGCATCATCGGGATGATTTGAACACTGTCCAGATAGTTTATGATGGATGTTCAGGAATTGCTGTTAATATTTCTAGGTGATAATGGTATTGTGGTAAAAACATTCTTAGTTTTACAACAGTGGTTCTCAATGGGTGGGGTAGATTTTGCCTCCCCAGGGGACATTTGGTAATGTCTGGAGATACTCTTTTCACACCCACTTGTCAGAACTAGAACAGAGGTTACTACAGTATCCAGTGGATAGACACCAGGGATGCTGCTAAACATCCTACAGTACACAGGGGACACTACCCACAACAACAAATCATCTGGCCCCAAATATTAGTGCTGAGATTCAGAGTCCCTGTTTTATAAATACATACTGAAATTATTTATGGATGAAATGTCTGAGATTTGCTTGAAAATAATTGAATATAGAAAGGAATTGGGTGTAGATGGCAGTGTATTGGCCATGAGTTGATAATTATTGAAGCTGATAATAGGTACGTGAGGGTTCATTTTATCATTATCTGCATTTTTGTGAATGTTTCAAGATTTACATAATGTAAAGTTAAAAAAGAAAAACAATCATGATCACCAGGTTAAGGTGTTGTTAGCCCCATCAATTTTCCAAGGGAATTTTATCAAGTTCCCTATCAGCCTTTCCCAGCAGGTTTTAGCAGTCATTAACAAATGATCATTGCCTATATCTATTAAGGGCTGCAAAATGGTAATGTTCTGATTTTTTTCATTCCTCCTATGTTTATTAATTGGATTTCTAAAAAGAACTTTCTCACATCAACTGTTTAGTTCCTTTGAAATATAGTTAGTACAGAAAAGGTAGAATAAATACTTAATTCCTTGCCTTTATTTCTCAGCTTTTAGAGTTGGTTGCCCTTATAACCTTTAAAGGTAATCAGTAAGATTTATAATTTATATTTTTTATGAATTTAAGTGCTTAAATGTATTTTGATATTTTTCAGTCTATTTGGAGTCATTTTTCTTTCTGATACTCGTATTATCCCATTCTTGGCCATTGGGAGCCACTTCACGTTGATTTTCGCTGTTCTTATTTTTAGATTTTTATGACAGAAAACTTCACATGCATAAGTCAAATAGTACAGCGCTGCCTCATGGCCATCACCAGTTTCAGCGGTTATCAGCTCATGGCCAAACTTGTTTCATGTGCACCCCACACACGCCGTCCTCTCCGCCTCCCCACCCCCAGGATATTTAAAAGTAAATTCTGGACACCATGTCATTTCATTTGTATTGTAAATATTTCAGAATGTGTCTCTGTAAGAGAAAATTCTTTGAAATATTTAGAATTATCATACCAAAAACCCAATAGCTTAACATTGGAGTTATATATTATTATATAATTCCTTAATATTAATATTATGATCAGTATTCACATTTCCCATATTGTTATACACACACACACACTCTTTGCTTGTTTGAATTGAGAGTCAAATAAAATGAAAGAAACAGATAATTGATTTAGTGATTGGTTGATGTCTCATTTAATCTAAAAGTTCCTCCTATTTTTATTTTTCTCTACTATATTTATTGTTGTTGAAGAAATTTGCTTATTTTTCCTGAAGGATTTTCTACGTTCTATACTGTTGATTATGTCCTGTGGTTTTTAAAATATTGCCCCAGAACAAAGCAAAAAAATGAGTTCTGCTAGACGCTGTAGTTCCTGTAAGTGGGTAGTTAGATGTTGATCAGTGCTGTTAAATACAGATAGAGTATGAATCACATGTGTAACTTTTAAAAAGTGAAATTAATTTTAATACTATATTTTGTTTAACCTAGTATATCCAAAAGAATTAACATTTCAGTGGTAAACATTATAAAATTTATTGATGAGATATTTGACCAGCTCTCTGTACTGAGTTTTCAAAATTCATTATCTGTTTTACACTTCTAGCATATCTCCATTTGCATTCTAAATTTTCTTCAAAAATACTTGATCTGTATTTAGATATCCTAAAATTTACAATTGACAACGGAGAACCACATACCCAAGTTGTTCCAAATATACTTAGCAGTTTCGTAGTAACTGAATTATCAGTTTTTAAATTTAAATTATCTAACATTCAGTAAAATTAAAACTCACTAGCTGCATTTTTCATGCTCAGTAGTGATGTGTGGCTTATGGCCAGTATATTGGACAGCTCAAATCTAGAGGTTTGATTCGATTCAAGTTTTGGGGTTTATTTGGTCAAGACTGCTTCAAATGAGGTCGTTACTTCCATCAAGAGGTTTATAACATCTGGTCAGTGGCTCTTTTTGTGTAGCTTGCAGCCATGATGATTATTGCCTAGACCCATTATATAATTTGTCGAGGGTTGCAAAATGGTCATCTTATTCTATCATTTCTTTATTAGCTAGAACACTGTAAAGAGATTTTCTCTCATCAAATATTTGGTTACCCTGGGGTATTTTGTATAGGAAAGGCAGGATATATGTGCTGGATTCTTTCTCTTTATCAGTTTATAATGAGTTGGTTCTTTGGCATTCTCAAGATATGGCCACTGAGTTGTTTTCATGTTGTTATGAACTTTTAGATTTAAACATTTGACGTGTTGCACTCTTATGATTATTATCCTTCTTGTTGCATGAAGTTGTTGGCATCGTTGGCCCATGGGGACTCATTCAAATTGGCTTCTGTATAATTTTGACACAACTCTTGTACTCTTTGATATCTTCCTTGATTTCTGGTGTGTCCATCCAGGCTCATCCTTTACATTTTCCACCCCAGATATGGAATTAGCCATTTCTCTGAAAAGCTCTGACTTCTTTTTCTCAGTTCAATTCAGTTCAGTTGCTCAGTCTTGTCCAACTGTTTACGACCCAATGGACTGCAGCTTGCCAGGCCTCCCTGTCCATTGCCAACTTCCAGAGTTTACTCAAACTCATGTCCATTGAGTCAGTGATGCCATCCAACCATCACATCCTCTGTCGTCCCCTTCTCCTCCTGCCTTCAGTCTTTCCCAGCATCAGGGTCTTTGCCAATGAGTCAGTTCTTCCCATCAGGTGGCCAAAGTATTGGAGTTTCAGCTTCAACATCAGTCCTTCCAATGAATATTCAGGACTGATTTCCTTTACGGTGGACTGGTTGGATCTCCTTGCAGTCCAAGAAACTCTCAAGAGTCTTCTCCAACACCATAGTCCAAAAGCATCAATTCTTTGGCACTCAGCTTTCTTTATAGTCCAACTCTCACATCCATACATGACTACTGGAAAAACCATAGCCTTGACTAGATGGACCTTTGTTGGCAAAGTAATGTCTCTGCTTTTTAACATGCTATCTAGGACTTCCCTGGTGGCTCAGATGGTAGAGCGTCTGTCTATAATGTGGGAGACCTGGGTTCGATCCCTGGGTCAGGAAGATCCCCTAAAGAAGGAAATGGCAGCCCACTCCAGTACTCTTGCCTGGAAAATCCCATGGGCGGAGGAGCCTGGTGGGCTACAGTCCATGGGGTCGCAAAGAGTCGAACATGACTGAGCGACTCCACTTTCTTTCTAGGTTAGTCATAACTTTCCTTCCAAGGAGCAAGCATCTTTTAATTTCATGGCTGCAGTCACCATCTGCAGTGATTTTGGAGCCCAGAAAAATAAAAGTCAGCCACTGCTTCCACTGTTTCTCCATCTATTTGCCATGAAGTGATGGGACTGGATGCTATATCTGTTCCTCCTAACCTTGTATTTCCTATAAATTGGAAGTGTGAACTGTTTTAGAGGCTTGAAATGTTTGGGTTAAGTAATTTTTTGGCAAGAACATTTCACTGCATATCATCCCCCAGCCCCATCCCTGCCGCTGGCTGTGCTGAGTGATTTGCAGAATCTTAGTTCCCTGACCAGGGATTGAACCTGGGCCATGCCAATGAAAGTGCTGAGTCCTAATCACTAGACCGCCAGGAAATTCCCTAGTGTACTTTATATTGCAGGAGGCACGTGTCAGTGTCCTACTATGCATGATGCTAAGTTTGAGCCTCAGTTAAGGTATCTATTGCCAGATTTCTCAATACTAAGCATACACTTTTACCATTGTAAGTAATAAGGAATCTTTAGGGTGACTTTTTGGCATCTTGTGAATATCTTGTTCCCCTAATATTTCTTTTTTAACCCAGTGGCTTTCACATTTGGATTCAACTTAATTTTGTTTTATAATTATGTAAATTCTTCATTTGATTCTAAAACCAGAAGTATAATACAAAGTATGTGAAGAGAAGTTTAGTTTCTTTTCTTGTCTAATTTCACCTCCCTCTATGTGTGACCATTTCAGTTTTTGGATTAGCATTTTGTTGTTGTATGTTTAAAATACAAACATACTTATATGCAAATATATTCACATTCTCTCTCTTAGATAAAAGATAGCATTCTGTTGTGTACCTTTCATATTTCTACTGAATCCATGAATCACTCCATAGCATTATATATAGAGAGGGATGTTCAAAAAGGCTTTTTTTTTTTTTTTTTTCCAAAAACGTGTGTGTGTGTGTGTGTGTGTGTGTATCCTTCCTGTGCTTGAAGTCATTCAGTGGCACCCTCACCTAAGATAAAGCCCAAATTTCTTACAAGGCATAAAAGACACTTTTATCATTGAGCTTCTTCATGTGCCTTCAACCTTGCCTCTGTCTAGTGCACGTGCACGCACGCACACACACACACACACACACAACAGTTGCTACTGTTGCCATGTTGAATTGCCCTTTATTTGGCACTTTTTTTTTTTTTCCCCTGCACCACTTGGTTTGTAGAATCTTAATTCCCTGATCAGGTATTGAACCCAGACTCCAGCAATGAAAACACCAAATCCTAACCACTGGACCACCAGGGAATTTCCATTTGGCTTTTGAAGTTCATTAAAGTTGGTTATTCTTTTGAATTGCTTTGATTTCCTTGAATGAACCATGGATAAACCCTGGTTTTGCATGTGATATCTGCATAGAAGACTATTCCTCTCTCCATTCTCACCATTCATCCTATAGGCCTGAGCTTAAAAATATTCCTGAAAGCCTTCCCTAGCCCGTACCTGAGTAAGTGCACTTGTGTGCTGACCCATCACCATCTGTTTATCATTGTTTGGGTATTCACTGTATGAGATTGTTTACTTATATACATTCCTCTGTTATTCCATGAGCTCTATGAGTACAGGAGCCCAGGCTCATGGGATATGAGGGGCCAGAGCCTGGTGTTGGAAGGCATTTAGTAATATTTATTGACTAAAAGTGACAGAAAGGCACAAGCCCAGATATGCATTGCGGTATCCATAAGACTTAAAACCAAGTTCAAGTGGAATTTGCTCAGGTGTAGTGATCTGAGCAGAAAATATGCATTGTCTTATTCATTGTACAGCTGTAAATGAAGTCCAGACCACCCTGTGTGGGAGCCTATAGGTCACTCTGACATGGTGCTCGCTCATGACCTTGGCTGAGAGCCAGAGAGGGACACCATCAGCTGAGAGATGGAGAGGCTGACAGGGCCTGGGGGAAGGGCTTTATTATTGTTGTTCAGATGCTCAGCTGTGTCCGACTCCTTTATGTCCCCATGGATTGCAGCACGCCAGGCTTCCTTGTCCTTCACCATCTCCCAGAGCTTGTTCAAACTCATGTCCAGTGAGTCAGTGATGCCATCTTGTCCTGTGTCATCCCCTTCTCCTCCTGTCTTCTATTTTTCCCAGCATCAGGATTTTTTCCAATAAGTCAGCTCTTCACATTAGGTGGCCAAAGTATTGGAGCCTCAGCTTCAGCATCAGTCTTTCCAGTGAATGTTCAGAGTTGATTTTCTTTAGCATTGACTGGTTTGATCTCCTTGCAGTCCAAAGGGGAAGGACTAGAGATGAGAAAAGTGACGTGAGCCTGTAATTTCTAGGGACAGTGGGAAATGGTTACTTTGGTCAGGATCTGATGAGAGGAGCAGGGTTGGGAAAAAGAACCTGCCTTCTGCATGGGAGCAGGCCCCTGCTGGATCAGGTGTCTCTGTAGGGGCCTGGCCCTTCTTAATGCTGCTGGGCCTGGGCTTTGCAGGATGCCCAGGCTGAGGAGGAGATCAAGCAGGAGATGAACACGCTGCAGCAGAAGCTGAATGAGCAGCAGAGTGTGCTCCAGCGTATTGCTGCCCCCAACATGAAGGCCATGGAAAAGCTGGAAAGTGTCCGAGACAAGTTCCAAGAGACCTCAGACGGTAAGAGTTTCTTCTTTTCCTCAGGCCTAAGATGAAGGCCGGAGAAGGCAATGGCACCCCACTCCAGTACTCTTGCCTGGAAAATCCCAAGGACAGAGGAGCCTGGTAGGCTGCAGTCCATGGAGTTGCTAAGAGTTGGACACGACTGAGCGACTTCACTTTCACTTTTCACTTTCATGCATTGGAGAAGGAAATGGCAACCCACTCCAGTGTTCTTGCCTGGAGAATCCCAGGGACAGGGGAGCCTGGTGGGCCGCCATCTATGGGTCGCACAGAGTTGGACACAACTAAAGCGACTTAGCAGCAGCAGCAAGATGAAGGCAGGAGTCTGGAGGTATGGCAGGGGCCTATTGTACATACCAACAGCTCCTGTTTTTACATGCTTACTCAAAACTCCCAAGAGCCCTAAGTAGTAGGGAATTATCACATCTGCTTTAGAGTAGAGAACTGCTGAGGTTTAGAGAATGAATGACCTGCCTAAGGTCACACAGCATGTGACCAGCCCACTGGACACAGGTGATTGTGGAATTGTCTTCTTGGGCCCCTCCCCAGGCATTCCTCCCTGTGGGATGTTCCTGCTTTGTGTATTGTTACTTGTTTTTGCCAGAGCATGGATCTCAGCCCTGGCAGAGCCTGGGTACTGAGGGGTCACCTGTCTTTTCCTTGTGGTAGAATTTGAGGCAGCCCGAAAGCGAGCCAAGAAGGCCAAGCAGGCATTTGAACAGATCAAGAAGGAACGCTTTGACCGCTTCAATGCCTGTTTTGAATCGGTGGCCACCAACATTGATGAGATCTACAAGGCCCTGTCTCGTAACAGCAGTGCTCAGGTAGGCTGGAGCCCCTTGCCCAAATGACCCCTACCCATCCTCATTTGACCTTCCCTCTAGGCTTCCTGTCCTCATCCCCATCTAGACCTGACCCATCTCCTTTCCCCCTAGGCGTTCCTGGGCCCTGAGAACCCTGAGGAGCCCTACTTGGATGGCATAAACTACAACTGTGTGGCTCCTGGCAAACGCTTCCGACCCATGGACAACTTGTCAGGGGGGGAGAAAACAGTTGCAGCTCTGGCCCTGCTCTTTGCCATCCACAGGTAAGGCTGTGCCCCCTGCAGGGCAGTTGCTGGAGACTGTGCTGAGGCCACTGGAGGCTCTGGGGTCCAACGATATGCATAGATCTACAGAGGTGAAGATGATCTGGTGGACTCTGGATTGCATCTGTTTCCCTACCTGCTGCAGCATATCTGTCCTTGGTTTCCTGGACTTATCTTCCCAATCCACCCTCATCCATTCAGCATGCCCTCCCCTGCATGTATTCAGTCCCACCTCCAAGCTTTTGCTCACATGGTTGCTGGCTCATAAGCCCTTTTCATGCAAATCTAGCTTGTCCGTCACCTACCACCCCTTCACATTGCATTCTCCTCCTCCTGTTCCTCTAGGAAGCCTGCTTCAACTACTGTGGCATACCCTGACCTCCCCTTCCTAAATACCAACAGTACTTGAATCTGACTCCCCCCTACAACTTAGTGCTTGATTGTACAGCATCAGTCAGTGAGCATTTCTTGATGGCTGCTCTTTACCAGACCCTGTTGGGGGATTAGGGACACAGATGAGTCAGACATGGTTTCTGTCCTCAAGGAGCTCATGGTCTAGTGGAAGCCAGATGTGTAAACAGTGAGCTAAATGTTGTAACTGGGTGAGCGTGTGTGCTGTTGGACGCACAGAGGAGAGCCACCAACCCAATCTGGGAGGGTGTGGGTGGCCAAGAAAGGCTTTCAAGGGCAGGTGACACTTGAGCAGGAAATGCAAAGGATAAGTAGAAGTTAGCCAGGGAGACCAGTAGGCATTCCAAGGCAGAGGGTACAACACGCGCAGAGACAGGGAGACATGGTGTGAGTGGGTAGGTGGGGGTCGACCTCCAGGTAGCTTGGTCAGTATGACCAGAGCCTAGGACAGCTTTATCTCCTCAACCAACCTGGACACTCCAGAGAGGACCATGTCTTTTGGTTCTGCGGAATCCTGGAGCGCAGAGATGGATGCAAAGCAGAGATGGATGGATGGATCCTGGAGCACAAGAGAGTTCGGTTGGTGTACTGGCCTTTAGGGACTCAGGCAACATTCACACCTGGGGTTTTTAGTCTCTGAAGAAATGGAAGGGGGTGCTGGCCTGTGTGATGGGCCCTAGGGCTGTCATGCCCTGCCTCTGCTCCCATCAGTATCAGCTTACCTACCGGTTCCCTCCCAGCTACAAGCCAGCCCCTTTCTTCGTCCTGGATGAGATCGATGCTGCCCTGGATAACACCAACATTGGCAAGGTGGGTGCAAGGAAAGTGGGGCCCGGGAAAGAGTTCCCCAAGTTGGGGCTGGGTTTCTGGGAACAACTCCTGAGCGTGCCCTAGCCGTTCCTGCCGCCTGTTCTCTGTGCCCGGGAGGCTGGGCCAAGGGTCATCCACACTGTACTAGTCAGTAGCCTCCTCTCAGCCTCTCTTCCCACAACCCTCCACCCGCTACCCTACCCCCACCCCCCACCTCTGGTTCTGACTGTATAAGCCAGGGAGTGTTAGGGCTTCAGCCCTACTAAATGCTCGGTGGCTCCTCCCACAGGTGGCAAATTACATCAAGGAGCAGTCGACTTGCAACTTCCAGGCCATCGTCATTTCTCTCAAGGAGGAGTTCTACACCAAGGCTGAGAGCCTCATTGGAGTCTACCCTGAGGTAGGGCGGGCCTGGCTCAGGAGCCAGCCCCCACTCCCTGCCTGACTACCCAGGGCAGAAAGGGAAGGCTGCAGTGGAGGGGCACAGGGGGTGGGGGAGCATAGGGACTCAGTTCATGAACAGCTTTGTTGGAGCCCTGTCCTGGAGGCTTACCAGCCCAGCTGGGCAGGGCCATTGGATTTGGGGACAGGTAGAAAGGCAGGGCAGAGGCACCCAGACAGAGAAAAGGACAAAAGTACAGAAATAGGCAGGTAGAGAAGGCACATGGGACTGAGCAAATCTTCTCATACCCAGAGAACCAGAGCCTGGGCTTTGGGCAGGTATGTAGGGAGGAGGGTTTGAAGCTCCCCAGTCCTAGGGCACTAGACCCCTCTTAATTCTCTCCTTACAATTTTATTTTTCTTTTTCTCCCTCCTCCTTCAGCAAGGGGACTGTGTGATCAGCAAAGTCCTGACCTTCGACCTCACCAAGTACCCAGATGCCAACCCCAACCCCAATGAGCAGTAGCAGTAGTTCTGCCCTCCTACCCAGTCTGGATCCTTAAGCTGCCCCTCTCCCAATCTCTGGATATTTGGTTCCCAACTTTCCCCTACTTCCTGTCCCTGTTTGGTATAATCATGGGATTTAGGCACTGCTATCAAGCACGAAGAGGAACAGAGGTGATGTTAGTTCTGGAGCAAAAATTCCTGAGCTTCAGGGAGCATCCTGGCCTCTAGAAGGAGGTGCTGAGCTGAGCTGAACTGAGCTGAACAGGGCCATCTGTCCATCCCCTTTCCTCCCTTCCAGACCTTCTCCCATCATCCATAATCATGGGTCCTTTGGCCCCCCCTTGCATTTTGCTTGTGTGTGGGTATGTATGTGTGTGTATATATGTCCGCATGTGCGTATGTGGGTGTGCTTTCAAAATAATACAAATATTAGAGACCCATTTTAGAAGGAGCCTAGGCTGAATTTGATTCCAAGAGAGCTTAGTATGACAGCACCCCGGAGTTGGGCAGAAGTATTCCGGACCTCATAGGATTCAGGCAGTTACGTGAAACTGCCCTCATTCATGTTTTCATTCATTTTGTGTGTTCATCAGACACATACTGAACACCTGTTTGTCAGACTCTATGCTAGGAATACAGAACTGAGTCAGACATGATCTCTACCCTCCTACTAGGAAGATGCTAGTTCATGAGTTCCCATGGTTAGCTGAATCAGGTATAGGTGCTTTGAATTTGAAAAGAAGACGATCACCTCCAGGCTTTCCGGAGGTCAGTTTTGAGCTGGACCTTAAGTTGGTAGGATTTGGTTGGGTACTAGGAGCAGAGTCTGGGCTCTGAGGACAGTTCTAGTCCCATTTTTTATTACTTTCTAGTTTGACGCTGGGCAAGTCATTTGACCTTTCTGTGCCTCAGTTTCCTCATTTATAAAATGGGGCTAACAGTATTTACCTACCTCATAGGATTTAATGATGTCAAACTCCTCACTGGAGGCCTTATCCTTGCTTAGAGTCCAGTAGATGCCAACACCTCAGAATACAAGTCTTCACATGCCTAACGCCTGAGGGCTTCTGATCCCAATTGTTAAGGACAGAACGAGCCTCCAGATTTGGGAGATGGTGAATGCTCTGGTTATTGGAGAATTCCAGGGCATTGATGGGGTTTACCTGGTAAATGGAGGGCACAAGGAACCCTATAGCTTAAATCACGTATAACTGAGTGCCTAGATCTCAACCTGGGTTGTTAGGAGGTAGGGGAGAGGTAGCCTGGGCCACATCCTGGCTGAATGCGTGCGATGTTCCTTTTGGGAAATAACTGTTAGTTGCAGAGGCAGCTCAGTGTGCTGCCATGAGATCAGTCTTTGCTTCTTCACATATACCATCAGACCATCACCTTGTCCTCATCTGTATACTACATTTTTGTTTTTTAAAGGTTTAGTCAATTGTAATTACCCAAGTAATGAGTGAATTTTCTTAAGAAATTAGATTGTTGCAAATAATAGTAGTCATTCAACTACCATTCTCCCATCCCATCTTAATTGCTATAATGTCTGTTGTACATCCATACTAACTTTAAGACTTTTACATGTGAATTCATTGAATATATTGTGTTTAATGCAGGTGATATATTGACTCATTCTGCAGTTTTCTTTCTTTGCTTAGCTATATTTTTGAGATCTATGCATGTTGCTAAATGTAGAAGCAGTTCATCCTTTGTAATTGTTAGGTAGATTGCCATTATGTGACTCTACCACATTTTATTTACCCATTTCTCATGTGATAGACTGTTTTCTGTTTTTGCTTTTATAGGATGCTAAGCAGGAGCATTTGTGTGTGTGTGAAAACTTACCTAGGGTAGATTCCTAGAAATTGAATTGCAGAGTCATAGGCTATGTATACTTTTGTTTTTAATAGATAATTCCAAATTGTCCTCCCGTACTATTTACCCAGTATTTTTCTTGAGGTTGTCTTAGGTCTAATACTGTAATCTACTTTAGTTTCATCCTAAGTAGCGATAACCGTGAAACAATGGGTTTGATGTGCTAAGTATGTATTTTCTAATACATATTAAAAGGGACAACTATCAAGACAAAATAAATGTATGTGTTCAACCAAAGAAATCACATACCACTTGTGGTGTGTGTGCCATAATTTGGGAAAAGCTGGCATATGTGGAAAAGCACAATTTGGGAGTCACCCTGATTCAAATCCTAGCTGCAGAAACCTGAGCCCGTTAGTTCACCTCCCTGAGTCTCGGTTTCCTCATGAAGGAAAGGAGATAATATACACCTACCTTGCAACCATGTAAGGAAGATGAAATATATCTAAAGCAATTTGGCTAACATCTAGATCATCACAGATTTTTAAAGGTAGTAATTGCTATTCTTCCCACTTTACAGATAAGGAGACTGAGGCCCAGGAAGGTGAAGTAACCCACCTACCAGGTAGCAGTGAAGGTTTGAACCCAGGCCCTCCATCAGTCTTGTGTTTTCTCCATTGTGAGGGTGGTTATCAACCTTGGCTGTTCACTAGAATCACCTGTGAAGCTTTTTCTTTTTTTTTTTTTTTCTGTCTGCACTGTGTGGCTTGCAGGATCTCAGTTCCCCAACCAGGGATTGAACCTGGGCCGTGGTAGTGAAAGACCGGAATCCTGACCATTAGGCCACCAGTGAACTCCCTCTTTTTCCTTTTTAAGAATCAAAGCAATATATACACCAGTTAGAAAATAAAATATTACAGAAGGGCTTATAATGAAAAGCAGCAGTTCCTTGCTGCACTCCCGTGTCCAAAGGATGTGGAGCTCCTTGCTCTGGTCCCACGCCTGGAAATCTAATTCAGTAGGTGTGGATGATAATCTGGGTAACTAATCCCTACCTCATGAGGTAGAAAGCATTACATAAATTGCCTCAGGCTAAGGCCCTGGCACATAGGAACAAAAGTGCTACAAAGGATTTAAATCCTGAGGCTCAGAGAGGTGAGATGACTTGTCTTGAGATCCCAGTGGTTCCTTTGCAGAGCCTAAACTTCAACTAGGATCTCCTCTGTTTGCCCAGTGCTTTTCTTGTGTCACACTGCCTCCTAGCCAGCTGGACCTGAGTGAAATCCCTAGGGCTAGTTGGGGGACACTAGGATGACTCCCTTATGTTCTGGACCTAGTAGCCTTAGTCTGGGGACCCAAACATGAACCAAATCTTTATCCTGTCCTTGAGGAGCTCAGTGTCTAGTTGGGGAGGCAATTCATAAACCAATGTGATCAGCGCTATGACAGGAGCATGGATATAGGAAGGGCATCTAGCTTAGGTAGAGGTTCAGGGAAGACATCCTCTAGTCTAGGAGGTGAAACCTGAGCTGAGTCTCGAAGGACTGGTAGGAATTAGCCAGTTGAGGAGTTGGAAGGGATTTCCAGGTAGTGGGAACAGTACGCACAAGACCTGTGGTCAAGAAACAGCCCACCAGTTCAGAAATACTGAGCCATAAGGTTTCCTGGGCTGGGGAAAAGTAGCAGGAAGTGAAGCTGGAGAGGTAGTCAGGAACCAGATTTGAAGAGAGTCGTAAGAGCCTGGCTATAGAACAGATTTACCTCATAGAACAGTTTGGTTCCCTAACTGGCTGTATACCAGAAACACATGGTGCATCCTGGATGACACCCCCCCCCCCACCACCACCTAAAAATTCAGTTTTCATAACTGGGTGGGGGCCTCAGAATCTGGAGAGCTTATAAATGTGAAGATGAAACTAGGGTGCAGCCAGGTTTGGGAACTGTGGGTTGGAGACAGCAGAGGAGACTGGATAAGAAACAAACCCCTTTCTGGCTGGCCAGTGTGGAAGCAGATTAGGTTAGATGCTCAAGCTTTATGCTCCCTTAGTTTCCCAGTTCAATTCTCAAACTGTTTTATATTTGCCTATTTTATCTCTCCAAATAAGCTATAAGCCCCACAGGGGTGGGTGTGGGACTATCTTGCTACTAGCATACACCCAGCAAAAAGCACAGTGCCTGACCCCAAATAGGCATCCAAAAAATAGTTTTTCAATGAATGAATGCATGTGTGAAGGAGAAAATGGAGACATATTAGTTAGGGAATTTGAAAGTACTAGTCTACTGAAGGGCAAGGGCAGTGGGACCGGATTGGAGATGATAAGGTGTGAGCCATTAAAGGAAGAAATGAAGCAGACTTGGTGACTGATTATTGGATGTGAAGTGTGACTGGGAGGATAGAATGAATGCTGGTTAATAGCCAAGATTCCTACTCTGTCCTAATCATTCTCCTTCATCATCCATCTGAATCAGAATCTCCTTCCAGCCTCCTCAGCAATTATAATTCCTCAAGTTAAGTAAACATTCTCTGTGTGCTGTGTGGTCTCCCCCTCCTCCCCAGCCATTGATTCATTCATTGAGTTCAATAAATCTTGGCTAAGCACCTCCTGTGCCCTTCCAAGGTGGGACTCTTGACTCCCTCTTTCCTACCTCAGATGTTTTTGAGGGCTTCCCCAGATAAGACTTACGTCCCTTATACAGTAACCTAAAGGGAGATACTCAAACATCAGACCTGTAAGGGAACCTACAGACTTCGTCCAGTCCCCTCCTGAGGCTCTCAGTGGGGAAGAAACTTGCCTAGGGCCCCACTACTAGGAAATGTAGGAGCCAGAACTGGAGCCTAAGTTCCCTTTCCACATTGCCCCTAGAGCCTTGATTTCTCCCATTGCAGATCAGAACAGGCAGAACAGGCCAAGGAGAAGGTTGGCCTTTGAGTCACTGGTACTGGACAGGCAAACAAGAAGCTTGCCAGTTACACTGCTCCCTTTTGGAAGCCCTCAGCAGACCTGCCATGCCCACAGTCCCTTTTAAGGGATTAAGCATGAGTTGCCATGCTCTGTACCATGTGACTTCACAATCCTGGCCACAGATGACAAAGTTGGGATAGTATCTTAACTCATGGACAGCCAGTCTCTAAGCTGGACGATGGCCTATTAGGTAGACTGATGTAAGAACTCTATCTCCTAGCCATGGCCTGTATGAGATGGTAAATGTATGAAACAATCAGATCCTTTTTCAGGGAGGCTGAATGTGAGGCATTCAGAAGAAGTGAACAATTAGAATTTAGCAAGGCAGATGTGGTGGATGAGGGATGTCAGAAACTGAATAGCAAAAACAAGGAGAAAGCTGCAAAAACCATGAGGCATGTGAGAATGTGGGGCCACAGGTAGCAGAAGCCATGAAGCAGCAAGACAATGGGCCAAAAGGACACAGAAGCCATGAAGCAATAGGAGCCACGATGTAGCAGTAGCCTAGAGGAACAGAAACCATGAGACAAAACCCTGAATCTGTGAGATCCACGAAGCAGCAGAAGGCTTGAACAGACAAGATCCATGAGGCAGCAGAAGAAATGAGACTGCAAGAGCCCCAAGGTAGCTGCAACTGTGTGGCAGTGAGGCAGCAAGAATCAAAGAGGCAGCAGGATAGACCAGGCAAGCAGAAGTTACAGCACAGAGAAGCCCCCGATTAATTGGAGCTGAAGCCCCAGAAGCCAGGAAGCTGCAGGAGCCAGGAGGCCCAGAAGCTGTGCCCCGAAGGCCACTGGCTGGCATGGAGGGGAGCAGAGAGAAGGTAGTCAGTAGCAGTAGGAGGAGTATAAACACTGCCAGAAAGAAGTTGAGTCACCATTTTGAGAAGCACTAGAGAAGGGAGCAACAGATGCCTGCAGCTGAGGGGGTGACAAGATAAGCCAGGCTCTAGCGCTGCTTTGGATCATAAACCATTTTCAAGTTTCTGTTCTGTGAGGCTGCCTGTGTAGCTGTTTTTGTCTTCCTTATTTCCCTGTGAATGCTTCAATAAATCTCCATCACTAAGCTGAGTGTGTCTGTTCCTTATAATCTAAAAAAGGTTAATACTGTGGTGTGTACTTCAGATGGGTGGAGAATAGGGCAGAAGATCTTACAGGTAGGTTTGAACCAAGACACAGGTGGAAATTCATTCTTCTCTCACACCCTCACTGGCACAGGAACTTTTCATTCACTTATTGGCTTCTTTTTCTCATCCAGTCATTCATTTATTCATTACTTCTAGATAACTCATTCATTCACTTATTATCATTCATGCAATAGTATAAGCATTTGCTCATTTGTTCTTTCCAGTATTCACTTAGTCATCACTTTGCCATCCATTCATTCAGCAAGCATATATTGAGCTCCTGCAGCATGTCAAGCCCTGTGCTTGGTTCTGGAGATAAGATATATTCCCTATACTCCAGGAATTCAGTTTACCTGAGGGCTCAGATAATTAAGCAGATAAGTGCATCCTGTGACAAAAGAACTGACAAGTGTAGATGAGGCAGAGTAGAGAATATGACCATTAGGTGGTTCTTCCTGGGGTGGGGTGGGATGGAGGGAGTTTTCAGGAAAGCCTTAATAGAGAAGGGGGCACTTGAAGGAAGAATTTCTGTTTACCATGTAGAAACGGAGGAAAGAATACTGCCAACAGAAGAACTGCTTAAGAAAGATCTATAGTGTGAAAGCACATGGGTTTTGGGGGGACCAGTGGGAGAAGTGGAAGCCAGGCAATCAAACTTAGCTTTCATTCTATGGGCAATAGGAAACTGAAGAAGGGTTTGAAGCAGAGAAGTGACAGATTGGTATTTTAGGAAGATGACTCTAATAGCTGGTATGAAGGATGGTTGGGGGCATGAAACATTGACATAAATAACATTTGAATAAATAACGTGCATGTGTCATAGAGGGAGAAAGTTCTGCCAGTGGACTAAGGAAGACATTGGAGGAGGTGGAATTTGAGCTAAGCCTTGAACAATAGGGGACATTCCAACTAATGGAGATAAGGAGTAATATTTTTTCCAAGCAAGTATGGCAAGTCTGGGTTAACGAATATTCCACTTTGACTGCAGTAAAGCTACATTTAAGGGAGAGGTAGGAAAGGAGACTCCCAAGGTTTCTCAAAGATTTTTATATTCTGTTACCATTAGGTCTGCCAGGAACAAGGGCATTTGGGGGGAGGGAGTTAAGTGGTGGGCAGGAATGTCCTTTTTCTGTTTTTTAAAAATTAATTTTAAATACATGTTCATTTTAAAATAAAAGTAATGCATACACAGTGTTCAGAAAACAAATCAATAAACCAGTACCAAAAAAGTACTGACACACATGCCCCCATCCCTACTCTACCATCTTGTTATTAGCATCCACTTTTAGTTATTTCTTCTGATTGTTATTTCCATATCTAAATAATATTCCATATGATGTGTCTTTCATGTCCTGCTATGACAGATAAGGATTTAGATAATTTACACCAAGTTCAACTCTTGTCCTTCCTGCTTCTAATATGATTTAGTTTCTCTGTTAAATAACTTTTCTGAGGGGCTTCCCTGTGTGATAGCATAGTGGGTAAAGAATCTGCCTGTAATGCAGGAGACCCTGGTTCGATTCCTGGGTCAGGAAGAGACCCTGGAGAAGGGATAGGCTACCCACTCCAGTGTTCTTGGACTTTCCTTGTGGCTCAGCTGGTAAAGAATCCACCTGCAATGTGGGAGACCTGGGTTTGATCCCTGGGTTGGTAAGATCCACTGGAGAAGGGAACAGCTACCCACTCCAGTATTCTGGCTTGGAGAATTCCATGGGCTGTATAGTCCATGGGGTTGCAAAGAGTTGGACATCTACCATCTTGTTATTAGCATCCAGTTTTAGTTATTTCTTCTGATTGCTTTCCCCACTGCTAAATAATATGCCATATGATGTGTCTTTTATGTCCTGCTATGACAGATGAGGATTTAAATAATTTACACCAAGTTCAACTCTTGTCCTTCCTGTTTTTAATATGATTTAGTTTCTCTAGTAGATAACTTTTCTGAATTTAAGCAACACTGATTCCTTGTTCCATGAGCGAGAGACCATTTTTCTGAACCAGAACTTTGTTAGATGAGAATACCTTTCCTATTTGCCTTCTTCCCCACTGTTCAACCTCTCAACTTCTATCATCTGGTCTTTTATATATCAAAGTTGGTAACATTGAATTCTATTCTGTAATCAGATTAAGGCTTTTTCTGTATGTGGTCTTTAGTTTGATCCTAAAAGTTTAAAAGCAATAAACAATTATTTTTAACATGACTAAATATTCATTGCAGAGCCAATTGATGTACTTTTATAATTTTTTCCTTGTAGCAGTTTTTCATTTTTTTGGAAGTTTCTAATTCTGTTTCTCTTTCACTATTTTACTTTTTCATATATTCCATTTTTTCTTCTCAAAAATCTCTCTTACATTAGGTACATCAAGTCTACCGCCCCCCAAACAAAAAAGACCCTCTTGGAACCCTCCGTCCCTTTCTCAAATCTGGACTAGTTGTTCTCCAGGCCTGATGCATGACTGTCATTTTGGAACTTTCCTTCACAGCTTTCCTTGCTTATATGACTATTTACTGGTGGTTCCCAAGGTTTTTGCTGTGTCTGTTTTTTTCCATTGTTTTGATAGTATACATCCTCAAGTAACTTCTCAGAAGGGTTGTATAGGAGATAGACTTCCTGGATACTGTATTCCATTCTTATACTTGGATATAAAGTTTCATTTCTTATGGGCTTTTTTTGTTTGATTGATTGATTGTGGTTTTGTGGCTGTAGCTTGAGGCATTCGCAGGATATTAGGATATTACTTCCCTGACCAGGGATTGAACGCATGCTCCCTGCAGTGAAAGCACAAGTCTTAACCACTGGATCGCCAGGGATGTCCCCTAAAGTTTGAGATTCAAAGCCATTTTCCCACAGAACTTTGAAGTCTCATTGCTCTTATGTAAATATTAACTCATTTATTTCTTCTGTCTTTCTGGGACCTCAAAGACATGAATGTTAGATTTTTTCCTTATAGTGTCACAGGTCCCTGAGGCTCTGTTCACTTTTTTCTAGTCTATTTTCTCTCTTTTTCCAGATTGGGTAATTTCTGTTGTTCTATATTCCAGTTAACTGATTCTCCTCTGTCCCCTCGTTTTTTGCCATCCATCCATTTTGTTTGGGTTATTGTATTTTTCAGTTCTACAATTTCCATTTGATTCTTCTTTATATTTTCTATTTCTTTACTGACAATTGGTATTTTTTCACTTGTTTTAAGCATATTCCTTATTGTCCATTAAAGCATTTTTATGATGGGGCTCCTTAAAAACCCTTGTCAGATGATTTTTAACATCTCTGTCATCATGGTGTTCAGTCTATTGAGTGTCTTTTCTCATTCAAATTGAGATTTTCTTGATTCTTGGTATGATGAGTGATTTTCAGTTGAAACCTGGGGATTTGGGGTATTGGGTTAAATATGAGGATTACTTAAATATCTTGTTTTAACTTGCCTCTTCAGACACTGTTCCAGCAGTGAAAGAGGAGACACTGACTTGTTACTACAGATGGGCATGGAAGTCCAGTATCCCCACTCAGTGTCTGTACATACCCCAGAGAGAAGGTTTCCTCATTACTCTTAGATGAGGGTGGGAGTTCTGACTCCCCATTCAGCCTTCCCAAACACTACCCCAGTGAGGAGGGGAAGAGTTACTCTTTATAGCCAGCAAAGGTAGAAGTCTAGGCTCCCCACTTGGCCTTTGCTGGTGGGACTACAGTTTTTCCTGTGGTGTTTGGCTGGAGTAGAATGGTTATTATCTAATTACCATCTTATCCAGCACCAAGTCTAGGATATGTGAGGTAAAAAGGAAACCAAAAGAAATCACCACCACGTTGCTCCTCTGCTACTGAGGTCCTCAGCAGGTTTGCCTTCTCTCCACCTCTCAGTCTTATGTTTATATGTAATGTCCCAGGATTTTAGCTGTACTTGGGGAGAGGAATAGGGGAAAGTACTTCTACTCCATTCACTCCCCTCTTTAAATAGTAATTTTTTGAAAACTGTATTTGTGGTATTTTAAAATTTCCTAATTATGTGTTTAAGTTTCTGGATTTGTCATTCATTGCATTGGTCATTGGATAGGCCTCTTCATTTTGAAATTCTTTAATTCTGGAAAATCCTCTTATATTCCTTGATAAAATTCTTTGATACGTTCCTCTTTTCTGTTTTTTTGTTGTTGTTGTTCTCTCCTGGAACTCATTAAAGTGGAATGTTAGACTTTCTGAATTGATCTTTTGTATTTTTATTTGTTCTCTCTACTGCTGCCACACCTCCTACCTCCTTCCTTCTCCCCTTCCTAGTTTTCTCTCTCCCTTTGTTTTTGTTTACTTTCTGGAAGAAGATTTAACTTTATTTTCCAACTCTTCTCTTGCATTTCTTTTCTTCCCTTCTTCTTCCTTCCTTCTTTTCTTTCTCCCTTTCTTCCTTCTTGCATTGGGTCTTTGTTGTCCCACGTGGGCTTCCTCTAGTTGTTGTAAGTGGGTGCTGCTCTCTAGTTGTGATGCACAGGCTTCTCTAGGCACGTGGGTTCAGTAGTGGTTCACCGGCTCTAGAGCACAGGCTTGGCAATTTTGGCGCATAGGCTTGGTTGCCACGCAGCACGTGGAATCTTCCCGGACTAGGGATGGAATCTGTGTCCCCTGAATTGGCAGGCAGATTCTTAACCACTGGACCACCAGGAAAGCCCTGCATTTCTCTTCATTTTGCCAATCACATTTTAAAATTTCCAAATACCGTTCATGTTATCTTTTCTTATAGCATCCTGTACTTGTTTAATGGATGTGCTATTATCTTGAATCTCTCTTGGAGTAATAGAGGTATTTTTATATATCATTGTGTTCTTTGAAATATTTATTTCGTTTGGGATTTGTTTTTTCCCCATTTGCTTATTGTAGTCTCTTTCAATTTGTAATCTTTTCTCAGATCCCTGGTAGTGTATAGTAGTTTGCTCATATTTAAGAACACAGCAATAAAATTGGATTCAAAGCTCTGTGTATGGGGTACAGGGCTAGGTGACTGGTGGCTTACCTTTAGAATGATTGGAAAATAGCTGACTACTATGCTGTGCCAAAACATAAAGATCTTTCTCTGAGCTTGTTCAATTGCCTTAGAAAAGAAATGTCTAGTTTTGCCTAATGGGTAGACACCTGGCTACTGTGAATTGTACACAGAGGGATGGGTTAACAGTTCAATATACAGCTTCACAATTTATCACCCTGTTTTCAGACCAACATCTCACTCGTGTTCTATATCATACCTGGCATTGTTAAGACCCAAAACACTCTAGGCTACTACACAGAAAGATCAACTCCTCCTCAGTGGCATCACCTCCATGTATACTCCAGGCTGTGGCTTCCTCCACCATGCTTCATCAATCATCAATCCTCCATTTTCTTCCTATCTTCCAGACATTTGGAATCTCTTTCGCTGATGGACCTGCTCCTGACGGACATTCTCTTCATCATTGTGTTTTTATACTTTTTTTTTATTCCTTTACTATTATTTTAGCAAGGTTTCAGGTGGGAATGGAGATAAACATGTGGTAAGTCTGCCATGTTGTCCTAGAAATCTACTAGTCTACTTATAACTTTATTTTTTACTTTTCTGATAATAATCTTCATATCTTTAAATAATATACAATTTTTTTCTATTTATCAACTTACCACTTTTAGACATTATCTGTTACTTCCTGCTATTAATACCACCGACTGCCCTCCTCCCATGCCCCCAATGTATAGACATGCCCTTAATTATATGTCCTCTATTTCTTACCTTTGTACCTTTAAATAATAGATTTATATTCCCTCTTTCAATCTCTCAACTTCTCTCATTTATACTTTTATATTAACAAGATTAATAATATTTACATTCTGTTCGATAACCAAAATTAAATCATCCATGCTTTGCTAACAGGTCATTCTAAAGGTTTAAAGTCAATAAAGTGTTTATGTTGTTATGATTATGTAAATGTTGTTCCTAATGCTCCAGTGTCCTAGGATTACATTTCTTTTCTTATACAGTTTTTGTTTTTTCCAGGAGTTTCTAATTGCCTTTCTTTTTTTCTTGCATTGTCTGACTTTATCTCCCTCTTAAGTTGTTCCAAATTCTTAAGGAAAGTATAAAATCATTTGAATCCCCTTTTTCCCCAGATACCTTCCTCCTGGAGCCCTCCGTCTTCCTGCTCCAATTTGGACTGGTTGCTCTGTAGGCCTGCAGCACAGCTGTCATCCTGGGACGTCCCTTCATTACTCTTCTGGGTTGGACCCAATCTTTCCTGGACCTTATATCTTCCTCTTTGTTAGTTTACTCCTTTGTAGTGACCTTTGTAGTTGTTCTCCACCATCCATTCCTCTCCTCCCCCATTGTATTAATAGCTGTGCAATTTGAGTGGAATTGACCCCATTGCCAGCTCTAGGTATAGAACTTTATGATATAAACCAATCTGAGTAATCTCCCACATTATCACAGTGATGATTGGTTCAGAGATGATCCAATCACTGAAGCTTTTTGTTCAGATTTTGAGGGAAGACATAGCTTTTCTTCAGTTGGACATGAACAAAGAAGTATGTAGTCTGATTGCTGTTAGCCATCTTTTGAGCATGTGGAAGGCTTACCTGAGAATGGAGCTGACAAATGGAGAAGGCAGAGCCAAGAGAATTACAGAGAAATGGATCCATATTCCTGATCATACCGGGCCTGAAGTCTTCCCTGCCTATGGACTTGTCAGTTAAGTGAGCCAATAAATTGCATTTATTATTTAAGCCAGTTTGAGTTGGGTTTTATATTGCTTGCACATGAAAGCATTATAACTTATGTTGTTGCTGTCTCCCTTTACAGAAGGAATGTGCATTTTTTGGTTATATGAGGCACCATATTGTGAAAGCATATTTTTAGAGTAAATCTGGGATGAAAGGTATATGTTGGATAACCAAAGGAGTGAACTCTGTTGGCTGCCTAGTATTTAAATCTTCATCCTATTTGGAGGGATTCCTCTTCATGTGAGTCTCAATGAGAGGCAGGCCCCCACTTCCTCTATGGAAACCAAAGGTAGTTAGACTTCCTTTCCTTGCCCACCAGGCGACAAGGACCGAATATTCTAGTCATAGCTTTGAATCCAGTGTGAACAACACAAAGGAGACAGGAATATATAAGATTAACAAGTGGATGACAAATTAGGAGAATATGCTTGCAATATGTAAAACTGACAAAAGATTAATAACTTTCTAGAAAAAGAAGATAGTAAATCCAAGAGGAAAATGGGAAAAGGAAATGAGTAATTAACAGAAGGAAAAACTTGAATTAACACAAGGGAAACTTGAATACATTAAGAGATTTTCAACTCTGCAGATAGAGAAATGAAAATTAAAATAACATTGAGAAATCACTACAAGAATGGCAACATGGAGAAAGTCAGATATCATCAAAGCACTGATGATGAGAGGAAAAGAAAACTGGGTGGAATGTAAAATGGTACAGGTGTTCCAGAGAATAGTTTGGCAGTACCTCCTGTAGAGTATATGTATACCCTCCAACCCAGAAATTGCACTCCTGGGTATATATTCCAGAGAATACTTAACACGGGTCATTAGAGAAATATAGTTGAGGTGGTTTGTTGCAGCATTGTTTTTGCTTGCTTGCTTGCTTAGTCGCTCAGTCACGTCCAATTCCTTGCAACCCATGGACTGTAGTCTGCCAGGCTTCTCTGCCCATGGGATTTCCCAGGCAAAAATACTGGAGTGGGTTGCCATTTCCTTCTCCAGGGGATCTTCCCAACCCAGGGATCAAACTTCATCTCTTGTGTCTCCTGCATTGCAGGAGGACTCTTTACCACCAAGCCATTGAGAAAACCAGCATTGTTTATGGTAGTGAAGAATTGAAAGCAATCCAGCTGACCATCACCATGGGACTGGATAAGCAAACTGTGATATATTCATAGGATGGAATAAATAAAACAATAAAAAGAAAATAGTTGAGTTTACATGTAGCCGCATAAGTCTCTAAAACCTAGTGTTGAATGGTAAAGATAAAAAAGAGAAGGAGGTTTATGGCACAAATTTACCATTTGTGTAAATGTAAAACAATACTATAATATCATGGATGTGCATATATGTAAGTAGATCTATGGAAGATGAGTTGGAAGTGTGTATACATGACATACACTAGAGTTACTGAGCTGGGAGGAGAGTGGGGGAAGGGGTGGGAACTGACAGGGAAAAATAATACTACAGTGAAATCAAGCAAAAGAGGGGCCTTGAATGGACTGATGAAAATAATATGCCATGGACTGAAGAACATGATTAACACAATCCTAAAGTTGACCACAAATAAATGAGAACAGACAGATGATTAGAGTTTGTCTTCAGTGGCATGTGATGATAGGATGATGTCCAGGGGTCAGAGCAGCGGGGCTTGCAGTGCCCATAGCATTTGGATCCAGTTGTCCCCACAGTGTGACCTTAGCTGTGGCTTCTCCTGCCCGATTCTCCAGACTTCTGTGAGCTACAAAAATGACCTGGCAATAAGTCCTTCTTCTGCTTAAGTTAACTAGAGGCAGCTTCTGTCACTTGCACTCAACAATCCTGACTGATACGTCACATGTAACTTCCTAAGAAGGTAAATTTTGTGGTCTTGGCATATCTTAAAATGTAGCATTATTTTACCTTTATATTTGAATGATAGTTTGTCTTTAGAATTCTATATTAAAAAACAGTTTGCCTCTGAATTGTGTAAGTACTGCTTTTAGCATGTAGTGTTGCTAATTGGAAGTTGGGTTCTCAATTTTTGTTGACGACTTGTTTTCCCTAACTGTGGAAGCTTATGTTTTTTTCCTTCATACTTTTTTTTGAAAACACTTTTATACAAAACATTACAAAAATATTATTTAACATTAATTTTAGAATCTATACATACTAATACAAATGCTCTAGTTTATTCATATGAATTGCCACACAGCACTCCACAGACATTCAGGTTGTTTATAGGTTTTTACTACTATAAATAATGTTGCAGTAAGCATTCTTGTATATGACTCTTCATATACATGGAGAATTCACTAGGAAACATACTTAGAAGTGGGATTTCTGGGCTGCAGAGTATGCATAGCCTCTGTTTTACTTTGTGTGTGCATCTATGTGGTAACAACACAACGTGAGATCAACCCTCTTGATAAATTCTGAAGTATATATTATTGTTGACTATAAGTACAGTGTTGTATAACCACATCTCTAGAGCTTATTTCTCTTACTTGACTGAAACTTTTATGCCCATTGATTAATAATTCCGTTTACCCCCACAGTCCCTGAAAACTATCATTCCACTCTGTTTTTATGCATTTGAGTATTTCTGATACTCATATAAGTAGAATTGTGCAGTATTTGTTTTTCTGTGATGGCTTATTTCACTTAGAATAATGTTCTCAAGGTTCATCCATGCTGTCACATATTTCAGATTTACTTTTTTAAGGTTGAATAGTATTCACTGTATGTATATGCAGCATTTTCTTTATTGGCTTATCTGTCAATGGACATTTAGGTTGTTTCCATATCTTGGCTATTGTGAATAGTGCTACAGTGAATGCCGGAGTGCCAATATTTATTCAAGATGTTGACTGAAATTCTTTGGATAAATACCCAGTAATGAGATTGCTGGATCATATGATAATTCTATTTTGAAATTTTTGAGGACTGTCCATACTGTTTCCGATAGCAGCTATACCATTTTGCATTCCAATCAACAGTGTGCACGAGTTCCAGTTTCTCCAACGACATTTGTTCCCTTTGATTTTGTTTTGTTTTTGATAATTTGGATGTGCTCCTTCTTCTGTTTTTTTTGGAACTGTTTGAGATATATTGACTTGTTTTTTAAATATTGGTAGAAATCATCATTGGAGCCATGTTGTTCTATGTTTTCTTTGTTGGGAGGCTTTTGATTACTGATTCAGTCATCTCAGTAGTTACAGATCTGTTCAGAATTTCTATTTCTTCAAGATCTAATCTTGGTAGGTTGTATGTTTCTGGGAATTTATTCATTTCTTCTACGTTAAGCTATTTTTTGGCATATGATTGCTTATAATTGTCTTTTGATCTTTTTTGTAAATTTATTTATTTATTTTATTTGGAGGCTAATTACTTTACAGTATTGTAGTGGGTTTTGCCGTACATTGACATGAATCAGCCGTGGGTGTACATGTGTCCCCCATCCTGAACCCCCCCTTCCCACCTCCCTCCCCATCCCATCCCTCAGGGTCATCCCAGTGCACCGGCCCTGAGCGCCCTGTCTCATGCATCAAACCTGGACTAGCGATGTATTTCACATATGGTAGTATACATGTTTCAATGCTATCTCTCAAATCATCCCACTCTCACCTTCTCCCACAGAATCCAAAATTCTTTACATCTGTGTCTCTTTTGCTGTCTCACGTATAGGGTCATCATTAGTGTTTTGAAATATTACAATGATGACCCCCAAAATATGTTTTTTCCCCCATCTGTTTTACTGGGCACCTGATGGTTGGGCCTTTTCAACCTGAAGACTCATATGCCCCCTCCTCCAAGAAATCAGTTTTATTTTTTTGCAAATTTTCTCCCGTCTATTTTCCCTGTTCCCTTCCTAGATGTCCTGTTAGTTGGATTTTAGACCTCCTGGGTCATTTTCTTTGTCTTTTTATTTTCTCTCATATTTTCCATGTCTTTCCTTTTTTGTTCTGCATTCTGGGACATTTTCCTGACTTTATCTTCTATTGAACTTTTTCATTTTTGGCAGTCATTTAAAATTTCTAAGTACTCTTTCTTAGTCTCCAAAGATGCTTTTTTCATAGTATCTTTTTTTTTTAAATGGATGCAATATCTTCTCTGTATGTGTGCTTAATAGAACTTTATCAGAATCTTGGGAATAACAGATGATAATTTACCAGGCCAGAAAGGAAAACTAAATGGATACCAGATATTACCTCTCCAAAAGAATGTCACCTACGCCCCTCAGGGAGACACTTATTGGATGTCCCTACTTGATACCACGTGTGGGAAAGATTATCCACCAACTGGATGATTTTTGGCCATATGCTCCCTACCTAGAGTCCAGATCTCCAGCTCTCACCTTGACATCAGAGAGAGGAGGTCATTGTTCTGTTCCCCACTCCCAGGTCAACTGTACTTCCTGTGCCAGCACAGCACTCCCCATATCCTTTTTCTTTCTGGAACGTTCTCACACCTACTTCCTGCAGTGGTGACCTGATCTATGTGGCCTATACAAGGCAATCACAGTAGTCAGCAGCACATTTCACAGGGTGGGTTGTTTTTAAAGTTAAATAACAATATATGTAGTGGAAATAATCGAGCCTGGTTCCTTTTTACCATCTTTCTTCCAACAGGAGCCAACAGCAATCCAAGCCTGAACAGTTCTTGATGGTTCATACTACATATCTTCTGTGAGCAAAGGCTATGCACACACATCTCTCAGGAACAAATAATAATTTTCATGGATAGTCCAGTCAAAGCCCATGAATAGGATAAAAAAAGTGAACTCAGTAGAAGCATAATACTGTTAAAGTACACCCAAATTACGTCACTGGTCAGAACACTTAACATTTGTATCGCAGTAGATAACATTTGCTGAGTGCTTACTCAGTACCAGGCCCTTGAATTACCTTCATTTCATAAAGGAGGAGAGTGAGTTTCCCAGGTGTCTATTGCCCAGGGTCACAAAGCTAATAAATGGCAGACAGGAAATTGCGCCAGGACTGTCTAACCACAGTCAACCCATGTAACTGCTACACAGTGCTGTAGTGGTTTCAGGTTAATAGTGATGGCACAATCTCTGTCAGATCAGTGGGTGGACACCCAAGACACCTTAGTCCAATAAAGAGCCAATTCTGGCTCGTTAGCTTCTAAGGCTAATTGATGTTCTTTTCTCTCTGGAGACAGAAAGCAACTACCAGCTTTTATTTCTCAAATGTTTTTGTTTTGTAGAAACCATAACATTTTATTTCTAAATTTTTATTTTAGTCAAAGTAATATTAATACTTTACATGGTTAAAAAATAAAATAATGCTAAAGATCTCATAAAAAACCCCAGCAATGTATCCTGTCCCACTCCTTCCTACTTCAAGTCCTGCTCCCTACAGGTAACTACTTTATTTTACCAGTCTTTGGCTTTTCCTTCTGGCATTTACTACTCCAAACCCCTCTTCTCCCTTGTCATCTCCCATTCAGAGGCTGAAGAGCCAGATAATTTCTTAGCCTCCCCTGCAGCTAGAGAGAGAGCCGTGTGTCCCAGTTATGGCCATGACATATTTGCTGGCGGCCTTTTGAAAGGCTCTTGTTTTCCTGAGACACACAATGTCCCCTTCCTTTTTCTGCCTTGAATATAATTGTGCTGCTTGAAGCTGTGACAGCAATCTTGTGATCATGAAGGGATGAACATGAGAATGTAGACACCACACAGTAAGGAAGATAAAGTTAGAAAGAGCCTGCATCCTTGAGGGCATCATTGAGCAGCTGAACCCTGGCATGGCACTTCTGTTAATAATAAGTTAACTTCTTTAAAAATAAATAGGAACTTTTCTGGTGGTCCAGTGGCTAAGACTCTGCGCTCCCAATGCAGGGGCCCTGGCCCAGGCACTAGATTCCACATGTCCCAACTAACAGTTCACATGCCATAGCTAAAGATCCCACATGCTACACTAAGATATGGCACAGCCAAATAAATAAGTGAAAATACTAAAAATAAATAAAAAATGTTGTATTTGTTTAAGCCACTATAAGTTGGGTTTTTTGTTACTTGTAGCTGAAAGGATTTTTAACTGAATGACCACCATGTTTCTAAGGAAGGTACTTACGCTACTATTTTTTTTAAATTTTAATTGGAGAATAATTGCTTATAGTGTTATGTTGATTTCTGCCATACAACAACTCAAATCAGCCATAATTACACATATATCCCCTCCCTTTTAAGCCTTCCTCCCATACCCCCATCCTTCCCCTCTAGGTCATCACAGAACACCAGGCTAGGCTCCTTGTATTATATATTTATAGTAACTTCCTGCTGCTGCTGCTGCTGCTGCTGCTAAGTCGCTTCAGTCGTGTCCAACTCTGTGCAACCCCATAGACGGCAGCCCACCAGGCTCCCCTGTCCCTGGGATTCTCCAGGCAGGAACACTGGAGTGGGTTGCCATTTCCTTCTCCAATGCATGAAAGTGAAAAGTGAAAGTGAAGTCGCTCAGTCATGTCCGACTCCTAGTGGCCCCATGGACTGCAGCCTACCAGGCTCCTCCGTCCATGGGATTTTCCAGGCAAGAGTACTGGAGTGGGGTGCCATCGCCTTCTCTGCTAGCTAGCTATTTTACACACAATTATGTATATATTTCAGTGCTACTCTAAATTTGTCCCACTCTCTCCTTCCCGCCCTGTGTCTACAAGTCTGTTCTCTATGTCTGTGTCTCCACTGCTGCCCTGCAGATAGGTTCATCTGTACTATTTTTCTAGATTCTATCTATATGCATTAATATATGGTATTTGTATTTCTGAGTTACTTCACTCAGGCTCTATACTATAAACAGACTGTTACTATAACAGGCTGTAGGTTCATCCAACTCAGTTCAACTGATTCTAATTTGTTCCTTTTTATGGCTGAGTAGTAATCCATTGTGTGTATGTACCACAACTTGTTTATCCATTCATCTGTTGATGGGCATCTAGGTTGCTTCCATGTCCTGGCTATTGTAAATAGTGCTGCAGTGAACATCGGGATACATGTGTCTTTTTCATTTATGGTTTTATCAGGGTATTTGCCCGGTAGTGGGATTGCTGGGTCACATGGTAGTTTTATTCCTAGATTTTTAAGAAATCTCCATACTGTTCTCCATAGTTGTTGTATCAACTTAGATTCCCACCAATAGTGCAAGGGAGTTCCCTTTTCTCCACACCCTCTCCAGCACTTGTTTGTAGATTTTTTGATGATGGCCATTCCGACTGGTATGAGGTGATACCTCATTGTAGTTTTGATTTCATTTCTCTAATAATATGCTACAATTTCTTAGCAATTTGAGACATTACCTCTTGACATCTCGTTATGGTAGAAAAGGATTTTATCCCTCTCCACACATACATTCATACTGTCCCTCCCTTCCAATGTGTTTGTATCCTGATTCCTAGTAAATCCATAGTTGCTACAGAGCCAAGAAATGTACTATAATTACCTGGATTATTTTGGCCTTTTTTGTGTTCCTGTATTTAATTGCTTAGGTTTTTTGTTCACTTGAAAAGCTCCCAGCCTTAATATTTGCTACATCAGTTCATTCATAAATCTATTTCCCTGAACCTCTCAGCCCATAGATTTAAGATGAAACCAATAAAACATTGATTGGTTGGGAGCTCGTGGAACGGGTAGGGTTTTGTCAAGTCTGCTATTAAATTTCTCCTTAAGGTGCCTGGGTGGGGACCAACACAACCTATGTTGTGAAAGCAGGAGTCCATAAAGTGGAGGCTTTGCTCTGGGACTGTTTGATTTCTTTGGGGGACTCTCTGTATTCTGCTTGAGTGTACATGTTTAGCTCTTGTGCTTTCTACCCACAAGCACAGGGAAGGTGAGAGGGAGGGTGGGGGAGTCAACTATTCCAACACATACTTTCAATTCTCCCCTTAATGGGGGCCTCTGCACCTCACTTGCACTGTCAGGATAGCTTTTCTGCACCAGAGTCTTACCAGAATTTTGCAAGATAGACCAACGTTCTCTTCATGGATGCCCCCCGCCCCCCCCGCCGCTGCCACGTGTGGATTTTGCTTCACCTCTGCCTGCCCTGCTTTCTCACTATCACTCTTCCAGCTCCTTTCTGCTTGCCAGAAACTTGTTACAATCTCTCCTTGATTGATGTAAAATTCTCCAGTTTTCTTTGGAGATGTGGGTTTATACACTTGATTCCTTTACTCTTATTTTATGAGGTCTCAGGAGTTAGAGGAGACAAATGTGTTCCACCTTCTTGAATAGAAGTTAGAATCTGAATTTGTAAACTGTCTCAGATTATCTGAATATGCCCCAAGTGTGTAGACCAACATTTGTGAACCACTGGCAATGAAAAAAGCCTGGGTTTGGAAATCTGGTGGATTTGAGTTTGAATTCTGACTCGCTGACATCCTTACTTAAGTCATATTTGTGAGCCTCAATTTTCTCCTCTATAAAACAGGAATAATAATGTTTATCTGATAGAATTCTGGGAAGATTTTCTTAGCTACAGTATGTAAAGCATCCAACACAGGGATTGGCTGGCAGGCAGACAGTAGGTGCTCAAAAAATGGGAGTGACATTTGGAAGGATTTGAATCAGGTTCCAGGAGGGCCTCAAGATGCCAGGACTTAACTGCATGACACTGAGGAGCCTTGGCAGGCTTGTGAGCAGGTGAGTAATTTGCTCCCAAAGAATTCATCACAGTGTTCCCTCGGTCTGATGTGGGGAGAGAGGAAGAAGCCATTGGCCCAGCAGTTCTTGAGTTAAAATCTTTGTCTGCATCTGAGTTATTTGTAACCCGTTGTCATAGCAACAAGTTTGGGAAGGGAGCCAGTGCTGCGAGCTCCTGACAGTAGGGAGGGGAGGGCAGTGGGAGAAGACGGAAGATTTGGACCTCGCTTTCCTCTGATTTGTCTGAAGTGTTCAGCTGGAGAAGATGATGAGCATCCTCCAGGGAGAATCATTGGATGTTAGAGACTCTCTTACCCAATCTCCTGATATTCCAGATGTGAAAATAGGCCCAGAGAGGTCCAGAAGCTGGCTCAAGGCCACACAGTAAGTCAGCGATGGAGACAGGGCTAGACTTTTTAAAAAAGGATTCAGGGTCATAAAACTGAAGCATAACAAACCTGTACAAGACCTTTGAACACATTCCATCCACCTCTCCACCAACACACATATGCTTTTGTTATTTTTCATGTGGGAAACCTGGGACACAAAGTGGGTTAGAACTGACTCGGGGTCACACTGCAACTCAGGTGATGACTTGAGATCAGAACCCAGAGGCCTTGGTTTAAGTATTTCCTGAGGAAGTGGCATTCTGGGGTCCACTGTTCAGAGAAGTCCCTCACTCCTGACTGTCAAGATATGGCCTCCCAGAGTGAGAGTGACTTGACTGCCTTGGCTATTTTTTTTTTTTTTTTTCGATTTTTCGGCCACAACACTTGGCATGTGGGGATCTTCGTTGCCCAACCAGGGATCACACCCATGCCCCCTGCAGTGGATATGCAGAGTCCTAACCACTGGACCACCAGGGAAGTCACTGTCTTGGCTTTTCATGCCCTTAAATCCAAGACACGTGTTCAGGTCACATATCTCCTCCCCATATATATCTTGTAAGTAAGTGTTTCCCCCTGACAGTGGCAGTGATACTGCACAAATGGCAGTCCAGCCCCACCTCTGGAGCAAACACACCTGCCCCACAAATCTCCCCCTCCAAATCACCCACAGGGCTTGGCACCTCCTGGACATTTTTTTTTTTTTTTTTTTACTGCACTGGATCTTCATTGCTTTCTCTAGTTACAGACAGCAGGGAACCACTTGTTGTGCTGGTGCTGTGGTGTGTGGGCTTCTCATTATGGTGGCTTCTCTTGTTGCGGAGCATGGGCTCTGGGCATGTAGGCTCAGGAGTTGTGGCACTCAGGCTTAGTTGCTGTGAGACACATGGGATCTTCCTGGACCAGGGATTGAACCTGTGTCCCCTGCATTAGCAGGCAGATTCTTAACCACTGAATCACCAGGGAAGTCCTGAACATTCTTTATGTGATTCACTCCTCACAACGGTCATTCTCTGTCTCTCAGTTTAGCAGGTGGAGACTTAAAGGACCAAAGGAAAATAAGGTGACTGGTCCAAGGATACAGTGAGTCTTAGCCTGAATCTCTCCTCCTCCAGAAAGGTATTTCTGCCCCTGATATCCCACACTGAATTCTCAGCCATTAGAGTTCCTCCCATCATGATCTAATTACTCCCTGGCACATGTGCTATACGTTTCCTCTGTATTCTCTGCTTTATGTGCAGCCCAAACTTCCCTTCTCTCCTCATAGCCAATCCCTCACCAAGTCCTGCTGATTCTTCTTTCTGTCTCCCAAATACTCTATCCTTTTTCCTCATCCTCTGCCACTACCTTGATCTAGCCTCAGCATCTCTCATATGAATGACCCCAAGTCTACTCCCTGGCCCTACTGCTTCCAGATTGGCTGTCTTTAACCTACTATTCTGGACACCAACAGTGAGAACATATGGGTTTAGAAGTTAAAACATCGCTTCCTTCTGTGACACCCAGCTCCACATAAGGATAAAGTTCTAGCTCCTTGTTGGGCAATTAAGGCCACCTATGGCCCCTGCCAAGCCTCTCGAGCCTCATCTCTTGCTACCCTGGCCTCACACATTGTGCTCTGGCCACTGAACTAACAACAAGTGGGTCCTTCAATGTACCAGGCTCTCCCTTAGGTGTCTTTACAATGTCTTCGGCATGGACGACAATGACTCTCCAAATCTAATGAACTCACCTCAAGCGTCACTTCATCCAAGCAGCCTGCCTTGATTCTCAAGCTAGATTGGATCCTGTCCTCTGGGCTTCCACAGCCCTAGGAGCTCCCCTCTCCTCTGCCCCATGTGGAATTGATGTCTGGGGTTCTCTCACCTACATGTCAGAAGCTCCACGAGGGCAGCTGACTCTGTCTCCAGCAAAGCCCAGAATCTGGCTGGTCTGAATGGAAGGGTCAGCAAATATTCATCGCATGCATTCAGGTGCATGAGTGGTTGAATGACGAACAAAATTTGGGTTCAGCTCTGTGGTGGTTCAGTCCTTCCCCAAAGGGCTTGCATGTCACTCTTTTCTGGCCAGTTCCTCTCTCATCTCCTGGGTGTTGTTGCTCCAGGATGGGGTGTGGCTTGTTTCATCAGCCAGTGCAGCGTGAGACCAAACCAGCCAAGTGAGCAGGGAGGTGAGGTGTGGTGGGGGAGAAGGGGTGCAGTGCAGATAGAAAGTGAAGGCACCCACTGAGATAGGTGCTATTATTTCCCCTCCCCCTTATAGGTAAGTACAGTGAGGCATAGGGAGACTTAGGTGACTTGCCAAAGCCACACAGCTAAGAACAGCAATGGTGAGACTGCAAGTCTGATGAAGTCCAAGTCACTTCCATATTGTTCCCAACATCCCCTTTAGACAACAGCTTTGCAGTAGTTCGTGGTGGAGTCATGCCTCAAACTGGCACCTTAGAGAAACAATTTTCAAGGCAGAAGAGAGAGAAGAAATCATATCCTGAACACCTAAGGTGACCTTGGTGACACCAAGATGTATGGAGGAGGATGCAGGAGAAGGGTAAGGGAGATGGAGCATCAACGCTGAGCTTTATTACTTACTCGAGTCTCTATGTGTGTGTTTGTGTGTTAGTCGCTCAGTCGTGTCTGACTCTTTGCGACCCCATGCACTGTAGCCCGCCAGGCTCCTCTGTTCATGGAATTCTCCAGGCAAGAATACTGGAGTGGGTTGCCATTCCCTTCCCAACCCAGGGATTGAACCTGGGTCTTCTGCATTGCAGGCAGATGTTTTACCATCAGAGCCACCAGGGAAGCCCAAATCTCTCTATACATAACCTCTTAACAGTCACAGCAGCCCCTTTATGTGGAAACTATTAATATCTTGGTTCATCTCTGAAGAACTTGAGGCTCCTAGAGAGGCAGTTACTTACATAAGTTTAGGCATCTAATCAGCAGCAAGGGCAGGACTTGTATAGAAGTGTCAGGCTCTACAATGAGGGGAGATGAGAAAGTTGAGAAGCAAAGTAGATCATAGCTTCAGCAAGGGGCAGGATAAGAGTGATTGGATTGAAAGGGGCCTGGTTGATAGAAGGGAGAGGTGGGTGGGGGCTGTGCTCTGAAAGAAAGGATGGAGTGTGGCCTTGGAGGGCCCAGTCTCTAGAATACTGGGCCCAGACTGGGCACTTTCCATTAAAAAAATAAAAAATATATATTTATATATTAATATATTAAAAATCACATAATATATAAAATATATATTCTTTCTCTCACAACCTCTGCTCAGAAGTCCCCAAATAATAAAATGAATAACCTTCTCTCCAACAGTAATATATGTTTATTGATGAAAATATGGGGAAAAAACACATCCTACTGCTTGAACAAAACCAGTATTAGAAATTTGGTGCATTTAGGCTGTATTCTAGGCCTGAAAGACATTTGAATCAGGCTGTATAGTCAATTATACTTTGCCATTTTTACACAAATGTTTCCCCATTAAAATTCTTTATAAACATCATTCAAATGGCTGTACAATATTCCACTGAATGGATATACTTATGGAATTCCTTTCTGCATGGGTTTTGTCATTTCTTTCATTACTTTTCTTTCCTCCTTTGGAATTGTTTGATTTTTTTCTGTCTTAGTTTGAGAGATAATATAAGAGAGATCGTTGTTTGAGTGAAGTTAGGAAAAGCAAGGTAGGCTTGTTGGAAACAGTATTTGAGGGGAACGTTAGATTATGTTAAACGCGAACAGGATAAAAACCTTCAAATGACACATAAAGGTATACAGTGGAAAATAAGTCTCTTTCTCATCCCCACCCTCAGTTCTCCGTTATATACTGGGCTCTCAACTGTTAACCCTTCCCTGTGTGTCCTTTGTGTGCATAGCATGTTTCTATTTTTTAACAGCTTTATTGAGATACAATTTACACATTAGAAAACTTATCCGTTTAGTGTATAATTCAGTGACTTCTAGTATATCCAGAGTTTTGTAACCATCACCATAATCAATTTTAGAATAGTTTCATTACCTCCCCCCAAAAACCTATACCCATTTGCTGTCATCCTAAAGCTCCCATCTCCCAATCCCTAGGAAACCACTGTCTGTCTCTGCAGATTTGCCTATTCCGAACATTTCATATAAATAGGATAATACAGGGACTTCCCTGATGGTCCAGTGGTTCAGAATTTGCCTTGTAATACAGGAGATGCGGGTTCAGTCTCTAGTTGGGGAACTAAGATCCCACATGCCATGGGGCAATTAAGCTGCACATCACAACTAGAGAGCCCATGAGCCACAACTACTGAGCTCGTGTGCTCTAGAGCCCATGCTCTGCAACAAGAGAAGCCTGTGAGCTGCAGCTGGAGAAAGCCTGTGAACCACAACAGAGTCCAAGCACCACAACAAAGACCCCACATAGCTAAAATAAAATAAGTAATTAAAATAAATGGGCTATGCTAAGTCTTTCACTTAGCATAATGGTTTCAAGTTTCATCCATATTGTAATATGTATCCATACTTCATTCCTTTTTTAAAAAAAAGTATTTATTTGTCTGCATTGGGTCTGAGTTGTGGCACATGGGATCTTCATTGCATCATGCAGGTCATTGCTGGCACACGAACTCTCTAGTTGTGGCTCACAAGCTCAGTAGTTGTGGTGCCTGGGCTTAGTCGCCCCATGGCATATGGAATTTTAGTTCCCTGACCAGGGATTGAACCCACATCCCTTGCATTGCAAGGCAGATTCTTAACCACTGGAACACCAGGGAAGTCCCAGCTTTAGGTTTACCCAAGAATTGAATGGAAAGTGCAAGAAAATTTCCATATACCCCCTTACCCAAGCCAGTCTCTCTTATTATTAACATCTTGCATTAGTGTGATACATTTGTTACAATTGATGAACCAATAATAATAATTTTTCTTTTTTCCAGCTTTATTGAGATATAATTGACATATGTTATTATTAACTAAGGTCCATAGTTTATATTAAGGTTCACTCTTGTGTTGTACATTCTAGGGGTTTTGAAAAATATATAATGACATGATCTACCACTACAGTGTCATATGGAGTAGTTTCATTACCCTAAAATTCCCTGTTCCACCCATTTACCCCTTTCTTCCTCTCCCTGAACCCCTGATCTCTTTACTGTCTCCATTCTTTTGCCTTCTCCAGAATGTCATATAATTGGGACCATGTGTAGTCTTTTCAGTTGGCTTTTTTCCCTTAGTAATATGCATTTAAGGTTTCCCTGTGTCTTTTCATGGCTTGATAGCCCACTTCTTTTTATTGCTGAATGATATTTTGTTGTCTGGATGTACCACAGTTTATTTATTCACTCATTTACTAAAGGATATTTTGGTTGCTTCCAACTTTTGTCAGATATAAATAAATAGATTTGCTATAAACATACATGTGCATGTTTTTGTGTGGACCTAAGTTTTCAGCTCACTTCAGTAAATACCAAGGAGTACAGTTGCTGAACTTTATTAAGGCAGTGGACAGATGAGCCCCATCCCACCCCAAGGTAAAGTAATAGGAGATGTCATTGCTTGGACTGAAACTCCAAGAGAAGAATAGCAGGACAATTAAGACAGAAGACTTACCCCTGCCCAGACCACATATTTCTCAAAGTCGGGAGACCTCCCCAACCAGACATGTGCAGATAGGCTCCTTGGAGGTCAAAGGGAAGTGATGCTAAGTGATGCCAAGCTACCCATTGGCCTCTTCAGTGGACTCCATCTTGGCTAAGAGATGCATGCACACACATGGGAGGACCCTAAGATATACCAAATAGGGACTGTGAACCAGGCAAATCAAAATGATTGTCCAAAGGAAACCTGGAAGTAATGTCCCATAAGACTAATTCAAACAGCAGTGAGGGCTTGACTCAGGGACTCTACCTCTGAGTCTTGCCGTGTGTCTATCTACACATGCTGTACTCTTTTTCTTCCTAATAAACACTTTACCTATTTCACTACTTTCTGTCTTTGTGGGAATTCTTTTCTGCAAAGCTGAAGGGCCAGGCCTGGTCACTGACCACTGGTCTTGTGGCTAGGATTTGGTGCTCTCACCACCATGACCCAGCCTCAGTCTCTGGCTGGGAAACTGAAGCCCTGTTTCAAGCTGCTACAGACTGAGCCCACCTGAGATTAGTATGGTAACAGTATGTTTGGTTTTTTAAGAAACTGCAAACTGTCTGCCAAAGTGGCTGTACTATGTTTCATTCCCATCCGCAACGAATGAGCATTCCTGTCACTCTACCTCCTCACCAGCACTTGGTGGTGTTATTTTGGATTCTAGCCATTCTCATAGGTCTATGATGGTATTTTATTGTTGTTTTAATTTGAATTTCCCTAATGACATAGACATTGAACATCTTTTCATGTGCTTATTTGCAATGTGTACATCTTCTTCAGTGAAGTGTCTGTTGAGATCTTTTGCCCATTTGTAAATTGGATTGTTTTTCTTTCTTTTTTTTTTTTTTTTTGAGTCTTGAGTTTTTTGTATATTCTGATTACCAGCCTTTTATTAAATATGTGTTTTTTTTTAATTTACTTTTGCCTGTACTGGGTCTTCGTTGCTGCCTGAGCCCTTCTCTAGTTTCAACGAGCGAGGGCTACACTTCATTGCAGTGCATGGGCCTCTCACTGTGTGGCACTGGCTGTAGGGCGCTTAAGCTTCAGTGGTTGTGGTTCCCAGGCTCTAGAGCACCTGCTCAATAGTTGTGGTGCATGGGTTTGGTTGCTCTGCAGCATGTGGGATCTTCCCTACCAAGGACTGAACCTGCGTCTCCTGCATTGGCAGGTGTATTCATCACCACTGACTCACCAAGGAAGCCCCCAGATATGTGTTTTGAAAATATTTTCATCTATTCTCTGGCTTGTCTTTTCATTCTTTGTGTCTTCCACCAATGATGAAACTCAATTTATCGATTTTTGTCTTCCATGTGTTATGCTTTTGGTGTTGTTTTTAGTCATTACCAAACAATGACTAAATACTCCAGTACTCCAATACTTTGGCCACCTGATGTGAAGAGCTGACTCATTAAAAAAGACCCTGATGCTGGGAAAGATTGAAGGCAGAAAGAGAAGGGGACGACAGAGGATGAGATGGTTGAGTGACATAACCAACTCAGTGGACATGAGTTTGAGCAAACAGATGGTGAAGGTCAGGGAAGCCTGGGGGTTGCAAAGAGTCAGACATGACTGAGCAACTGAACAACAACAAAACTCAAGGTTACATAGATTTCCCCTCTGTGTTATCTTCTAGGAATTTTGTAGTTTTACATCTTACACAAAGGCCTATAATCCATTTTGAGTTGATTTTTGTAAAGGGGTTAAAGTCTTTGTCTAGATTACTGTTTTTGCATGTGGACATTCAGTTGTTTCAGCACTATCTGTTGAAAAGACTGTCCTTTCTCCATTGAATTGCCTTTGCTCCTTTGTCAAAGATTGGTTGACTTGGGACTTCCCTGGTGATCCAGTGGCTAAGACTCTGTGATCCCAATGCAGGTTTGATCGCTGGTCAGGGAACTAGATCCCACATGCCTTAACTAAAAATGATCCCATGTGCCACAACTAAGACCCAGCACGGCCAAAGAAATAAAATAAATAAATATTTTTAAAAAGATTAGCTGACTGTATTTTTGTGGATCTATTTCTAGGCTCTGTATTCTGTTCCATTCATCTATTTGTCTATTATCTCACCAGTACCATGTTTGTCTTGATTACTGTAAGTTTATATCAATAGGAAATCTTAAAGTCAGGTCAGAGAAGGCAATGGCACCCCACTCCAGTACTCTTGCCTGGAAAATCCCATGGACGGAGGAGCCTGGTAGGCTGCAGTCCATGGGGTCGTGAAGAGTCGGACACGACTGAGCGACTTCACTTTCACTTTTCACTTTCATGCATTGGAGAAGGCAATGGCAACCCACTCCAGTGTTCTTGCCTGGAGAATCCCAGGGACGGGGGAGCCTGGTGGGCTGCCGTCTATGGGGTCGCACAGAGTCGGTCATGACTGAAGCGACTTAGCAGCAGCAGCAAAGTCAGGTAGTGTCAGTCCTCAGACTTTCTTTTTCAATATTATGTTGGCTATTCTGGGTCTTTTGCATTTACAGATGAACTTTAGAATTAGTTTTTCAGTATCCACAAAATAAGTTGGTGGGATTTTGCTTGGTATTGCTTTGAATCTATAGATCAAGTTGGGGAGAACCGACCTCTTGTCTTCCTATCCATGTACATGGAATATGTCTCCATTTATCTTCTTTGATTTCTTTTATCAGAGTTTTATAATTTTACTTATATAGATCTTGTACATATTTTGTTAACTTTATACCTAAGTATTTAGTTTTTTGGTGCTAATGTAAGTGTTATTGTGCTTTTTATTTAAAATTCCAATTGTTCATTGCTGGTATATAAGAAAGCAATTGGCTTTTGTATAATAACCTTGTACTTTGCAGCCTTGCTCTAATTGTTAGTTCCAGCTACCTTTTTCTTGATTCTTTGGGATTTTCTACGTAGACAATTATGTCATCTGTGAACAAAGACAGTTTTATTTCTTCCTTCCCAATCTATATACCTTTTATTTCCTTTTCCTGCCTATAGCACTAGCAAGGAATTCCAGTATGATGTTAAAAAGGAATAATAAGAGCAGACATCCTTGCCTTGTTCCTGATCTTATGGGGAAAAAAGTCTAGTTTCTCACCATTAAGTATGATACTAGCTCTATTTTTTTGTAAGTTTTTCAACTATGAATTGTTTCTCTTAAATTTTTATTTAGATAATTTCAGACTTACAAAAAAGTTCCAAGAATAGTACAAAGAAAACTGCTGTATACCCAATCCGGATTCCTTAAACATTAACATTTTACTACACTTATCTTACTCTATTTCTCCCTCTGTCTCATATATATATTTTTTTCCTGTGAGCTAATTCATAGTCACTTGCAGACATGATGCCTCTTTACTCCAAAATACTTCACTGTGTTTTTCCTAAAACAAATTCTCTTACATAAACACAGAGCAATTATCAAAATCAGGAAATTCAGATTGATACAGTACTATTATAATTATAATCTACAGAACTCATTCAGAACTCACGAGTTTCCTCAACAATGTCCTTTATGGCAAAAGAAAACTGAATCATGTTCATTCACTTGTCATATCTCTTTAGTCCCCTTTAACAGCAAAGAGTACTTCATTCTTTGTGTCTTCTGACACTGATATTTTTGAAGATTACAGGTTAGTTATTTTTAGACTATCCCTCAATTTTGTTTTTTCTGACATCCCCTCATGATTAGATTTTGTTATGCATTTTGGTAAGAATATCACAGAAGGGATGCTGTGTCCTTTTCAGTGCATTATATAAGGAGGCACATGTGTTTCTCCACTGTAAAGTTACTATTTTCCCCTTTGTCATTAGTGAATATTTTGTGGGGAGATACATTGAGATTGTATATATATCCTGATCTCAAACTTTCACCCACCAGTTTTAGCATTCATGGGTGATCCTTGAGGTTGCCAGATGGTGACTGTCCAATGCCATCATCCTTTGGACTTGTTTTAGTTGGCTCTCCAGTGTAAGGGAGAGCTTTCCCCTCTCCTACATTTATGTATCTATATCCTCATGGAACTGTAGTTGTCTATCATATTCAGTGTGTTAGTACCATTCTTTATTTTGATGTCCAAATGTCCCAGATTTGGCCAGCAGAAAGATGACTCCTGTGTCCTTTTGGCAGACCTCCATCTTTTCTTCAGCACTTCCTTATTTTCTGACACCACAAGATGCTCCAGGCTCATCTCGTACTTTCCCTGCCTCAGTCCTGGAATCAGTCATTTTCCCCAAGGAGACTTGATCCTTTTTAGTTGAAAATGGCATTTAGGAACGAAGATTTGAGTGTTAGGTGTTATACCCATATTTTAAGAGTTCGGTTTTTCTATTTAGGGGGAAAGAAGGCTGAATCTACACCAGTCAGTCAGTTCAGTTGCTCAGTCATGTCCGACTCTTTGCGACCCTAGGGACTGCAGCATGCCAGGCTTCCCTGTCCATCACCAATTCCCAGAGCTTGCTCAAACTCATGTCCATCAAGTCGGTGATGCCATCCAACCATCTCATCCTCTGTTGTCCCCTTCTCCTCTTGCCTTCAATCTTTCCCAGCATCAGGGTTTTTCCAAGGAGTCAGTTCTTCCCATCAGGTGGCCAAAGTATTGGAGCATCAGCTTCAGCATCAGTCCTTCCAATGAATATTCAGGACTCATTTCCTTTAGGATTAACTGGTTTTATCTCTTTGTGGTCCAAGGGACTCTCAAGAGTCTTCTTCAACACCACAGTTCAAAAGCATCAATTCTTTGGTGCTCAGCTTTCTTTATAGCCCAACTCTAGTATCCATACACGACTACTGGAAAAACCATAGCTTTGATTAGATGGACCTTTGTCAGCCAAGTAATGTCTCTGCTTTTTAATATGTGGTCTAGGTTGGTCATAGCTTTTCTTCCAAGGAGCAAGCATCTTTTAATTTCATGGCTGTAGTCACCATCTGCATTGATTTTGAAGCCCAAGAAAATAAAATCTGCAGTGTTTCCATTGTTTCCCCATCTATATGCCATGAACTGATGGGACCAGATGCCATGATCTTAGTTTTTTAAATGTTTTTAAGCCAACATTTTCACTCTCCTCTTTCACTTCCATCAAGAGACTCTTTAGTTCTTCTTCGCTTTCTGCCATAAGGGTGGTATCATCTGGGTATCTGAGGTTATTGATATTTCTCCTGGCAATCTTGATTCCACCTTGTGCTTCATCCAGCATGGCATTTTGCATGATGTACTCTGCATATAAGTTAAATGAGCAGGGTAACAATATACATCCTTGACATACTCCTTTCCCAATTTGGAACCAGTCTGTTGTTCCATTTCTGGTTCTAACTGTTGTTCTTGACCTGCATACAGATTTCTCAGGAGGCAGGTAGGGTGGGCTGGTACTCCCATCTCTTAAGAATTTTCCACAGTTTATCATGATCCACACAGTCAAAGGATTTGGCATAAAGCAGAAGTAGATGTTTTTCTGGAATTCTCGCTTTTTTGATGATCAAACGGATGTTTGATCTGTGGTTCCTCTGCCTTTTCTAAATCTAGCTTGAACATCTCGAAGTTATCGGTTCACATACTGTTGAAACCTGGCTTGGAGAATTTTGAGCATTACTTTGCTAGCGTGTGAGATGAGCACAATTGTGCGGTAGTTTGAACATTCTTTGGCATTGCCTTTCTTTGGGATTGGAATGAAAACACCTTTTCCAGTTCCGTGGCCACTGCTGAGTTTTCCAAATTTGCTGGTATATTGAGTACAGCACTTTATCAGCATTATCTTTGAGGACTTAAAATAGCTCAACTGGAATTTCATCACCTCCACTAGCTTTGTTCTTAGAGATGCTTCCTAAGGCCCGCTTGGCTTTGCATTCCAGAATGTGTGGCTCTAGGTGAGTGATCATACCATCATGGTTATCTGGGTCATGAAGATCTTTTTTGTATAGTTCTTCTGTGTATTCTTGCCACCTCTTCTTAATATCTTCTTCTGTTAGGTGCATACCATTTCTGTCCTTCATCGAGCCCATCTTTGCATGAAATGTTCCCTTGGTATCTCTAATTTTCTTGAAGAGATCTCTTGTCTTTCCCATTCTGTTGTTTTCCTCTATTTCTTTGCACTGATCACTGAGGAAGGCTTTCTTATCTCTCCTTGCTACGCTTTGGAACTCTGCATTCAAATGGGTATATTTTTCCTTTTCTCCTTTGCCTTTAGCTTCTCTTCTTTTCTCAGCTATTTTTTAGGCCTATTCAGACAACCATTTTGCCTTTTTTTGTTTCTTTTTCTTTGGGATGGTGTTGCTCACTGCCTCCTGTAAAATGTCACTAACCTCCATCCATAGTTCTTCAGGCACTCTTTCTATCAGATCTCATCCCTTGAATCTATTTGTCACTTCCACTGTATAATCATAAAGGATTTGATTTAGGTCATACCTGAATGGTCTAGTGGTTTTCCCTACTTTCTTCAATTTAAGTCTGAATTTGGCAATAAGGAGTTCATGATCTGAGCCACAGTCAGCTCCCAGTCTTGTTTTTTCTGACTGTATAGAGCTTCTCCATCTTTGGCTGCAAAGAATATAATCAGTCTGATTTCAGTATTGACCATCTGGTGATGTCCATGTGTAGAGTCTTCTCTTGTGCTGTTGGGAGAGGGTGTTTGCTATGACCAGTGCGTTCTCTTGGCAAAACTCTGTTAGCCTTTGCTCTGCTTCATTTTGTACTCCAAGGCCAAACTTGCCTGTTACTCCAGGTATCTCTTGACTTCCTGGTTTTGCATTCCAGTCCCCTATGATGAAAAGGACATCTTCTTTGGGTGTCAGTCCTAGAAGTTATTGTAGGTCTTCATGGAACCATTCAACTTCTGCTTCTTCAGTATTACTGCTTGGGGCATAGACTTGGATTACTGTGATATTGAATGGCTTGCCTTGGAAACAAACAGAGATCATCAGTCATTTTTGAGACTGCACTCAAGAATTGCATTTCAGACTCTTGTTGACTATGAGGGCTACTCCATTTTTTCTAAGGGATTCTTGCTCATAGTAGTAGATATAATGGTCATCTGAATTAAATTTGCCCATTCCAGTCCATTTTAGTTCACTGATTCCTAAAATGTTGATGTTCACTCTTGCCATCTCCTGTTTGACCACTTCTAATTTACCTTGATTCATGGACCTAACATTCCAGGTTCCTATGCAATATTGTTGTTTACAGCATCAGACTTACTTCCATCACCAGTGACATCCACAACTGGGCGTTGTTTTCGCTTTGGTTCCATCTCTTCATTTTTTCTGGAGTTATTTCTCCACTCTTCTCCAGTAGCATATTGGGCACCTACTGACCTGGGGAATTCATCTTTCAGTGTCATATCTTTTTGCCTTTTCATACTGTTCATGGGGTTCTCAAGGCAAAAGTACTGAGTGGTTTGCCATTCCCTTCTTCAGTGGACCATGTGTTGTCACCTCCTACTGCACTTAAAATAGAAACCCCAAACAGCAATGTTCCCAACTTCTTGCCACAAACTACCTGCAAACTCATGAGATTCTAACCTGACTGATCCCTGCTCTTTCCCTTCTGTCACACTGGAAATGGTGTCATTTATCATGCTGACTGATCCTTCCATTGGTGCTCTGTGCCCACTCAGGAAAACCTTGATATTTCAGTTTCCTCTCTCCCTCCTGTATCTTTCATATCTCCCTCTCTATTGACTCATCCTTTAAACATGTTCAGGTCTCTTATAACATAAAAAAATTGACCTATTTACAATAGCATCAAAAGGAATAAAATACAGAGGAATAAATTTAACCAATGAGATGGAAGACTTGCATGCTGAAAACTACAAAAGATTTGTCGTTTGTTGTTTAGTTACTAAGTTGTGTCTGACTCTTCTGCAACCTCATGGACTGTAGCCCGCCAGGCTCCTCTGTCCATGGGATTTCCCAGACAAGAATACTAGAATGGGTTACCATTTTCTTCTCCAAGGGATCTTCCTGACCCAGGGATATATAACCTGTGTCTCTGGCATTGGCAGATTCTTTGCTGAAGGAAATTAAAGAAGACCTAAATAAATGGAAAGATATCCCATGTTCATGGATTGAAAGTTTTAACAATTTTAAGATGGCAATACTACCCAGATCCGTCTACATGTTGAGTTTAATTCCTATCAAAATCCCACTGACCTTTTCTTCAGAAAAAGAAAAGTTGAGCGTAATATTCATATGGAACTGCAAGGGACCTCACATAGCCAAAATAGTCTTGAAAGAGGAAAGCAAAGTTGAGGGACTCACATTCCCCAGTTTTGAAACTTACTACAGTGATCAAAACAGTGTGGTACTGGCATAAAGACAGACATATAGATCAATGGAATAGAACTTGGAGTCCAAAATAAACCCAAATACCTGTGGTCAATTGATTTTCAACATGGATGCCAGCATCATTCAATGGGGCAAAGACCAGCCTCACCACAATTGTTGTGGGATAACTGGTTAACCACATGCAAAAAAATATTGAACTCTTTACCTTACACCATCTATAAAATTTAACTGAAAACAAATCAAATACCTAAATGTAAGAGCTAAAACAATAGAACTTCTATATGAAAACATAAGTGTAAATCTTTGTAGACTTGGATTTGGCCATTAAAAGCACAATCAACAAAAGAAAAAAAAAGATGATTTGGACTTTATTAAAAAAAAACTTTTGTGCATCAAGGAACACCATCAAGAAAGTGAAAAGATAAGCTACAGAGTAGAAATTATTTTCAAATCATACATCTGATAAGGAACTTGTATCTAGAATACAGAAAGAATTTTTACAACTCAGCAACAAAAACAACACAATTGAAAAATGGGAAAAGGACTTGAGTAGAAATTTCTCCAAAGAAGATATACAAATGACCATGAAACTCATGGAAAAAATTCCCACTATCAGTCATCAGGGGAATGCAAATCAAAGCTACAATGAGATACCACTTTACACCCACTAGGATGGCTCTAATAAAATAAAGGAAAATAAGTTCTGGCAAGATTTAGAGAAACTGGAACTTCGTACATTGCTCATGGGAATGTAAAATGGTGTAGATGCTGTGGAACTCAGTTTGGCACTTTTTCTAAAAGATAAACATAGAACTTCCACATGACCCAGCAATTCCACTAAGGCATATACCCAAAATAATTGAAAAAAGATATTTAAACAAATACTTGTACATAAATGTTCATAATAGTGCTATTCACAATATCCAAAAGGTAGAAACAACCCAAATGTTCATAAACTGATGAATGGATAAAACAAAATGGTGGTATACCCATATGATGGAATATTATTTAACCATAAAAAGGAATGAAGTACCAATACATGCTACAGCATGGATGAACCTTAAAAACATTATGTAAGCTAAAGAAGTCAGACACAATAGATCACATATTATATGATTCCAGTTACATGAAATGTCCAGTAAAGGTAAATTCTTATAGACAGCAGATTGTTTCCCAGGGCTGGGCACAAGGAGAGAGTGAGGAGTGACTGGCTAATGGGTACATGGTTTCCATTTGGGATGATGAAAATATTGTGTAAATAGATAAAAGTGATAGTTGCACAACATCATCTATGTATTTTCATTGAATTGTACACTTTAAAGTTGTTAGTTTTATGTTTTGTGCATTTTAGCTCAATTTAAAAAATAATTGCCTCCATTTTTTAAAAAGTTAAACATAAATTTACCATGTGACCCAGAAACTCTAGTCTTAGTTATCTACCTAAGAGAAGTGAAAACATATGTCTGCATGAAAAATTGTACTTGGATGTTCATAGCATTATTTATAATAACCAAAAGGTGGAAAGAACCCAAATGCTCACCAACTGATGAATGCATGAACAAAGTGATATATCCATACCATTTGGCAATAAAAATAAAAAATGAATCTTAAAAACATTTTGCTCAAAACAAACAAAAAACCATTATGCTCAATGAAAGAAGCCATGCACACACACACAAAACCTCACATATTATGAGTCCATTATTATGAAATTTCCAAAAGTTGCAAATCTATAGAGGCAGAAAGTAGATTAGTGGTTGCCTGGGTCTGGCGGCATGGATGGAGAGTGACTATAAATGAGCATGAAGGATCTTTCTGGGGAGATAGAAATGTCCTAAAAGTGGATTGTGGTGATAATAGTACAATTCTGTAAATATGCTAAAATTAATTGAATTGTAGAATTAAAGCAGGTGAATTTTATGCTATGTAATTATACCCCAATAAAGCTGTTTTTTAAAACAACACAAGAACACTCTATCCAAGAGAAGTGGAATACATTTTCTACTCAAATACACATAGAACATTTCCCAGGTTAAGTCATGTGTTCAGTTCAGTTCAGTTCAGTCACTCAGTCGTGTCTGACTCTTTGCAACCCCATGAATCGTAGCATGCCAGGCCTCCCTGTCCATCACAAACTCCCGGAGTTCACTCAGACTCAAGTCCATCGAGTCAGTGATGCATCCAGCCATCTCATCCTCTGTCGTCCCTTTCTCCTCCTGCCCCCAATCCCTCCCAGCATCAGAGTCTTTTCCAATGAGTCAGCTCTTTGCATGAGGTGGCCAAAGTACTGGAGTTTCAGCTTCAGCATCATTCCCTCCAAAGAAATCCCAGGGCTGATCTCCTTCAGAATGGACTGGTTGGATCTCCTTGCAGTCCAAGGGAGTCTCAAGAGTCTTCTCCAACACCACAGCTCAAAAGCATCAATTCTTCGGCACTCAGCTTTCTTCACAGTCCAACTTTCACATCCATACATGACCACAGGAAAAACCATAGCCTTGACTAGACGGACCTTTGTTGGCAAAGTAAGGTTAGGCCATAGAAAAATCATGATAAATTTATGATGACTGAAGCATCATATCAAGCATCTTTTTCAACCACATGGTATGAAACTAGAAATCAATTACAAGGAAAAAAACTGGAAAATTCACAAATACAGGAAGATTAAACAACATGCTACTTCACAACCAATGACTCAAAGGAGAAATTGAAAGATAAAGGTATTCATTTATTTGGCTGCACCAGGTCTTAACTGTGGCACATGGGATCTTCAAGCCTTGTTGCAGCATGCGGGATCTCTTAGTTGCTGCATATGGGATCTTCAGTTGTGACATGTAGGATCTAGTTCCCTGACCAGGGACCAAACCCAGGACCCCTGCATTGGAAGTGTGGAATCTTAGCTGCTGGACCACCAGAGAATTCCCTGAGATGCAGCAGTTCTAAGAAAGAAGTTCATAATGATGAACACCTACATTAAGAATGAAAATCTTAAATAAAAATTCTAACTTTACAATTCAAGGAATAGAAAAAGAATAAAATAAGCCCAAAGCTAATAGAAAGAAGGAAATAAAGATCAGAGTGGAAAAAATGAAATAGAAACAAAAAACAGAAAAGATCAATGAAACTAAGAGATTAAAAAAAAAGATAAAATAGACAAATCTTAAGCTAGACTTAAAAAGAAATAGAAGACCTAAATCAATAAAATTAGAAGTGAAAGAGGAGTTATTACTTATTTACCACAGACATGCATAGACTTATAAGAGACTACTATGAGCAATTAAATGTCAACAAATTGGGCAACCAAGAAGAAAAGGATAAATTCCTGGAAACATACAACTTACCAAGACTGAATCATGAAGAAATAGAAAATCTGAACAGACTAGTTACCAATAAGGTGATTGAGTCAGTTATCAAAAACCTTCCAACAAATAAAAGCCCTGGACAAGATGGCTCCACTGGTAAATTCTACCAAACGTTAAAAGAAAAATAAGTGACAATCCTTCTCAAACTCTTCCCCAAAATAGGAGGAAACACTTCCAGTCTCATTTTATGAGGCTAGCATTACCCAGATACCAAAACCATATAAGAGCACTAGAAGCAAAGAAAATTATAGGTCAATATCCTGTATTCAATACCACATCAAAAGGATAATACAACATGATCTAGTGGGATTTATTCCAGGGATGCCAGGGTGATTATCCACAAACCAATAAATGTGATACACTGCATTAACAAAATGAAGGATATAAATTATATGATTATCCTAATAGATGCAGAAAAAACCTTTGACAAAATTCAACATCCATTCATAAACAAAAACTTTCAACAAACTTGGTATAGTGAGAGAATGTACTGCAGCATAATAAAGGTCATATATGGCAAGCTTCCCTGGTGGCTCAGATGGTAAAGAATCTGCCTGCAATGCAACAGACCCAGTTTCGACCCCTGGGTCACAAAGATCCCCTGGAGAAAGGGATGGCAACCCACTCCAGTATTCATGGAGAATTCCATAGACATCTGAGCCCCGAGGGCTACAGTCCATGGGGTTGCAAAGAATCAGACATGACTAACTAACACACATGGCCATACTGTCTAAAGCAATGTACAGATAACATTATACTCAATGGTGAAAAGCTGAAAGCTTATCCTCTAGGATGAAGAATGAGACAAGCATGCCCACTTTCACTACTTTTGTTCCACATAGTACTAGAAGTTGTAGCCAGAGCAATTAGACAAGAGAAAGAAATAAAAGGCATCCATATTGGAATGGAAGAATTAAAACTTTCTCTATTTGCAGATGACATAATATTATATATAGAAAACCCTGAACACTCCACAAAAAAAACTAACCAACAAATTCAGTAAAGTCTCAGTATACAAAATCAATATACAAAAAAAAAAATCAATGTACAAAAAAATCAGTTGCATTTCTACATACTAGCAATGAACTATCAGAAAGAGAAATTAGGGACTTCCATGATGGTCCAGTGGTTAAGACTATGTGCTCCCAATGCAGAGGACCCAGGTTCAAGCCCTGGTCAGGGAACTAGATCCCACATGTCACAACTAAGACCCAGCACAAATAAATAGTTTATTTAAAAGAAAGAGAAATTAAGAAAACAATCCATTTACAATTGCATCAAAAATAATAAAATACATAGGAATAAATTTAACCAAGGAAGTGAAAGATCGGCACCTTAAAAACTCTAAGACATTGATGAAAGAACTAGAAGACACACAAAAAATGGAAATATCCTTCATGTTCATAGATTGGAAAAATTAATATTAAAATGGTCATACTGTCTAAAGCAATGTACAGATTCAAAGCAGTCCTTATCAAAATTCCAATAAATTTTTTTCACAGAAACAAACAATACTAAAATTGTTGAAACCACAAAAGACCCCCAAATAGCCAAAGCAATCTTGAGAAAGGACAAAGCTAGAAACATCACAGTTCCTAATTGCAAACTATATTACAAAGCTATAGTAATCAAAACAGCATGTTATTAGACCTTAAAAGTGCTCATTACAAGGAAGAAAAAATTTTGTAACTATATGAAGTGATGGATGTTAACTAAACGTTTTGTGATAATCATTTCACAATATTTGTATGTCAAGTCATCAGGTTGTACACCTTAAGCTTATACAATGCTGTACGTCAATTATATCTCAAACTGGAAGAAAAACAATATGTTATTGGCATGAAAGCAGACATGTTGATCAATGGAAAAGAATAGGGAGCCCAGAAATAAACCCATGCATATATTGGTCAATTTATTTGTGACAAAGGAGTCAAGAATACACAATGGGGGAAGGATAGTTTATTCAATAAATGGTGCTGACCAAATAGGGCAGACATATGCAAAGAATGAAACTGGACCCTTATCTTACAACAAACACAAGAATAAACTAAAAATGAATTAACGACTTGAATGTTAGACCCAAAACCATGTAACTCCTAGAAGAAAACATAAGGTATAAGGTCCTTGACATTGGTCTTGGCAATGATTTTTTGGATTTGATACCAAAAGCAAAGGCAACAAAAACAAAAACAAGCAAGTGAACTAAAAACTTCTGCACAGCAAAGGAGTGAAAAGGCAGCCTACAGAATGGGTAAAATATTTGCAAATAATATGTCTAATAAGAGTTAATATTTAAAATACATAAAGAACTCATGCAACTCAATAGTGAAAAAACCCAAAGTGAAAGTGAAGTCACTCAGTCGTGTCCAACTCTTTGCGACACCATGGACTGTAGCCAGCAGGTTCCTCCATCCATGGGATTCTCCAGGCAAGAGTACTGGAGTGGGTTTCCATTTCAAACAATACGATTATAAAACAGGCAGAGGAACTGAATAGACATTTTCCCAAAGAAGACATACAAATTGTCAACTGGTTAACAGGTACATGAAAGGTGCTCAGCATCACTAATCATCAGGAAATGCATATCAAAACTACAGATATAACTTCATAGTTGTTAGAATGGCTATAATAATAATAATAAAAAAAAGACAAGCGATAACAAACGGCAGCAAAGATATGGAGAAAAACGAAACCTTGTGCTCTGTTGCTGGGAATGTAAATTGGTGCAGCCACTATGGAAAACAGTATGTAGGTTCCTCAAAAAATTAAAACTAGAACTACACTATGATCCAACAATTCCATTTCTATATATATATCCAAACGAAATGAAAACAGGATCTCAAAAGACATCAGCACTCCCATGTTCACCCAACATTATTCATAAAAGCCAGGATATGGAAGCAACCTAAGTGTCCATCAATGAAAGAAAAAAATGTAATACACACACACACACAATGGAATATTATTCAGCCACAAAAAGAAGGAAATCCTACCATTTGCTACAACATGTATGAAACTTGAGGGCATTATGTTAAGTGATATAAGCCAAACAGAAAAAGAGAAATATTGTATGGTATTCCTTACATGTGGAATCTTTAGGAAAAAAGAGAGAGTTAAACTCATAGAAACAGACAGTAGAAAAGTGGTTGCCAAAGGCTGGGAGTTGGTGGGGGGAATGGGGAGAGGTTGATAAAAGGGTAGACTTTCAGGTATATGATGCATAAGGTCTGAGAATCTAATGAGATTTGTGAGAATCTAGCATGATGACTGGAGAAGGCAATGGCACCCCACTCCAGTACTCTTGCCTGGCAAATCCCATGGACGGAGGAGCCTGGTAGGCTGCAGTCCATGGGGTTGCTAGGAGTCGGACATGACTGAGCGACTTCACTTTCACTTTTCACTTTCATGCATTGGAGAAGGAAATGGCAACCCACTCCAGTGTTCTTGCCTGGAGAATCCCAGGGACGGGGGAGCCTGGTGGGCTGCTGTCTATGGGGTCGCACAGAGTCGGACACGACTGAAGCGACTTAGCAGCAGCAACATGATGACTAGAGTTGATAACACTGTATTATATAATTGAAATTGGTTAAGAGAGTAAAACTTAAAATGTTCTCACCACACACAAAAAAAGGATAACAAGTGCCTCAGAGCCTAGTCAGTGTATCTCTGTCTCTGTCAGGGGTGAACAGTTTGAGAACATTATTTGTACTCCTGTCCATACTCCCTGTTCACTGTTTTCCTTTATCTTTTTTCCTTTGATCACCTCTTAACCCATTACATTTTGGCCTCCACTTCTTCCTTCTTAACCCATTGTAATTTGCCATCCACCCCCACCACTCCATGTTCTCTGCAAGGCTACCAGTGATCTTATTGCTAAATCTAGTGGTTGGTTTCCAGGCTTTGTTTTGTGTAATATTTGGCATGTTAACCATTCCTTCTATTTTGGAAGATGATTTACCCTTGGTTTCTCTGACACTACACTCTCCTGGTTCTACTCTTTACTCTGTGTCAGTGAATTCCTCCATCATCCAGCCAGCCACTTCAGTCATAAATCCAGGCTTCTTCTCTGACTCACTCTGTTAACTACCACATGAAATCCATTCATTCACTAAGCATGCTGATTTTTACCTCGTAAATATTCTCTTGTTCAGATTCTATCAGGGGTTCATGGATCCTGGAAGGTTTCAGAGAATCCATGAATGCTTATGCTGAATTGAAGGCAAAATTTGGTATGATTGTGTGTATTAGCATTTCTCTGGGGAGAATGTATAAGCCATAGCTTTCATTATATTCTCAGACAGGTCTGTGACTCAAAATAAAGTATAACACCATTGATATAACTCCATCTATTTATTGATATTTTCATCCCCTCCTCCCTGCTCCCCCGATCCCACCCACTCTGACCAGATGTAGTTACTACAAAGACCCATTTCTCCATATAACAGTCTCTCTGCAAGACAGCAAAGAGATCAAACCAGTCAATCCTAAAGGAAATCAACCCTAATTATTCATTAGAAGGACTGATGCTGAAGCTGAAGCTCCAATACTTTGACCACCTGATGCGAAGAGCCAACTCATTGGAAAAGACCCTGATGCTGGAAAAGATTGAAAGCAAAAGGAGAAGGGGGCAGCAGAGGATGAGATGGTTAGATAGCATTACCAACTCAGTGGACGTGAGTTTGAGAAAACTCCGGGAGATAGTGAAGGACAGGCAAGCCTGGTCCTTTGCTGCAGTCCATGGGGTCGCAAAGAGTCAGACACAACTGAGCGACTAAACAACAACTTTCTCTTAGGGCCACAAATAAGGAAGGGCTATTGCTGAGGCCATGGACTGAGGCTAGCAGGGCTAGATGTATTCTGCCTCAGGAGGCTACTGTGTGCCACCATGGCCTGCTCCTCTCCCCTCTTTGTGCCAACAGATCATTTATTCTTTCATTTTCCTTCCTATCCCATCTCTCCTTCTTCAATTTCTCCTTTTCTCTTTTCCTCATTCTCCTTCTCTTCCTGTTTTTCTTCCTCAGCTTCTCCCTCATGCTTTATTAACACATTAATTATAGGGTAATCAGACTTTGACCTTGGAGCTTGAAGCCTCTTAAAATCAAGAGTAGAGGCAGCATTCACCTTGCTCATTGGCTCTTACTTGCAGAGTCCCCAGGACACCCTCCACAGAAGAGAAAAGGGGAGGGAATGGGCCTGAGCTTGGAGGTATGGAGTCAATAACTAGGGAAATCCCAGCCCCAAGTATAACTGTAATGAGTTAGAAGAAATATGAGTCAGGTCAAGAAATCATAGATCTTACAACTTTTTATCAAAACAAAGTTTGGAAGAAATTTAAAAAGGTATCTAACCCAATCTTCCTCCCTTTTCATCCTTCTTGATTCTTTCTGTTCTTCACCCCATACATCCATCAACAAGGTTTTTAGCTCTACCTTAAAATTTATTCCATTCCACTATTTTATGTACTATAGCTTCTGGTACTGTAGCTATCTTGAAATTGGGTAGTATCCTCCAATTTTCTTCTTCAATGTTGTTTTGGTGGACTAGATCATTTCTTTTCCATATGAACTTTTGAATCACTTTGTCTATATCTACAAAATAGTTTAGCAGGTTTTGACTGAATCTATATTGAATCTATAGATCAATTTGGGATATTTTAACAATATTGAGACTTTCTATTCATGGGCTTCCCAGGTGGCTTAGTGATAAAGCATCCGCCTGCTATGCAGCAGATGTGGATTTGATCCCTAGGTCAGGAAGATCCTCTGGAAAAGGAAATAGCAACCCACTTCAGTATTCTTGCCTGGAGAATCCCATGGACAGAGAAGCCTAGTGGTCTACAGTCTATGGGGTCGCAAAAGAGTCAGACATGATTTAGAGCCTAAACAACAACAATTCATGAACATGGACTATCTCTCCATTTATTTAGATATTCTTTGATTTCTTTCATTAATGTTTTGTAATTTTCCACATTCAGATACTGTACATATTTTTTTATATTTATACTTAATTCATTGTTTTGCAGCTATTGTAAATAGTACTGTTTTCTTAAAATTTCAAATTCTAATTTTTACTACTGGCATATAGGAAAGCAACTGATGTTTGTGTATCAACCTTGTATTCTGTAGCCTTGCTATATGTACTCTTTTTTATATATATATATATACTCTTATTATTTCCAGAAAAGTTTTTTTTTTTGTAGATTGTTTAGGATTTTCCACAATCCTCCAAATTTTCATAAATTGTATTTTTCATTTAACTCAAAATATTTAAAATTTTCTCTTGAGACTTCTTCTTTGACACATGTGTTATTTAGAAGTATTTTGTTTAATTTATAAACATTTGGGGATTTCCTGGAAATTTTTCTGTTGCTGGTTTCTAGTTTAATTCCATTGTAGTCTGAGAACATATTTTGTATGATTTCTGTTCTTTTAAATTTGTTGAGATGTGTTTTATGGCCCAGAATATGGTCTACCTTGATAAGCATTTGTTGCAAACTGAGAAAATGTATACTCTGCTGTTGTCAGAAGGAGTTCTTTGTAAGTGCCAATGAGATCAAGTTGATTGATACTGCTGTAAATTAATTTAAAAAAAGAATGGATCACAGATTAAAAAAAAAAAGAAAGAAACCTGAATTTTACATTTAAAAAAATCCAGAAAACTTAGTTAAAAATAAAATTATTTAAAAATTTTTTAAAATAGATAAAAATAGATCCAAAATCTTTACACTTATCTTTCTTCATCATCACTCTCCTAGTCTAAGCTATTTTGGTCTCCTGCTTAGACCTTCTGACTGGCCTCATCACTAGCCTCCTAACTGGTCTACCTGTTTTCAGTTTTGCTCCTACTATAATCCATTTCCCATATATCAGACAGAATGATCATAGACATGTCAATCCCAGCTCAAAACCCTCTAGTGGCTTGTCATTGTACCTGGAATAAACACCTTTGTATGGCTGGCATGGTCCTACCCAGGCTTGCTACAGAATTTCTCTCCTACTTCATTTAGTACCAATCAGACTTTTTCTGACTGGTAATCCCTTAAATACCCCAAGATCATTCCCACTCTACGGCTTTCACCCTTGTGTTTCACCTTGCTTGGGAAGCTATGTCTCTGGATCTTCCTGAAATGATCACTTTCTTGTCATTCAATCTCACCTCAACTCTCCCTCCTAGGAGAGACTTTCCCTGACTAATCTATAAGTGACAATGTGGTCAAGTTGATTGATAGTGCTGTTCAGGTAAAAATATATCCCAAATCTGTCCAGAGACCTTCACTGACTATTTAATCTTGTTCCCCACATCTACCCAGTCACATTACCTTTGTACAATATTTTCAAAACACTTTCACTTTCTGAAATGATCCTGTTCCTATATTTGTTGGTTGTTTATATCTGTCATCCTTTCTCTAAAACGTGACCACCGGGAGAGCAGGGACCCTCTTCATCACTGAATTGTCAGCACCTAGAGCAGAGTAGGCACCTAAATATTTATTGAATGGCTGCACTTCTGTTTGAACATTCCCAGTCCCTTGGAGCTGACTGCTTTGATCCATAAGGCAGCCAGTGCCTCTTTGGATGGTTTTTTGTGTTAGAAATTTCATCTTTCACTTGAGCTTAGCACTGCATTCTTGACCATATAAACAGATTAGAAGAGAAAAAATAACTTACAATCATTATGAAAGATGCTGAGACTTTGATAAAACTTAACACCTGTTAGTGACAAAAAAATGTTCTAAGCATGTTAGGAATAAGAGGGAACTTCCTTAAACTGATGAAAAACATCCTCCAAAATCCCACAGGGAATGTATATAATGGTTGAACACTGAAAATTTTCCCTTTAAGATAAGTAACAAGACAGAGATGCCCATTATCACTCCTTTTGTTCAGCGTTGATTTGGAGATCCTGCACCATAAGGGAAGGAAGTGAAATAACAGGAATAGGGATTTGGAAAGAAGAAACAAAACTGTCATTTAAATCTATTTTCTATCTTTCACCCACTGGTTCTCCTTCAGTTTTCTGGAGGCCCACAGACCAAAGCTGTCCCTTCTCCATGACAGTCCAGGTCTTCTTTCATCTCTGGGCCTCAGTCACCTTAACTAGAAAATGAAGGGTTGGACGAGGTAATCCAAAAAGCTCCTTGTGGTTCCATCTTCCCATAATTCTTTGAGCCCAGATAATTTCTCCTGCAGGCTAAACATCTCTGTTTTCCTCGGTAGTTCCTAATAGTGATGACCAGAGCCCTCCTTTCCTAGAAACACATTCCATTTTTTTTAAAAAATATGTGGTTTCCAGAACTGGGGCAGAAGGTGAAGAAAGGATAGGGCATGAAAAGATTGGAGTAGAGGGAGTTAGACCGAAAACAGAGTTTAGACATGAAATGGTAGAGAGAGGCAGCAGAGGTTTCAAGGGGCAGGGGTATCTGAGGGAGAGGTTGCCTGGTAGGGGAGAACTCCTTGACTTTGTCCCTGGGGTGAGAAGAGGGTCTCCTGCATGGTTTGGGGGAATAGTGATGGGAACTGAGTTTGTAGCTGTCTCCAAGCATTTGGTGGCTCTGTCAGTCCTTCCTTCCAGCTTTCCTACCCTGGGCTCCAGGACCTTCCCTCCCCATTGCTGAGTTGGAGGGAGGGGGATTGAAAGCCAACGCAGGGTGGGAAGGGAGACTGCACAGAGCTAGGCCCCTGTCCAGGAGGCAGGAGCAGCCGCCACAGTAGGAGGGAGCAGCAAGCCAACAGCTGAGTGAGACAAGGCCTGGGTTATTTTTTTTTTCCAGTTTGTTGGCATGTGGGTGGATTTTTCTCCTTTTTTCTTCTCTCCTGCTCTCTGCCGTTTCCACAGAGATGTGGGAGTTTGCAAATTTGTCTCAGTGGAGGGGAGAGGCAAGAGCTGATTTGGGGGGTCCTTGTCAGGAACCAGGGAAGCAGAGAAGGACACTGCAATTCTGGTAGCAAGAAAACTAGAACCCATTCCCTGATGGTATCACTGGGGCAAGGAAGGCTTCACTCGCTTTCCTTTCCCCCAATGCTGCAGAGGGATATATTCTCACCTCTGTTCAACTCTTTGCTCTCAAATCCATCCCACCTGGTGATTGCAAAAGGCTTTCTCTGATTCTTTCTTTGCTCTGCAATGCCAAATGCCCTTTCCTCGGGTCCCTGAACAAACTATGGGCACCCTGAGACTATTTCACCCAGAGGTTGCTTTCCTCTCCAGTATGGCCTGGGGTTGGGGGTGAGGGGCTAAGGAACTTTCCTTTTTTTCTAGCTATACATGTAAAGGATTAAAAAAAAAAAAACCAAAACAGTACTTATAGCACATGCTAAGTGCCAAATGAGTATTTCAGGCTTTCAGAGGGGGAAGCTTTCTGAAAGAATTAAGGGGTGAGTAATTTACAGAAGTCTTCCTGGAGGATGTAGAGCAGAGACAAATTGACAAAGTAGGTAAGGGCATGCCAGGCAGAGGCACACAGCACGAAGCTGTGGGTCTGGACACCTAGATGCTGATCCTCGTTCTGCCATTTTGTAACGTGATGTTGAAAAAGGAAGTTACTTCCCTTCTCTTGGGCCATCTTTTCTCATTGGGAAAACAGGCTGAATCTCTAAAAGCTCTGCAGATTTGTGGAGCTGAATCCTGATTCCTGGCCATGGGGCTTATGAGCCATCTAATGAGATCATGCGTATCCAGAGTGTGTTGAACACCATCAAGGGGACCAACTGTACCATTTTGCCTGGGACTGAGAGGTTCCCTGGGAAGCAGAATTTCAGCGCTCAAACAATCTTGAGCAAACTGGGATAGTTGGTCACCCTAGCAAGGCACACATCCCCTACTTGTTATTATCACTATCGTTATCATTATTATTACCACTAGAGGGCAAAACTCTCTTATGCCTCGGAGTAAGTATAAACCTCCACGGGCCCAAAACGTAAAGAAGTGTCCGTCATTCCAGGACCGACCAATCCTCTCAGTCCTTCTCTAGAAGAGAACCCTGAGGAACAGAAAAATCTGTGGACCTTGAATTCCTGGAGCTTCCTTTTGGCCTTGCCAGCCCTACACGGTCTGATTTTGCCAACTGTGCCCAAACCCTGATCGGCACTCACTTGCCTATTCTGCCCCACTATGGCAGAACCGCCCTTTTCTTAGGGGACTGGGGACATACAGGGATGCTGACACATAGTTTTGGTTTGTCTGAATGCAACAGGCAGTTTCACACGGATTTCCTGCTCTCATGCTTTGACTTTCTGGCAGTATATACATTCTACAGAGGCCTCCCAGGTGGCGCTAGTGGTAAAGAACCTGCCAGCCAATGCAGGAGAGGTAAAGAGACCTGGGTTTGATCCCACCCCTGGGTCGGGAAGATCCCCTAGAGGAGGGTATGGCAACCCACTCCAGTATTCTTGTCTGGAGAATCCCCATGGACAGAGGAGACTGGTGGGCTACAGTCCATAGGATCACAAAGAGTCAGACATGACTGAAGCTACTGAGTGAGAGAGACATTCTACAAGGCAGCTGCATTGATACAGGAGCTGGCTTTCTCTTTCCCAAAGAATTGATTTCCATATTACCTTATTTCTGTCATCATATCGAATTGTAGTTATAATTTATCTATCTATATATCCCATTAGATGGTTGATTCATGCATTCAACAAACATAAATTGCTTATTGTTTACCTACCACATCCAAGGCTTTTTGCCAGATTTGTGGTACAGTGGGTGGGGGGGGGGGGGGGTTGGCGCAAAACAAACGGAATATCTGCCCTTGTAGAGCTAACAGTCTAGAGAGGGAGGTGGGAGGGAAGCAAACAAAGAATCACACAAATCAATATGTAATTATACACTTGCTAAGTTCAAGGAAGGAGAAGGACTCACCAAAAGCATGTACCAGAGGGTTCTGCCTCATCTGGGAGTGAGAGAAGAAGCTGCTGATGAACTGACATTTGAACTGAGATCTGAAGAATGAATAGGCAGTAAGTAGGCAAAGGCAACAGAAAACAGCTTTCTATGGCAAAGGAACAGCAGGTGTGCAGGGCCTGAGAGGGGAAGAGCCCAGCTCCCAGGAGGAGCTGTTTGCTTCTTGAAGGCACAGCCTGCTTCTTGTTCATTTTTGCTATAGCTCCAAGCCTGGCATACAGAGATGCCAAATAAAATGTCCGGGGAATTTAACTGAATGAAATTTGGTCTTGGAAATTATCATAGGTTGGAGGTCAAAAGACCTAACTTCTGATTCCAGCCCTCCTGGGCAATTCGATTTTCCAACTGCTTACCATGCACACATCATGTGCAAGGACCTGGGGTCAGACTGGGCTTGGGGAAAGGTAAACAAAACAAGTCTCTGGCCTTCAGCAGCATAGGGTCTGGTGAAGTGGCTGACAGATACACAGGCTCCTTCTACTCTCTGGGCCTCGTTCTCTTTGGTTCTAAAATGAAAGGTTGGGGTTACAAAATCCCTCAGGCCCCTTCTAGCTTTAAGAGTCTTGACCCGCTCTTCCTTGAATACTGGCCAGTTAGGTGGCAGTGGGAACAGTGGAGTGGTTGCTTCCATTTCTCCTGCCTTCTAGGCTTCACAAAGAATAGGACTGGGGAAGTGCAGACTTGAACTCTAGTTTTGGACCGTTTTCCCTTTTACAAGGGTCTCAGGAGCAGTTAGGGTTCACTGCTTTTGGGGAAAATGTTTCAGAATTCCATGAACCTTTGTTTCATTCTTTCCTGTCTCCTCTCCCCACCTGCCCCTCCCCAGTCTTCTTGTCTACATCTAGAACTGTGTTTGCATATATTAGGGCTTACAAAGAACCTTTAACAACATCGTATCCAAGACTTCCATCCAATGTTTACATTTCCTATGCAATAGACCCTTCAAGTAGCCGTCTGGCCACTATTTGAAGACTTCCATTGATGGTTAACTCACTCTTTCCGCTAGGCTTCACCTATGAGACACCACTTCCCTCTGGAAATCTGTCTCCCTGTAATTTTCACCCATTGCTTCTGGCTGTGTCCTTTGGGGCTAAGCAGAATAATTCCACTACATTGCCCCCTGACAGCCTATTGGGTATTCAAAGCCAGGAATCACATCTTCATAATCGTGCTCTCCTTCATTGGTTCAAATCTCCTTAGAATCTGTAAACACAGATTAGTTTATGTAAGATTTATATTCCGCCTACTTTAAAGAGGATATTAGGCGACTCATCAGTTACAACATGAAAGAAAGACAATTAGGGATAAAAATGGGGAAGAAAACAGACCAGAGACCATGTAAAGGAAGCCTGAATAGATGTTGCCAGGTACCTAAAATGAACTGGATTATAATTGGACTCTGAATTTGGCTCGAAGTTTTATGGAAGCTAGGACAAAATTGGAAACACATTGGGTTATGTGGTTTTATGTTCTGACAGAATCATGCTTACAAATCATCTTCAGAGAGAAAATTTTTCCTAAAACAAAACCCAGACTAGTCTATTAGGATTGCTTTCTGTGAGACTGTTCAAGACTGACAGGTACTTCACATACATCTTGGACCCTTCCCCCACTAGTGGAAAAGGGGCCGGAAGGATAATTAATTAATTAGCAAAATGCTGTCTCAGTTTTAAGCACTGCTATCTCTTTAGGGATCTCCACAGGGATGAGTCTTCCTTTTCTGTTCCTTTTTCTTTCTTCTCTGTGCCTCACAGATCATCACTTTCCCACTGTCCTGCTCTTTACAGTCTTCAATCTCAAGACTCTTTGGAATAGCAGACCTCAGGAAATAGCCCAAGCAAGGAGTTACAACCTAGTGATCACACAGCAATTATATGCAAATCATTTCTCTCTGGTCCTCAGTGTTCTCATCTGAAAAATGAGTTAATCTCTAAGCTTCAGCTTGAACATTCTGGACTATAAACCTGAGGGAAAAGACTGATAATTTAAAAAAAAAATTCTTTTTTCCATCTCGTGTCTGGCAGCTAACAGTGTAGAAGATCTGCTCGTGGTAGAGCTATGAGAACCCAATAGGAAAAACCAATTTGAACAGATGCCACCTTCGAATCTGAGGAAAATATTTCATGGCTCTCATCATGATGATGAGTTCTTGTTGACTGGGTACTGGCAGTGGTGAGATGTGGTTTTCAGGGTTCTTTCCTGCTTTAGCTCTGCATTCCTTGGCAAAGCTGGCGCTGGGGTAAGGAGAACTGGAGCAATCACACCAGGGATCGAGGCTTCTGGGAAATGACTCTGGAGGCAGCAGGCAGCAAAAGAAGGTAGTGCCACAGTCTCTGCTGAACGACAACAATGAGCCAATTAAAAAAAATCTTTTTGGGCTTTCCTGGTGGTCCAGTGGTTAAGAATCTGCCTTGCAATGCAGGAAACACGGGTTAAATCCCTGGTCCCAGAAGATCCCATATGCCACAGAGCAACTAAGCCCGTGTGTCGCAGCTACTGAGTCTGCGCTCTGGAGCCCTTGAACTACAACTTCTGAGGCCCATGCACACTCAAGCCTGTGCTCCACAACGAGAGAAGCCACCACAATGAGAAGCCTGCACACTGCAACTAGAGAAAGCCTGTACACAGTAAGAAAGAGCCAAAAACAAATAAATTAGTTTTAAAAAACCCTTTGTAGTGTGTAATATTTGATACACATAACATCCATGTGGAACCCCTTCCCTCCCAGCCTGTTACTCTCCTGCTCAAAAAACTTTCCATGACTTTTCATTGCCTATAACAGATTCCAAATGCTCTTGTTTGGCTTTGGAATCTTCTCCAAGTGGAAACAAGCCATGTCTTCTTATCTCCTCCTGTCTCTTACAACACATGTGCACGCACACACACTTGTGCTTCTATTTCTCTCTTCAATCAAATTATGCATGGTTCCCTAAACACAGTTTTCCTGACTCTGTTCCTTTCCTTCCATGGCACGGGACTCCAACAGGGGTTTCTCAGCTCTACAACTTCCACCTGTTGAAATCCTCAGCCCAGCTCAAATACATGAAGACCTCTCAACATCCTAGTCCTGGTGACTCCACTCTTGTGCTTTGCACATTCCATTTTGTTACTCCTTTTCGGAACATAGGATTGATCGTAGTTCTCTGACTAGACTGGGAGCACCCTTAGGGTGCAGGCTATGTTTAATTCACCCAGAGCTCTACATCATCCTTCCTTGCTTTGCCTTTCTCCAGAACACCATCTGGGGTCATTTCCTAGGGCTGCCGTAACAGTACCACAAACCAGGTGGCTTGAAACAGCCAACATTTATTTTCTCTCAGTTCTGGGGGCTAGAAGTCTGAAATGGGACTTCTTCATAGAGAGCAGGGCCATGCTCTCTATGAAGGCTGGAGGAAAGAATTCTTCCATGCCTCTTCTAGCTTCTGGTGGTTGCCAGCAATCCTTTGTGTTCCCTACCATGGAGACTCCAAGCTCTGCCTTCATCTTCACATGGTATTCTGTGTGTGTGTATCAATGTCCAAATTTCCCTCTTCTTTTAAGGACACCGGTCATTAGATGGAGTGAAAGTGAAAGTCGCTCAGTCGTGTCCAACTCTTTGCAACCCCATGGGCTGTATTCCATGGAATTCTCCAGGCCAGAATACTGGAGTAGGTGGCCTTTCCCTTCTGCAGGGGATCTTCCTAACCCATTAGATGAAGACCCATGCCAACAGAATATGACTTTACCTTAAGTACATCTGCAAAGATCCGAATTTCCAAAAAAGATCACATTCACAGGGTGGACATCAAGTTTGGGGGGATACTATTCAACTCAGTATACCATCTGACATGTTCTATGTATTTTAGTTCTTTATTGTCTATCTCCCCCAGTACAATGTCAGCTCATGAGGTTAGGAACTGTTGTCTGTTTGGTTCATTGCTATATCCTCAGTGTCTAAAATACTGCTTCGACACATAGTAGACGATAAATATTTTGTGACTGAAACTTTGTACCCATCTGCCTGCTGCCTCACAACCTGAATGAGAGAAGCAGGGACAGGAAAGGGAACACAGGTTTGCCTGGAACATAATAAATACTCTGTAAATATTTGCTGGAAATAGAAGTATTTGATAGCTATATTAATTTAACTCTTACGGAGCACCTATTTTGTACAAGGTATTAAGGAAAGATACAGAGATGTGAAAAAGAAACATCTGAGCTTCCTGGCTGTGTTTCTGTGTGACCCTGGGCGAGTCATTCAACCTCTGGGTTTCGCTTTCCCCATCCATGACATGGAGGTAATAACATCATCCACCTCACAGGACTGCCATGCAGGTTGAGTTCGTGCATGTAGAGTACTTAGCACAGGGCCTGCCACGTGGTAAGCACCATAGATGTGTTTTTTTTTTTTTTTTTAACTGTAGCTGCTGTTATATGCTAGACTTTGTGCAAAGTGTTTTTAAAAAGCAGTTTTATCAAGATACAGTTCATATACCATAAGATTCCCCCTTTTAAAATGTACAGTTCTGTGGTTTTGAATTAACAGGGCTGTGCAACCATCACCACCATCTAATTTTAGACAATTTTCATTCTCCCTCCCCAAAACCCCATAGCAGTCACTCCTCTTCCCCCAACCCATGCCCTCGCCCCTAACAACCCTTACTCTACTTTCTGTCTCTATGGATTTGCCTATTCTGGAATTTTATCTAAATGGAATCATGCAATATGAGGACTTTTGTGTCTCTTTTAGCATAATTTAGCATAATGTTTTCAAGGTTCATCCATGTTTTAGCATGTATTAGTACTTCATCCCTTCTTTAAAAATTGAGGTATAGTTGATTTACAATATTATATGTTTCAGGTGTACAATACAGTGACTCACAATTTTTAAAGGTTATACTCAATTTATAGTTATTGTAAAAATTGGCTATATTCCCTGTGCTGTACAATATATCCTTATAGCTTAATTATTTTTAAAAAACTTTTAATTTTGTATTGGAGTATAGCCAATCAACAATGTTATGATAGTTTAGGGTGGTTGGCAAAGCAACTCAGCCATGGGGGAGAATTGTTCTCCCCAAATTCCCCTGCCATTCAGACTGCCACATAACATTCAGAAGAGTTCCCTGTGCTATACAGTAGGTCCTTGTTGGTTATCCATTTTAACTATGGGCTTACTTATTTTATAGACAATAGTTCCCCCTACCCCTCTATTGCCTCTCTCCCCTTCACTCTCCCCACTGGTAACCACTAATTTGTTTTCTATAATTGTAAGTCTGTTTCTGTTTGGTCATACTCATTAGTTTATTTTATTTTTTACATTCCACATATAAATGATATCATACAGTATTTGTCTTTCACTGTCTGACTTATTTCATTTAGCATAATACCATCCAAGTCCATCCATATTGTTTCAAATGGCAAAATTTCGTTCTTTTTATGGATGCACAGTATTCCATCTTGTACATATACCACATCTTCTTTATCCATTCCTCTGTTAATATTGGCATGCATATATCTTTTTGAAGTAATGTTTTCATTTTCTTTGAATATATACCTAGGAGTATAATTGGTGGCTCATATGGCAGTTCTATTTTTAGTTTTTTGTGAGGAAATGCCATACTGCTTTCCACAATGGCTGAACCAATTTACATTCCTACCAACAGTGTACTAGGGTTCCCTTTTCTTCACATCCTCACCAACATTTGTTATTTGTGGTCTTTTGATGATAGACATGCTGGCAGATGTGAGGTGATATCTCACTGTGGTTTTGATTTGCATTTCTCTGATGATTAGTAATGTTGAGCATCTTTTCATGGACCTGTTGACCAACTGTACATCTTCTTTGGGAAAAAGTCTATTCAGGCCTTCTGCCCATTTTAAAAATCAGGTTGTTCTTTTTATATATAGAGAGAGAGTTGGATGAGCTGTTTATATATTTTGGAACTCCAATCATTTTTATGGCTGAATAATATTCCTCCATGTGGATATACCACATTTTGTTTACCCATTCATCAACAGATGAACATTTAATTGTTTTCATTTTTGGGCTATTATGAATAATGCTGCTATGAACATTCATGTATAAGTTTTCACGTAAACATATTTTCATTTCCCTTGGGTATATTCCTAGGCGTGGATTCCTGGGTCATATGGTAATCCTATATTTAACAATTTGAGAAACTTTCAAACGGTTTTCCAAAGCAACCACACCATTTTACATTTCCAGCAGTAACGACTGAGAGTTCCAATCGTTCTACATATGCTCAACCAACACTACTCCCTGTCTGTCCTTTTTATTTTAGTTATCATAGTGGATGTGAAGTGGTATCTGTATATGTGTGTTTTAAGAAACTGATGTTTATTTTTCAACAGCTTCATTTCTGTTTTCTGTTCAAGAGCCTGTGGAGAACAGCTTAATACTACCCAGTGGTCATTCTTACCCATTCACTGGCTTGAGCATTGGGATCAGTCTTCAGCGGTGGGTTGAATGCTCCGATCTTTGGCAGAGAACTGTTCAATAGGCGCAGAGAGCACCAACATGCTTTCAGACCAGCCTGTGATCTCAGGTTGAGTAGCAGTAAACTCAGGAACTAGAGCGGTCCATTCAGTCTGAAATTCCTTCTTGGTCACAGCCTTTCCATCAGTGACCTATTTATTCTTTTCGATCTCTACAGGGTATCTGTAGAAACAGAGATCAGGCATGATGTCCTGTGAGTGCTCATGGAAGATGGTGTCACGCATGCACTGTACTTCCCAGGACAATATTCACATCAGACCTATGGAGTGGGCTTCCTTGTTGTTGCCTGGGGTGGCAGTGTCCATCTGGAGCAGAGGAGAATCTGTGTCACGCAGAGCAATGGCGGGCAGATTAACATAAGATGCCTCTGTGAGAGGGTGGTGGCCAGCTATGGGATCAATGAACACTAGAAGTTATGGCTCATGGAAGGCTGCCTGGATCTCATTAACAAGATTCCAGGAGTGAAGGAGCCAGCCATAGGAGTGGCTCCAGTGGCAGCAGCAAACTTCAGTCCAGTTTGGTGACCAGTATTCCTGGAGGATGTGACACTGACATCAGCTATGTTTTCAATGGCATGAGTCACCAGCAGAAACTTCTCTCAGGTTCTCTTCAGATTTATGATGTAGATGTTATCACTGCATTCTGTAGATGTACAGTTCCATTTGGAAGTCAAGGTTGGTGCCACCTAAGTGGGTTCCTGCTGCAAGGAATTTAAGGATATCCTCCTCCTTCATCTGTAGGGTATCAAGGGCTCTGGACATTGTGAAAGTTTCCTTTTACATTAGGAAGGAAAGCTCACAGTGGTTTTTATCTGCATTCCCCTGATGGCTAATAATGTTGAGTATCTTTTCATGTGCTTAATGGTCATTTGTATATCTTTGGAGAAGTATCTATTCAAGTCCTTTGCCCATTAAAAAAAAATGGGTTGTCTTTTTGCTGTTGAACTGTAAGAGTTCTTTACATATTCATATATATCATTTGCAAATATTTTCTTTCATTCGCTGCGTTGTCTTTTCTGTGCCAAATGATTTTGCATGCTTTTCCCAAGACCACCCCCTGTGAGGTAGGTGTTACTGAGAGGGAAAAAGAAGTTCAGAGAGATGAAATTTAAATCCAGTTCTGTATGATTGTAAAACTCAAGCTTTCTCTTCTATCCCAGCCTGCTCACAAAGATGAATGAAGACATGTTTCTGGCTTTAAGGAGCTTGGTCTGGCAAAGGACATGCAACAAGAACAAAAACAAATGGGCTGTAAAGCAGAGTTCCACAAGTGCCACAAAAAAAAAAAAAGTGTGGAGGAAGTGAGCGCTTCTGGCTGGGGAGATCAGGGCTGGCTTCAATGAGGTGGTGTTTGTCTTGCAGGATGGGTAGTTTCATTGGATGGAGGTGATGGAGTAAATGGAGATGAGCATTTCCAAAGGAGAGCAGAAAATGAGCGCTGAATGAATGAATGGAGCTTTGAGCCTAAGACTGGTTGTGATGGGTAGTCCCAGGGCTTGTTGAGGTGGGAGATCCTGGGGACTGCCCATGATATGGGCTAGAGAGAGGTTTCCAGAGGTAGGAAGTCCAGGGGTTGGATGGGATAGGAACACTGACACTTGGGATTGGCAGACCCAGGGGATAGGGAGTCTGAGGGATTCCTGGACCTGGGGGCTGCCTGGGATGGAGGTTCCTGGAAGGTCTTAGATGAGGATTTTGGGCCTGTGGACCCGAGGACATTGGAACGGACTGGGATGGAAGGCTTCTTTAGCCTGCATTAAGCGAGGACCCTGGGACCGGTGAAATGGAGAGATCTCCAGCAGCTTGTGATGGGGCTGGCCCGTGGGGCCCTTGGGGCGGGTCCAGCTTCGGGCGCCTGCGGCGGCTGCAGGTGGGACGCGCGGGGGCGGGCCCGGCGCGCGGGGTGGGGGCAGGGGCGGGGGGCGGGCCGGCGGCCGGGGCGGTCCCGCGCGGCCGCGCTGCGCAGTGACTCCGCAGCGGGCGGAGCGCCGCGGGCCGCGTCCTCGGGAGCCGTGGCGGCGGCGGCGGCGGCGGCGGCGGCGGCGGTAGCCTCAGCTCCTGCTCCCCGTGCCGCCGGCCCCAGAGCTGTCTCCCGGGCCCCCCCGGGCCCCCGGGCCCTCGAGCCCGGTGCGCGCCCTCGCGTCCCGCCGGCCCCCTCCCCCGGCTGGGCCCGGGGGAGGGTGGCGCCGTGAGCGAGCTGGGATCGGGCTTTCCTGCCCCTTCCCCTGCCCCTGGGCAGCCAGGATGGAGGCGGGGTCGGGTCCCCCCGGCGGCCCGGGATCCGAGAGCCCCAACCGGGCGGTGGAGTACCTGCTGGAGCTGAACAACATCATCGAGAGCCAGCAGCAGCTGCTGGAGACCCAGCGGCGGCGCATCGAAGAGCTGGAGGGCCAGCTGGACCAGCTCACCCAGGAGAACCGCGATCTGAGGGAGGAGAGCCAGCTGCACCGCGGGGAGCTGCACCGGGACCCCCACGGCGCGCGGGATAGCCCGAGCCGCGAGAGCCAGTACCAGAACCTGCGTGAGACCCAGTTCCACCACCGCGAGCTGCGGGAGAGCCAGTTCCACCAGGCGGCCCGGGACGTGGGCTACCCGAACCGGGACGGCGCCTACCAGAACCGGGAGGCTGTGTATCGGGACAAGGAGCGGGACGCCTCCTACCCACTCCAGGACACTGCTGCTTACTCTGCCCGCGAGCGCGACGTGGCCCAGTGCCACCTGCACCACGAGAACCCAGCCCTGGGTCGCGAGCGTGGCGGGAGGGAGGCTGGGCCGGCGCACCCGGGCCGCGAGAAGGAATCCGGCTATTCGGCGGCGGTGGGCGTGGGGCCCCGGCCACCGCGGGAGCGGGGCCAGCTGAGCCGCGGCGCATCCAGGAGCTCCAGCCCCGGGGCCGGCGGCGGCCACAGCACCAGTACCAGCACCAGCCCCGCCACAACCCTCCAGAGAAAGTAAGGAACGCGTGTTTGTTTTCCCCGGTTCTTCCCCGCTAGTTCCCTCTTCAACTTGAACGGCTAGTAAAGTAAGAAGCCAGTGCCTGATTCCGTGTCCTCTCCTGTCCCAACCTGTCGGGAAAAGCCGAGCGCCCCCTCAGGCAGCCGATACCCCTTCTCTAGCTTCCCCAGAGTGGGTTGGCCCGATGAGTGCAGGCATCTCTTCTTTCTCAAAACCGTGGCCAGTGAGAGCTTGGAGCAGTCGTCACCCCATCCACTTCTTCACCCCCTCCCTGTATCCTTGCCAGAGAATGGCTTTTCATTTCTTTATTTATTCTATTTGGATGTGCGGGTTGGGATATTTATTGTCTGTCACGATGTCAGCTCAGAGCCGCAGGGGAACGAAAGCCCTCCCTCCCTCCCCCCCACCCCCGGCCGCGACTCCCCCCACCATTCGGGTCTCCTCTGCAGGTCCTGAGCACAGGCCTGATCTTTTCTCCTCTGGCAGCCTCAGCTCCATCCTTTTCCAGAGAGGCAAGTGGGGACCAGAATGGCAGCTGGAGGCTGAGACGTCCCTCTGAGGGGGAACTGCAGCATATCCTGGCCGGGGGAGCAAAGATGGAGGCCCGGCCCTTGGCTAGTTCCTCAAAGACCACCCCCTCTCCACCCTCAAGAAAAACACCGCCCAATTAAAGAGCATACCAGCAAGGGAAGTCTACAGATCTTCCCTCTTGTTGGATCATTGCCAGTGTCTGTGCTGGGGTCCGTGTGTCTGCTTATTTGGGACACCTTGGCAACATCTCTTGGGTTGGTGGGGCATGGGCTGGGTCCATTTCTCCATGTAGATACCATGGTGAGCTGGTTGGGATAAATGTCAAGCTGAGGGAGCCAGGGGTGTGCAAGCTCACAGGGCTGCCTTCAAGGCTCCCTGATTTCTCTTCTGCTGGACTGGAAAGAATACTGAACCGGGAGTTAGGAAACCCAGGTTCCCCTTCCAGCTCTGCTGCAGACTGGCTTTGTGACCTTGACTGAGTCCCTTCCTCTCTTAGGGCATCAATTCCCCCATATCTTTAAAAAAGGAAGGATCTGCCTTGAATTCTCTTGAATGGCCCCTCCAGCTTAGATTTGATGGTTCTGTGACTAATCCAGCCACCACTACAGACCAAGTCTGAAGTCCTCTAGCAAATGGACAGCTTTCCTCCTCCTCTCACGGCTCAGCTGGTCCTACCATGTGCCACAACCAGCGGAGTGTCTCTTGGAGGCTGGGCTGGGGGTGGGGAAGCCTTCTGCCTCAGGAAATCTGCCGGGAGACAGCTCTCTGCAACTCCCCCGTGGTGAGGCAGCAGGCTGGGGTGCTGGGTTGAGATGGCTGGGCCCCAGGAGCAGCAGCTGCAGCTCAAGGACTCGGCTGGGCTTCACTGCAGTGCACCCTCAGCTGAGGTTTGGTGTGGGCTGCCCCAGAGGGAGATGGGCTCTTCTGCCTGGGGGAGGGGTGGGGGGGCTGCTTGGAGCCCATTCCAGGAGGACTGACTGTGTACAGCTTGGGGCCCCACACTGGAGGGAGGGGCCAGGTCAACCAAGCAAGACCCTTTCAGGAGAGGACCATGGCAGGGTGAAGGCAAAGGGAGACTAGATGGGCATTGTGGTCCTTGAGCCTGGCTGCAGAAGACTTCCAGAGTGGTCAAGCCTGTGACAGAGGAAGCAGCCTCATTATGTGTGCTCCAGGTAGCAGAACCGGGAGCAATGGGAAAATTGGGGATAAATCAGGAAAGAACTTTCCAACCTGGTCTGATGAGGCAGTGGACTGCCTCAAGGGGATAGGGAAGGGCTAGAGAAAACATAATTCCTGAACTGGTGGAAATCCCTATGAAATGACCAAGGCTTTCCCCAATTCTAGGATTTAGTTCCCCTCCTATTCTCCACCCTGCAGATGTGGGTTTGGAAGCCTGTTTGCTCTTGAGCTCTGGGCTTCTGCCATCTGGGCAGGCTTGCCTCTCGGTCCTTCCTTCTGTGCAGCCTCCAGGCTGTTCGTTGGATTTCATATTTTGTGAAACACATTTGTGTTTGTTGCTTCACATTTCCTAATGGGTTAATAAGGGGATTTTAGATAGTACTTCAAATTTCTCCTAACCATAAATATTTGCACTTCAAATTTCTCCTAACCATAAATATTTGCACATCCATTATTACCTCTTTTGGTCCTCGCAACACACCCTGTGCAGTGAGCACTAGCAACTCCATTTTAGAGATGGGGAAACTGAGGCTCCAAAAAATGAAGGGACCTTGCTCAAGGTTACACTACCAGTTCTTAATAGAGCTAGGGCTATAACCCGAGTCCACCTGTCTCCAAGGCCTGTTATTTTTCCACTGGAGCTTTCTGGAGCCTCAGGACCTGACCAAGTCACAAACTGGAAGAGGCCAAGAGAGCCTGAGGTCTCTGGAGGATTCGAGCAGGGGGAGATGGCTCTGGAATGAGTGATGAGAGGGGGAGTTGATGGGGGAGGGCAGAAGGCCTTGTCTCCCTCCCTTCCACTCTCCCTCCCTCTCTCTCGCCGGTGTCAGGAGGGCCTGTTGATGCAGTAGCCATTGTTGTCGCCACAGCTGCTGCAAGCGACTCCCCTGCCAGGCCTCCTCTGGGTTTGTAAGGAGTGGGTGAGAGGCTGCTGCTGAAAGCCAGGGCAGGCAGGGTGGGAGTTGAGCAGCAGAGGCTGCAGCACTGGGGGAGGCTAGGTAGAGCTGGTACAAGTGGGGCGCTCCTGGTCCCCCGGCTCCCTCTGGTGGAGAACGAGAGGAGAGAGGGGCCTGGGCCCAGCATGGAAGGGCCCCTCGCCCAGGGGCATATTCAGTCCTCCCAGCTACCCTGTGCATCTGTCACCACAACCCACGTTTTCCAGCCAAAGAAACCGAGGGCTCAGAGAAGTGAAGCAACCCTCCAGAGGTCACAGAGCCATGAGACAGACTCCCAAGCCTGGGAACTTGCCCTCTACTGCAGTTGATAGCAGCTGTTATGTCCACCCCCACCATGTCATCCCCCCAGGATCCCCACACCCTCCCGCACTGTCTCTCCTGGACAGGTTCCCAGATGCCAGTCTGCCTTCTGCTGTGCTCTGGGTGTGGCCTTCCTAGTGCAGCATAGCGCATGATAAGGCCCGACCTCCTTCTGGCCTCTGGGCCTTTGTATGTGAAGTCTTTGCTTGCTTTTGTTTGTATGTTTGTTTAGCAGCTGCTGATATCCACTACGCTCAGGTCTGTCCCCCTGGAATTGCCACCCTTTCCCCCCCGCCTCACCCGTCATGATTAGAGAAGATCTCTGTTTTTGTTGTCGATCATGGCCTGGGCCCCCTTGCCATCCTGGCGCCTGGAATGATTTACAGCTGTGCTGGGGGCCACTGCTGAGTCCTCCACGCTGAGGAGAGCTGCCTTTCCCACTCTTTTTGCCTGGGCCCAGCTCTGGCTTTGCCGTAGGCAGTGGTGGGCTGAAGCCTGTTTGGTGGTAACTCTCCATCCTCTGCCCCCCCACCCTGCCCACCCAGCAAGCTGGCTTGCACTAGGGAACAGCAGTCAGCAGGGCCAGCCTGCTGTTCCTGTCAGCCAGGGCAGTGCTGGTCTAGGCACTGCTGTGGCGTCTCCTGCGTGCAGTGGACTGACAGCGCGCTCCCCGCAGGGGCTGTGGATGCTGGGGGGAGGGAGGGAGCCCAGGAAGGGGCCCTAGGGAAGTCTGTCTCCTTTGGGGTCTTGGGCACTTTTTCCAGGAGGGGTCCTCTCCTTCTTCTCAGGAGGTAATACCATTTCTCTCCCCGCCACTATGTTGGGAGCATTATAGTTGTGTGGGAGGCAATGATAATGTCGAATTGAATGAGAATTAGAGGAATCTTGCTTCTCTGTCTAGATCTGCGGCGAGAATGGGGCTGTTGTCATCCACAAACATTTCTTGGCTGTGTGCAGAGAGCAGGAGGAGCCTCCAGGCTGAGCAAACACCACACTCTCTGTTCTTGAGATCCCCCCACCCCCTCCCCTGGCCAAAGACACAGGGGACCATACCTGACCCATCATGGTGCCGGTGCTTAGGACAAAATGAGTAGCACAGGCAGTGAGGAGTGGAGGCCAGGACCTGGGGCAGGGGGAGCTTTGAAGAGAGTGGGTATCACCTGGTGTTGGGTGTTTGGGTAAGGGGAAGAAGACCAAATCCAGGCTTGCTCTCTGCTGTTCTTTCATCTGTCTCACCTCTGCCTCCCATGGCCTCTGAATTTTCTGGGAGCACAGAAGAGGCCACACATGTGCTGAGTGAGGCTCAATTCTGTGTGCCAGGCACCACCCTGTGTGGTTTTATGTAACAGTAGCCAACATTGTTTTAACCTGTATTTACTGAGTGCCAAGCACTGTTTGTTCCAAGTGCTTTCCATATATTAATTCATTCAATCACCACATGAATCCCTTGATGTATTATTGATAGATACTGTTATTAAGTCCACTTCACAGATGAGGAAATTGAGGCCCAGAAAGGTTGGATAACTTCCCCAAGGTCACTCAGTGCATAAACGGCAGAACTAAGAAGGAGCTAGGAGTCCAGGTGGCTGGACTCCAGAGTCCATCCACAGCATTCTCACCCACCATTCGGTGCTGCTTCTTATCTCATTCACAGAGTCTGTGCCAGGTGGGTGTTCGTGTTAGCCTCATTTTTCAGACAGGGAAATGGGAGATCAGAGAGGTACGGTGACCTGCTCAAGGTTACACAACTGCATGGGGCCCAGAACTATCTGGCTACTGAGCCTTTGGACTATCATTGCCTCCTGCAGGTGGGCGTGAAGATGGTTTAACATGCTCTGCGTGTAGCTCTGGGCTTCCACCCGCAGAGCTCCTGGGACCACTGCTTGAGTCAAGCTCCCTCTCATGGTAGCCTCCTAACCGAAGCCCTCCTGCTCTTGTTCCCTTGGGCCCCTGATGCGGTACAGCCAGACTACGCTTTCTGTGGGGCTCCAGCAGTTTCCTGCTGTCTTGGCCTTTAGGAGAAGGTTTCAGACAGCTCTGCCTCCCGTGCATGGGCCCTTTAGGATCTTGCCTTTCTGCTCTCATCTTTTTCTGGTCCCCCTCACACAGACTGAGTTACAGCCAGCCTGGCCTGTGTGCCCCATTGTCAGTGCACTCAACCCCCTGAGAGCCTCTGAGTCTTTATTATTATTATTATTTTGGCCACACCCACAGCATGCAGGAGCTTAGTTCTCCAACCAGGGGTAGAACCCGAGACTCCGCTGCATTGCAAGTGCAGAGTCTTGACCACTGGCCCGCCAGGGAAGCCCAAGCCTCTGGGTCTTTGCTCACGCTGTTCCCTTCTCCTGGGCTATTCCATCCAGTGCCCAGGCTGCACTCCACTGCTGTCACCTCTCCCATGTTTGCTCCCTGATCTATCCCTCTCCCTTGAAATGAGCACTTTGTCCCTCTTTATACACTTATTGGTTTATATCTTGTATCATCTCTACTAGCTTGAGGGCTCCTTCAGATTGAGATAGCTGTATATCACATGCATGTCGTGTCAGTCCCTCTGCTAGGTGCTGTGGGTGTAACTGAAGGAGCTAGAAGCTTGGAAATGCATGGCGGACCACATGGTAGCTGCTCAGTAAATGCTGAGCAGACAAATGAATGTCAGGTTAAGTCCTGGGACACTAACAGCCAGGGGTGGCTAAGGTGTTCTTCCTTTCAGGACTCCTGTAGAGAGAGATGACTCAACTCCAGAGTTCTCTTGGCTTCTGTATGGCTTTTTCCTCACACTCCCTGGAGTTGTTTGGCCTCTGCCTTCTGTGTTCTTCCCACTTACCAATCTCCCAGTTCATAGGATGTCAGGGTAGCGGAGTCAGATGAGACTTTAGAGACGTTTAAGCCAATCTGCTCACCATTACCTGTCCTTCCCATACCATGGCCATGTCATACCATGGTCTTCTCCCTCAATGCGAGACCGTCTGTCCTGAAAGGAGCAAAGAGGCCTGCATAGGACTGTGTACCATCTGCCTTATCCAGTGGGAAGTTACTTATTTAGCCATCAAATCTTTATTGGGCTCTGACCCTGGGCACAGTGTCTTGGAGTCAGAATAAGACAGTCATTCTAGCTCATTCTCTGCTATGTTCCCTGGCAGAAGAATGAACACTGGTCACAGGGAAGAATGGTGAGTAAATGACTTATTCCTCTTTTGCAGTAAGCCATTTGGGGCAAGATCATTTGCTAGTTACCCTCACTTCCTTATAGTATTGGGTCTCTCTCCAGGCATCCATGTTGAAAAGCACTCATGCAAGGATGCCTGTTTTATTGTTTGTTTTTTTTTGTTTTTGTTTTTAGGTTTTTTTTTTTTCTTTTGGCCACACAGTGTGGCATGTAAGATGTTAGTTCCCCAACCAGGGATTGAACCCGTGACCCCTGAGTTGGGAAAACAGAGTCTTAGACACTGGACCATCAGGGAAGTCCCAGGATACCTGTTCTTAAGCACTTAGGAGCTGAAGTTCCCTGGGCCTTTCAATTTAGAAAATGTGGTATTGTGGGAATGAGGACTTCACGTGACTTAAGGAAAGTCACTTAACTTTCAGAGCCTTCTTTTTCTAAAGTAGTAAATGGGGATAAAACTTTATTTTCTGATGGGTGAGATTCCCATTGCCCCTGGCCTACCCCACAAAAATGTATCAGAAAGTTTCCTGACTGTCTACCACACTCAGCAAGGTCCTGATCAGGATGGAAAACTGAGGAATAAGGATGGAAAATAATATGTGAGCCTGCCCTGCCCTCTAGAGGTGAAGTGTTGCAAACAAAACAACCCAGCCAAGATTGTCTCATCACATCCTTTTCTAAACAAAGATGACCACCCAAGGCTACACGACAGATCAGGATGATTCCTCTAACATTTTAGAGGGAAATTTATCACAATTATCACCTGATATGTACCATTTCACTAATGTCAAATGTATTTGTAGCTGTGATATATATGTGTGTATGTGTGTGTATGTGTGTATATATATGTGTGTGTATGTGTATGTGTGTATATATATATATATATTTTTTTTTAAGGGATAATAAGACTGCATATCTGGATGAGGCTTGTGATTTCCTGATGGATTCCAGATGCACTTTAGCGCATTCACCTGAAGAAAACCTATAATTTCCTCTATAGAACCACTTTAAAATTATTGTCATTATATCTGTGCTAAAAAAAAAAAAAAAAAAAAGAGTACATAATTTCTTCCTTCCCTCAAATTTCTTTATAAAACTGGGAGGCATCTCTCACAACTGTATACCTGCTATGCTAGGCAATTCATAAATGACCCATTTTGTGATTGTTGTGAGAATTCAGTGAGATGACAGATACAGAAGTGTTCAGCAAAGAGTGTGTGTTTACTCAGCCATAGGCGTTTTTATTAATAATAACTTTGCGAAATTCTGTGCCATGGAAAGGCATGGGGAGAGGCCATGAGGGAGCTCACCACATTTCTGAGAGAGAGAGAGGGCCATCCAGTGAATGTTGTACACCAGGGATATGCCACAGCTTGCGCTGTTGCAGGCAAGGGAATTCCATCATGGATAGTATACTCTTCTTGGCTTCAGGGAGCTCACAGTCGGGTGGAAAAGACAAATGTAATGTGGGTCCTGTGTGCTATGCCAGAGGGGAACACAGGAGGCCATGGGTGCCCAAAGGAGGGACATCTACCCAGACTGATGGGGAGGGTTTCCTGATGGGTTTTCTGAGGCTTGGAGGATGAGCAGGGGTTACCTGGGTGAAGCAGGATGGCATCTCGGTCAGTGGGAATTGGGAGCCAAAGGGTGATTAAGGCAGAGGGCCAGCAAGGTGTATGGAGGTGGGGAGGGGAGCACATGTACCAGGTCAGTACAACCTAGAGCACAAACCAGGAAGATCCAGAGAAGAGTCTGATGACTTGGCTGGCCCAGATCAGGAGGACACTTGAGTAGCAGCATGAGGAGCTTTATTCTGTTAGGAATTGGGAACCAACATGGAGTTCTAAGCTGAGGGAAGAGGTGTGTATTGCAGAGTATGGGGTGGCTGTTGAGAGCCATGTTTTGGAGAGATCTCTGCTAGATCTCTGCACTTTGAGAGGTAGACTAGAGGGCATCCAGTGATGAGGCCGCTGTGACAGGCTAGATGAGAGGTGACAAGGCCTGAACTTGGGTGGTAGGAGTACAGATAATCTACTGGGGGGAAAGACAGTGACAGCACATTGATAAATGCTGTGACACAGCAGAGTTTAAGCCATTCATGACCAGCAGGGTTTTAATAATATCAGAATCACTCAGCTCAGGCTGTTCATTTTACAGATGAGAAGACTGAGGCTGACAGAGAGAGAAAGGACTTAATAGGAGGCCACTCCATGTGTATGAGCAGAAGAGCTATGATTAGAAATGCCACTCTAGTGTTAATGCCAGTGTTTAAAGCATCATTCCTTAAATGTGCTATTTTCTGCCTTGAAATCCCGTGAAGGTGGTAGGGATCATTATCTTTGTCCCGCAGATGAGAAAGCCGGGCCTTCAGGAGGCTGGGTGATTTGTTTGGGGAGGAAGCAATAAAGATGATGCATCACCTGAATAAAGGATCTCTTGCTTCAGTGGGAGACAGACCCTGTGCTCTGGTTCAGCCCCTCAGAAGTCAGATTGGTTAGATTTATAGCTGGGGTCTGTGGTTTCCTTTTCTAGAAGCACCAGGCCCAACCTTCTTTCTGACTTGGAAGTCCTCATTTGATGTGACTGAGGCAGCTCAGAGGCAGTTTCTGGCTTGGCAGCAAGGCCTGGAATCCCCCTTTTCTGTTTTCATGGATAGGGTTGGCCTGTGTCACCACTGTGTCCCCATTGCCTTGGGCAGGGTATCTCTAGCCTGGGGGCCTTGGTTTTGAGGCCCCCTGGTGTGAAATGTAAAGAATGAGCTTTGGTTTGACAGTAAACATCAAAATTCTGTAAAACAATTATCCTTCAATTAAAAAATAAATAAAGTGGGGAAAAAAAAAAAAAAAGAATGAGCTTTGGAGACAGGCAGACCTAAATTTGAATCTCGGCTCTGCCCCAACCAACTGGGTTGGGGTCATTTCACCTTCTCTGACCTTTAGTTTCCTCATCTGGAAAATGAGATGACAATGCCCATCTCTCAGGATTGACCAAGATCATTTGAATGGCGTTCCCTGATACTTGTATGTGCTCAATAAATAGTCATTTCCAGGGGAAGAAAACCAATGACATAATTCTCGATTATGCCAAAATATACGCTCTTATATACTTCATTTCATAATCATGATATTATCTAAGATTCTTCAGTTTTTGTAGGAGATAAGTCATCCAAATACCTGGAGAGCAAATCATTAAAATAGGACAACTTGAAGTTTAACAAAACCAAACCAAAACAAATCAAAAACAGTCATTTTCTTTTCCTTCATGAACTCTCCCATGGACAATGACTTGAAGAATTCAGTGCTTGGCAAAGGTTTGCTTCCCCTGAAAATGGCTGTATTTTCTCCTTCCTAATATGAGGCTGTCATGGCTCATTTTATATTGCTTTCTGCCTCAGCTACCAGTTAATTTGAAGTACAGCTCTAGCATCTTTGTTGATCTCTTTTTCTGAGTTCTTATTTTCTAGTTCAATTTTTCTTCTGTCCTTATCTGTGTTATTAGAGTAAGCCACCTGAAATCCTTTGTGACTCAGGCAGGTATAAATAACTAATGGGTGTAAACAGTTGAATGAATGGAAGACTGGCGAGGCTGGACTAGTGATGGTGGGATTTGAAGGAGACCAGAGGGTGGTGCAGGCTGGGGCAAGTGAGAAGGCATCTGTAAAGGATGATTGTGATCCTGTGAGGAGTCGAGGGGTTAGTTAGGAAAGAATCGGTCTTTCACTCTCCTGCCTTGCTTCTGCTCTAGGAAGAAGCATAGATTTTGGAGAACAAGACCTCACATCACCTTGAGTCATCAACCTCCCCACTTTGTACAGATTGTGTGGGAGACTGGGGTCCAAAGACAGAAGAGGGACTTGTTTTTTAAAATTAAATCAAAGCAGTACATATACACAGTTTTAAAATTATATTTATTTATTCACGGCTGTGCTGGGTCTTCATTGCTTTGTGGGCTTTTCTCTAGTTGAGGCAAGTGGGGGACTAGTGTGGTGTGCAGGTTTCTTATTGCAATGGCTTCTCTTGTTGTGGAGCACAGGCTCTAGGGCTTCAGTAGTCGCCACACATGGGCTCAGTAGTTCTGGCCCACGGGTTTAGTTGCCCTACAGCATGTGGAATCTTCCCAGATCAGGGATCGAACCCGTGTCTCCTGTATTGGTAGATGGATTCTTTACCACTGAGCCATCAGAGAAGCCCCATATACATAATTTTTAAAGGGCAGATAGTACAGAAGGACATATATAGTAAAAAACCAATGTCTCCCTGTCCCCCACTTCCCAACCTCCTGAGTAGAAGTGTTAGTCACTCAGTCGTGTCCAACTCTTTGTGACCCCATGGACTATAGGCCTCCAGGCTCCTCTGTCCATGGAATTCTCCAGGCAAGAATACTGGAGTGGGTTGCCATTCCCTTCTCCAGAGGATCTTCCTGACCCAGGGACTGAACCCAGGTCTCCTGCATTGCAGGCAGATTCTTGACTGTCGAGTCACCAAGGACCCAACCCCCGGAGGTGGCCACTTCTACCATTCAGGTTTTCTGGTGGTAACTTCATCTCTCTAAATAAACATGCTTTGATGCTAATTTCTTCATTTATCAACTTTAAACATCATACATCATCTACTGACTTCTTTCTTGGATGACATCACTGACTCAATGGACATGAGTTGGAGGAAGCTCTGGGAGTTGGTGATGGACAGGGAAGTCTGGTGTGCTGCAGTCCATGGGGTCGCAAAGAGTTGGATGTGACTGAACTACTATGACAAGTGAGAATTTAGCTTATTTACAACACATGACTTTTTCTCCCCCTCCCAAACTTTAATAGTTATATTACTATTTTGGTCCTCTATTAGTTACCTTTGTAACTTTATTAGGTACAATTCAGACTAATTTCTTGTTCCATCATTTTGCCACAGTATCTCTTGACCACTCAGTTTATAAGATAGAGCTATTAGTGCCCCATTCTTCCCTCCATCTCTCCTCTATCTTTCCACCTCCCACTTTCTGTATTCTGTACTTTCACATCCAGCAAGATTGATTACATTTGCATTCTGTTCTATAACAGTAATTATGTCTTCAGTGCTTTTCTGGACAAATGAACTTTAAAAGTTGACCACCAATGCACTGTTTATGTGATTATGACTATGTCATATTATTCATTGCAGGGTCAAATAGTGTGCTATAATTACACCTCACTTCTCATGGGTCCACTGCTCCAACTTGTGTACTCCTAGGAAAATTTTCCTAGCATCAAGATCAAATGAATTTTCCTTTCTTATGCTCTATGAATTGCTCGCAGTCATGCCACTTTTTACTTTGTTTCATATCTGGACTGGGATTTTCCACCTTATAAATCTATTTATTTATGTGCTTACTTAAACTTACTGTTGTGTGGGGTTCCTTGAAACCACACGATAATCATAGCACATCTTCTGTGGACATTTTACTTGCAGATTTTTTAGGAGGATTTTTAAAAAAAAACTTCTTACTGAAATATAATATGTATACAGAAAAGTGCTCATATGACAAATGAATAGCTTGGTCAGTTTTTACAAGCCAAGCCAATGTAACCAACATTCAGCTCAAGGTCTGTTTTTCATTCATGCTACCCGGTACGCAGTGAGCCCTTTCAAATTGCTGCACCTTGTCTTTTCTTACATAATTTATTTGGTAGTTTTCTCCCCTTTGTTTTCTCCATTTTCTCTTTCTGGAGTGTCTGATAGTTGGATGTTGAACTTCCTGGCTTGATCTTCTAGGCTGCTTACCTTTTCTCTCATAGTTTCTCTTTTATAGTTTGCGAATGAGTTGATACAAAGCTGAGTGAGATGTCTGTATATCCAACTGGCTTGTTCACTCCCCGACCTTATTTTAGGTGAGCCACCAGGAGCTGACAGTTGTAATGGGTGACCCCCAAATGCCAGAATGAAAAGCACTTTATTCTGGGAGCAACAACATGCCACTAGGTGCCCTAAGTAATACCAGAGTCTAATTCCTTTAACCAGGAGTTCTCTGATATTTTGCCTAGGGATGAATGCCAGGCAGCTTGTGTTTTGGATCTGGGAGTTGGGGGGAGGGCATGGGGGAGGATTTCATGTACTTACCTTCAGTTTATGCCCCCGTTTTCAGCCCCCAGTCACGCCTACTCTCCTTCATACCTACCATCTTCAAGCTTGGATTCTCTCTGGGCCTCTGCTGGCCTGATTGGCTCCCTCTCCAGCTGCAACCCCCTGAGTGGTGTTGCTGGCTCTCCTTCAACTGTAAACACTCTTTTCCTTGTTTTTTGCTCCCAGAAATTTATTGAAATCCCTCACCTATTGATATTACCTTCTTCCATCCTCTTCACTGTTACGATTTCATACCTTATTTTATTCCTTCTCATTCTTTTTAGCAGGGTCCTGACAGAAGAAAGAGATAAAGATTTATGCTTTTGAGGTTCAAACTAAGGCTAATGCGACTTTTAAAAATGGTTGTTTTGCTTTCTCAATCCAGATTGAGATGGAAAATAATTAGTCAACCCCCAAAATACCCAACTCTGTAGGCCTCATTTTGGCATGTGTTGCCTCTGGCTCTAGACCTGTCATGAGCATTCCTGTGGCAGTCTCCTGAGCTCCTTTTCCTCAACCTCTGCCATCTAGACCTTGCAGTCAAGAAAGCCCTCCACCGAGGGGCTGGAGACGTGGGTTCTGACCCCCACCCTGCCACTGCCTCCCTCTGAACCTCCAGGCCAGTCCCTCCACCTCTCAGGATGCCCTCACTGTGACTTGAGAGGGTCTCAGTCTGCTGTGAGCTGTGCTTTGGCAGGATTGGGTGGGTGCTTGGAGAACAGCCTGGCCTCCTTTGCTTAGGCAGTGGGAGCAGGTGGGCCAGTGATAGGCCCCAAATGCACAGGAGGGGGCTTTGAGGCTGAGCTGAGGCTTCTGCAATAGCAGGCTGCTCTCGCTGCTCTCCCTTCCGCCCACTTTCTCTCCCATCATGGCTGAACCTCCGTCCTTCTGCCTCCAGCAGAGGGAAGGAAGAAGGGAGGGCTGGAGAGCCAGTTTCATTTTCATTCTCTCTCTCTTTTTGTCATAGTGCTAAGCTGCTTTGGGCTGCAGTACCTGTGCCTAACCCCACCTTCCCTTTTGGGTGCCCCCTCCCATCCTTGAAGTATTGTCTCTTTCAGAAGCACCCCCTGAATGCTTATGGTGTGGAGGGGGTATCAGAGCCAGCTGAGGGAGAGGCCAAGCTGGGGGAAACGAAGTGCTACCTGCTCTGGATGACAGAAGGAGCACAGCTGTAGCAATGAAAAGCACTGGTTTTGGAATCAGACAAACATAGACTTGAATCCCGACTCCACTACTTATTATTATTTGTATGACTCTAGGTAAATCACATTACTGCTCTGAGCCCAGTTTTCACACTATACAATCAGAAGAATAATAATGAACTTGCACAGCTGTTATGAAGATAACACAAGTCCTGGACCATTATAGGTGCTTAATAATCACTTTATCCTTTTTGGATTATTAGAAGGCAGAAATGCTAAAGACCAAATAAAGCCTGCTTCAGTGATTGAAAGGAGAGAGAGGTTAGAAAGCAGCATTTGCCCTTGTCACTCCTTAGGCCGAGCCCCAGGGCCTCCCCTGCAATTATACAATGAAGTTCACACTCTTGTTCAGTTCTGTTTTTGTTGTAGTCTCTGCCTGTCTTTTTTTCTTTAAAATAAAAAATGTAAAGTGATACTTGCCTCTTTATTTTCTGAGAAAGAAATTTGAAAAGGGATAGGCAAATATTTCCTTTGAAGTACATAGCAATCTTCATCATTATCATCATTGTCATTCCAGGGCTTATCAGTGAGTAGTGGTAACAAATGACTAGAGGAAGAGTAATCATCAACAGAAAGATAACTGGCAACTGAAACCACCATGGCTTTCATTTTGTTTCCCCACTACCATTTTGGCCTGTGGATCACGTGGATCCATTCAGTGTCATGTGGATCTGTTGCTAAAAATGTTATCCAACAAGGTTTCTGATTTGTCCTGAGGTTCATCTAATTGTTATTCTCTTTAATTAATCTTATAAGATTTTCTTGCATATCACTATTACCTCCTCCATATGACTTCTATCCTTGCCTATTTGTCTTTTCTAGGTCTGATTCCTGGAGAAGGCAATGGCAACCTACTCCAGTACTCTTGCCTGGAAAATCCCATGGACGGAGGGGCCTGGTGGGCTGCAGTCCATGAGGTCGCTAGGAGTCGGACACGACTGAGTGACTTCACTTTATTTTTTCACTTTCATGCATTGGAGAAGGCAGTGGCAACCCACTCCAGGATTCTTGCCTGGAGAATCCCAGGGACGGGGGAGTCTGGTGGGCTGCCGTCTATGGGGTCGCACAGAGTCGGACACGACTGACGCGACTTAGCAGCAGCAGCAGCAGCAGGTCTGACTCCTAGCTCAGATTGCCCCTTAGAAAGGAGTCTTCCCTCCACCTGAACTATCTTTCAAAACGTTTTAACTTTGGCCTTCCACATCATCATGATTTAGATGGCAGTCGAACTTGGAAGGCATCTTTGCCTCTCTGCTAGTGCTTTTCTACTTCCTGGCTGTCACAAGTTGGTTTTCACACCACTCGTGGTCTAGGAAAGCTCTCATGTGCTCCTTTGGGTCAGGCCACAGTCCCACTCATCTTTGTAACCACTCTGTTCCCTTCCTCACCGTGCATTCAAACTGTACAGAACTGTCTAGGATACCCTTGGCAAAGTGGACGGCTTTGTGGTTCCATGCCTGTATTCTGGCTGTTCTCTTGGCTGAGAATACCTTATACCCCTGTCTACATGGCGGATATCTACTCGACTGTTGAGGAACATCTTCACTCTCTCACTGTTTCAGGCACTTGGAAACAGTGAACAAAACAGATTTCTGCCCTGCGGAGCTCACGTTCTAGTGTGTGAATGTAGGGGGTGGAGACAGAAAAGAAACAGACAAGAAGATACAAAACATGTCAAATAGTGGTGCTATGGAGAAAAATAAATCTGGTCAGGACGATGGGGATGCAGAAGGCCCAGTCAGCCCTACCGTAGCCAATCTTTGCATACCCATTATTAAGCAGCCTTTTCTCATTTGAGCATTTTCTGATGTTATTATGTATTCATTACAACCACAATCCTTCCAACAACCTTATCAGTACTGTTATTATCTTTATCATATTGGTAAACAAACTGTGTCTTAGAGATGTAAATCATATAGTTAGGAGGGGCAGAGCTAGGATTCAAACCTTGACCTGTCTGACCACAAAACCTGTACTCATAACCTCTAAGCCATTGTGCCCCCAGTAAGCCTTGCAACAACTCTCTGAGATTGGAATTAGTATACCTATTTTATAGTTGAGGAAGCTGAGGTTCAGAGAGGGGAGGTTCACCCATGGTTTACAGCAAATAAATAGATTTGAACCCAGATCTGTCTAAGACTCAAAGCTAGGCCCTTCTACCAACGTTGAGGCCTAGGGACCTATGGACTTGCCTGCTTCTATGTTTATGTGGCCCATACAAGGTACCAGTTGAGGCCATTGGCCCTTTCCCCTTCTCTCACCACCTGTAGTTCATATGGAATCTTGAGATGTATATGGATATCCCAGCCCACATCCAAGCCCTGACTATTTTCCTTTCCCATTGGCCACCCTAGCAGATGGACCTGGATAACAAGATCACACAATTCCTGCAAGTCAGCTCAAAAAATATAGACAGGGAATTCTGGGTTCTGAGTACCTGAGTGAAGTCTAGAAGGGAAAAGGCCAGAGATCCTAATGGGCATATTCCCTTGCCCCACAGACCATTGACCTCACAGGAAAGGGCCTCTAAAGTGTGCTATCCAGTGTAGGAGTGTCTGTTTCCCAGTACACCTTATGATATTGCAATTTGTAATAAGCTGAACTCCATGACCCTCCTCCTTTGGCTTTTCCTGAACTAGGTCCTGCTTTGCAGTGGGGGGAGGGACTGGCCTTCTGTGTCTCTGGTCAGTGAAGGCCAAAGCCTTCTTGGGTCCTCTTCACAATATTTTATTCATGAGTACCTCAGAATTCTTATCTTCATTTCTTAGGAAATTTAAAAAAATTATACATTTAATACATTCTTCCATTTGAAAATTTAGAAAAGTAGAGGAGAAAAACATTATCCATAATTACAACACACAGAAGCAGCTACTCTGGACATTTGATGTATTTCCTTTATTCTCTGAATTCTTTTCATATGGTTGAAATAATACAGCAGGTGCAATTTTTTCTTGCTTTGTTCATTTGAACATTTCCCCATGTAATTGCATATTCTTTAGAAGCATCACTTTTAATGGCAACTGATATACCATAATGTACTTAACCACCCTCTCAATGTAGGGCATAGACACTGGGCCTGTTTTTTTCACTGGTTTAAATCATACTGCAGTAGGCATCTTTGCACATAACAGCTTTTTAGGGAACTTAGAGCTTTTAGGGAACTGGTCTTATATAGGAACAATTGTGTTCAGCTTATTTCCCTTTCTAGATGGTCCCTCTGGCTAGGTCTGATTCATACTTATAGTCATTCATTTATTCATTCATTCCATCCCCACATATTTACTGTGTACCCCTGTAGATCAGACCCTGGGAACTGGGGCACAGGCATGACTAAGACACGGCCCAGACTGCCAGGAGATCCCAGTATACAGGGAGAGCCAGGCTTGGAAATGGACACTTTCAAAATAGTTCGATCAGGGCTGTGATAGAGGCAAGAAAAGGATCCTGTGGGAGAACAGAGGAGGGGTTCCTCATCCAGGAGGGGATATTAAGATAAGCTTCCTGGAGAAGGTCTTGCCTAAATGAGTCACGGAGGATGAATAAGAGTTGGCTGGAATAAGAAGGGGAACTTCCTGTTAAATACAACAAGTTGAATAAACTTATTTATCTCTGCTGCTTTCACAAATTCCACTGAAATATGAGTAAAGGAATAAAAAAGGTAGAAACATGAGGTCTGGGATGCTAACCAGAAGTAAACTATTCCACGCAATGAGCCCCGGAAATGCTTGGGGATCAGAGGTCCCATGAAGCATGGAGAGTAGGATGAGGCACAGAACCAAAAACAGGAAGAATATTGAAGGGCTGTGAACAGACCATGTTGGCTCCCCCCCAACCCCATTCAGTCAGGGACGCCCCCACTGGCTCCATCTCTGCAGATGGAGGGTGATTCTTTGGCAAAATTGAAGTTATGAGCCTCTGGGGCTGAAACAGGGCTGCAAGCAAAGTGACCTGCACCCCCAAAACAGTGGAACCCCAACTTCTTTCCACTTACCTACTTCAGGACACCAAAGTCAGGAGCACACAAGAGAAAAGGATTCTTCTCTGGGGAAACTGAAAGACCCCAGACAAAGGCCTCTTAAAGATGATATTTGGGAGTCTTCCATCCAAAGAATAGGCTCTTAGTCCATTAACTCTCTAGTGAAGCCCATCACCTGCCAGCTCCACCTACACACAGAGATTGTTAGTGTCATGGGAACCGATCGCCAGGACTCACCAGCTCAGGACCCTTAAAATAGGTATATTTCATTTTATGTAAATTAAACCTTAATGTAACTGACATTAAAAAAAAAAGGCTTAGGTAGCCCAAGATGATCAGGTAGTGCAAAGCTATTTGAGGAAGACCATCAACCTGCAAGAATGACCCAAAAAGTAAACAAACCAAAAAAACTTGGAGCAGAGGTAATGAAGGGAGGAGAAGATACCTGGGAAATTTAAGATAATGAGAGCCAACTCAAAATTTCAGCCGAAGGATTAGAAAATAAAAGTTGAGGAAGTATCCTAGGAAGCAGAAAAACAGGATGAAGAGATGGACAACAGAAAAGATGTCAGCATGGAAGGATCAGCTGAGGAACTCCAACATCCAACAATAAGAGTTCTTGAAATAGAGTATGGAGGAAACAGCAGGAAGGAAAGGATCAAAGAACATGTCTCAGAACCGAAGGAATGAAAATCCCACCGAGTAACCAGCAAAATAAATGATAAAAAGACCCCCACCAAGGTACAACACTGCATAATTTTGGAATAGCAGAATAAAGAGAAGATTCTGAAAGTTTCCAAGGGACTCCAAGCATCCCTTGGACAGCAAGGAGATCAAACCAGTCAATCCTAAAGGAAATCCACCCTGAATATTAATTGGAAGGGCTGATGCTGAAGCTCCAATACTTTGGCCACCTGATGCAAAGAGCCAACTCATTGGAATAGACCCTGATGCTGGGAAAGATTGAGGGCAAAAGGAGAAAGGGGCAGCAGAGGATGATATGGTTGGATGATGTCACCAACTCAATGGACATGAGTTTGAGCTAACTCCAGGAGATAGTGAAGGACAGGGAAGCCTGGCATGCTGCAGCCCATGGGGTCACAAAGATTCCGACACAACTAAGCAACTGAACAGCAATAGCAACTAAAAGCTTCCAGAGAAAAAACATATCATGTACTAAGGATCAGGAAAAAGAATGGTATTGGACTTCTCAATAGCAGCACTGGAACCTGGGAGACAATGGAGCAACATTCTCAAAATTCTGAAGGACCATCATTTCCAACCTAGAAGCCTGTAAGGAGTTGAATTATCAATCAAGGGTGAGAGCATAATAAAGACATTTTCAGACAGGAGATCTATTTTGTCCTAGGTCTCCTTTCTCAGTAAGCACTGGAGAATGTGCTCCAGCAAAATGCAAGCATAAACTCAGAAAAAAAAGGCCAAGAAATTGAGGAAGCAGAAAATTAACACAGAAGAGAATTGAAGGGAATCCCAAAGTGATGGAGGAGATCTTAGTGCAACTTTGTGCAGGCCTGGAGGGCAACCAGTCTGGATTGCAGTGAGGACGATGTCTCAAAGGGAAAAAAAAGTCTGATGGATTACGGGATGTGTCAGATTGCATTGAGAGGAGAAATGCACTTCTCACAGAGTTTGGGGAGAATTGATCATACAACTGAAGAAAACTGGGCTTCCCAGGTGGCCCTAGTGGTAAAGAACCCGCCTGCCAATGTAGGAGACGTAAGAGACTCGGGTTCAATCCCTGGGTTGGGAAGATCCCCTGGAGGAGGGCATGTCAACCCATTGCAGTATTCTTGCCTGGAGAATCCAATGGACAGAGGATCCTGGCAGTCAACGGTCCATGGGGTCGCAAAGAGTCAGACATGACTGAAGCAACTTAGCACATATGCATGATTTGTGCTTGAGAGATGTTCCTTTGGCAGCCAGTGAGAGAAGGTTGTTGTCCATTGAAGAGACTTGCAGTTAGACAAGTTGATGTTTGGGAGATGAGGTCTCTGGCTGTGCCAAGCCGGGTTCTTAGCTTTTAAAGATGCTTCTCTGGACCAGGGCACACCCCTTTCTCCTCAGGATGCTTCTGGGAAGAGTTCTGTACACAGTAGCTCTTCAAGTCTCCTTTAAAAATATGTACCTTCTCTTTGTGTCCAATCTCCTTTCTGTTGGACAACTGATCTTGTAGACATGTTGCCCAAATGCTGTTAAGAAACCATCTCTCTTTTTCAGGTAACTGCATATCTCATTTCTGATGCATTTCTCATAGCTCTCAGAGGACAGCCTTGTTTATGTAATTGTGGGTTGTTGGGAGAGAGGCACCTTATTTCTTCCCCAGGTACTTTTTATAGATGACTTGGAGGAGCGAGATGAGAGGCAGGGGATCCAAGAGGCGAGAGCAGAAACCCCAGTATGGCATTTCAAAGGCTTATATTCTTTTCAGTTATTCTGCTCTGCTGTCCCTATACATCCCCCAAAGGTTCAAGACTGTCAATATTTTGCCATTTATTCTCCCATCTGCCAGATTGCCCCTTGTACCTGGAAGCAGCAATGTCAAAATCCTTGGTCTCATTACATGCCTGAGTTTTAGGTTTAGTAGGGATTCCCTGGTGGCTCAGATGGTAAAAAGTCTGCCTGTAATGTGGGAGACCCAGGTTTGATCTCTGGGTCTGGAAGATCCCCTGGAGAAGGAAATGGCAACCCACTCCAGTATTCTTGCCTGGAAAATCCCATGGATGGAGGAGCCTGGCAGGCTACAGTCCATGGGGTCTCAAAGAATCAGACACGACTGAGCAACTTCACTTTCTTAGGTCCAAAAAGTATGGTCACTATACTCATAGACTTCAGTCAGTTACTGTTTATTGAGCATCACTCTTGAGGATGGGAGTTAGTATAGCCAAGCCTTTTGAGAACTCTGGGGTCCAGGCCAGGCCCCCCTACTTGTGTGCTCTGGGGCAACTCATTTCAACTTCTGTGAGTCTCAGTTTCATCATCTTAAAAGTGGATGAGTAATTCCCACTTTGCAGGATCAAAGGAGGTCATGTGTCAAGAGAGCCCGCCACCTTGCCTGGTACATAGTAGGTGCCCAGTGATTGTTCACGTGTCAGTGCAGATGACTATATATGTGGCTTATGCCCTAAAGTAGATCGAGGCAGGGGCCAGTCTGTGAGCAACTCGAGGGCTTGTATCCCTGACTCGGGGCCTGGTATATAGTAGATTGAATACATGTGTGCTGGAGATTTTGGGGTGGAGTGGCGAGGAGACCAGCCTGCCCAGAGTAGAGTGTTCGTGTTAAGGAGAGACACTGAGGGGCTTAGCCTCCATTCTCTCGACAGCTGGGGAGTCATTGAATTAAGCCCATCCAATCTGGTACCTGCAAATGATTGAGCCAGGCCTCAGAAGCAATCTTGTTGTGGCAGGGTGAGATGGAAGTTTTAATAAATGTGAAAAGGTGCTCCATGGCCCTAATCCTCTGTCCCTTTAGGGGGCTGCAGAGGCTAAAGATTGGACCTACTGTTGTCTACTGTGCCAGGCTGAACCTCACAGCCACTCCACCCTCCTGCCCCCCTCCCTTCCCCTGTCATGTCATTTTACAAGTGAGAAAGCTGAGGCGGGACATCGGACAGTGCCTTCCCCGGGATTATATGGCTAGTAAGTAGCAGAACTGGAAGCACTGGCCTCACCCACTGTCTGTGCTCCTGCAACCAGATGCTTGCCTGCCCTACCTGGCCGGTGGGTGCTCCATTCACTCTTCCAGCAGATACTCACGCTGAGCCCATCTCCCTTCCCCGCGTGTCCCTCTCACTTTGCACTCAGCATAAATGGCTCTCCCCTGACTCAGGTCCTCACTCAGGTTGCTTCTTGCTTTCGGTTCTCTCACCTGAGGACAGAGCCTGTGATGTGTTCATCTCTGTCTCCTCCGAAGTGGGGGTGGGGGTGGGGAGGGAGGGGAAAAAAGGAGGAAGAGGACAGAGAGGGGACAAGGAAGTCGCTTCACACACTCTCCCCACTTCTTCCTAGCACCCTGGTTCTTCTTCCTCCTCCTCCCCACCCCTAATGGCAGCCCCAGTGTCCCTCCCCTACACACACACACACTCTTTTAGGGAGGAGTAGCCGGAGGGGTGTGGTTCCGATTTCGCTCATTCTCTCAGTCCCCTCAGAGCTGTGTCCCCAATGCTATTCTCTTCTCTTGTCCTTCCTTTGCCTCTGAGGGGGCCTCACAATGAAGAAGGCAGACCAGTGTAGTAGAAAGGAGCCCAGCAGCTGACTCACTCACCCTCTCAGCCTCATTTTCTTCATCCGGAAAATAAGCAGGTTGGACCAGGCAATTGGCAAAGCCTTTTCTGTGTTGTTAATAATACCTGGCATTTGTCTGCTGGGTTCCAAAGGGCTTAATCATCCTACCAGCCCTGCGGGGATTGGCCTCGTGTTACAAGTGGGGAGACTGAGGCTCAGATTCCAAGCAAGGAGGTGATTTGTCCAGGTCACAGGGCTGGTAAGTGGCAGAGCCAGTATCTGAGGCTCCATCTCTCTGCATTTAAACCTCAGACTCTGCCCCTGCCCGCAGCCACTCCAAGGAAGGCTCCTCACCATGACCCAGTAGACTAGAACATTGTTGGTCCCTGGCACTTCCTTGACCTCAGCTCCAACCACTCTTCCCCTCACTCACTCCACCCTTGCCACACTTTCCTCCTCCTTATCCCAACAACTGGCCAGCCCCTCCTCCATCTCATGGCCTCTGCACTGGCTATTCTCTCTGCATGAAATGCCCACCCCTCATTTTCATGATGCGTAAAAGGTGTCAAGGCCACTGTGTAGAGCAGAGGGAGGAAAGGAGTAGAGCATATACTGACTGTTGTTGGTTTTTTTTCTGTGTTTCTCTTTCAGATCTGATGGTGAGAATTCCAGAACAGTCAGGTCAGTACCTCCTTTCTTTAGCAGTAGTTGGGAGATGGGGCAGGAACTGGGGTGGGGGCAGGGACTGGGGTGGGGGCCTCTGGTTTGTCATTTTGGGATCCATGGGAAGGGTGGGGGCCAACTCCAGGGGTTTTGTCCCATTAATATTAGGGGTGGGGATGGAATGGAGTGGGAGGGCCAGGGTGAATGTGGCAAGCATGGGGAGGGGGTTGAAAACTCTTCCTTAGTCTTTCTGACCCTCACTGACTTGGGGGCTTGGCTGAACACTGGAGCAGCCCATGTGGGAAAGCTGGACCAGGAACCTTCTCCCTCTCTCCTCCCAGGAGAAGGGGACACAAGGGAAATGGAGCTTCCCTTGTCTGGCGTTTGTGCTGCACCCTGGCCTGCACTAGCCCTGAGTAGTGGGGTTTGGATAGACTTTTTGATGTGACACAATCTAGACATTAGAAATATACCTTATGGTAACCAGTGGATTTTTTTTTTTTTTTTGCATGCTTGGTGAAAAAGGCTTACAAGCATCACTGAGTTTTCAGGGTGTGATCAATCTGCCATTTGAGGAGGTGGGGGTCAAACTGGGATAGAGACAAGAACTATTAGTACATTTCCCAGGCCTTAACCAATCTGAAGCTTCATGAAAACACAAGTGTCAAGGATAGGGACCATGTGGGAATGATAGGGGCTCAGGATACGGCCCAGTTAGGCAGCATCCAGGCCAGGGGTGGGCCTCTGAAAGGAGATGGATCCCAGCAGCAGAAGCATGAGATGGGTCACTCAGTTCCAGTCAGGGCTGCGACTAACATACACAGCACCTATGTGGAGAGTAGAATCCACTGAGTGGATCAGTTGGAGGAATGTTCCCTTTCCACTGGGCTCCTGCAGCCCCTCACCAGGGTTCCTGGCTCAGTAAGCAGAGCACAGGTTGAATTTCAGCCCCAACTCATGCCCTCTTGGTTGTAAAGCCTTGTGCAAGGCACAGCTTGTCCAACCATATGCAGCAGCCCAGGTCCTGGCATCCAGGCAGTGGATATGGGAGAGGCAGAGGATCCCAGCATTCAAACGGAGGTGCATTAATGAGACACGCTGTGTCCTAGCATCCCAGGCAGGGGGTATGGGATGAGCACACTGGTGCCCTGTGCCAAGGTACGAGCTGTGGGATGGGAGCACACTTGGGCCAACAGGAAAGTGGGAAGCGTGATCGATACAGTCAGGCCCAGTGTCTAGGCAAGGGGTATATGACGAGACACAATTAGTCCCGGCCTGCAGCCAAAGAATATGGCCTGAGTACAACCTGTCCTAGCTTTTAGGAAGGCACTGGTCTAGCAAAGAACACTGATTCCAGTGCCCCACTGTGGGTTTGGAAGAAGACAACTTGGGCTGACTCTGAGCACAGGCCCCTAGGCAGCCGCATTGATATGCCTGCGACTTGTCAAGGAACCTGATGGAAGGCGTCTCTAGCTCTTCCCAGCACGGGTGTTCCGAGGACCTATAGCTCAGGGCATTTAATAGCATAATCATATATCATATGATAGTGTACGTTGGCCCTTTACGACTCACAGAAGTTGTCGGGGCTTTCTTTCGTTTGATCCTCCCAGCGACACTGTAAGTGGAAGCTGGGTTGGCCTTATCATCATTCTTTTACAGTTGAGGAAACTGAGGCTCAGGCTGGTTATAGGTTTTGCCCACAGCCATGCAGCTAATTTATGGCTGAGCCACCACAGCAGGAGCTCGCAACAGCCTTGCAGATAATAGCCATCTCATCCTCATCCTAGTATTAGTAGTCATAGCAGCTATCATTTGCTCCTCACCTACTAAGAACTCTGAACATGATCTTATTCAATGCTCACAACAGTCCCATTAGGCATGGATTGTTACAGATGAAGAAAACGAGGTTCCCCAGATGGTTCAGCGCCTTGCCCAAGGAAATAAGAGCAATGGGGCGGGGCGGCATCACTCTGACTCACACTCTGGGCTGCCTGCTTCCAAAGCTGGCATTTGTTTTACTAAGATGTGCTTCCCGACATCCACACTGGACCTACAGTCAAGGAGACTACAGGGACCTTGAGGACTCAGCAACTGTGGAAACAAGGGTTAAACTTGGACTGTGGAAGGGGCTGGCCTAAAATAGCACTTGTGGGGCGAAATCTTGTAAACATGGTGGGAAGATCCTTTAACTTGGAACCTGGGCTGGCTGGGGTCATCTGAGGATGCTCTCAGGCCCCATGTGTAAATTCTTGAGCTCACTTCAGTTAGGCATCAGGGAAAGCTTCCTGGAGAAGGCAGTGTCTGAGCTGGGTCATAGAGGACTGACACACGGATTTGGTGTAAGGAGGGCATCCTTGGAAAAGAAACCAGCAGGCATCAGAGGTGAGGGGGGATGGGTGGGGGCAGTTGGTCAGACTAAAACAGATCTGGGCAGGAAAGGAGATGTTAAAAGCTCCTTAACAAAGGACTAGTTTGGTTGGGGCTGGGTCACAGACACCTTCTTTCATCAGTGAGAGCCAGGGGAGGTTAGAGGAGGGAGGCTGGGATCTGCAACATAAGGGCAGCAACTGGATCTGGGCAAAGCGTTCCATTTATGGCCAGGTCACCTTCTAGTTATGTGACTTAGAACAGGTCTATTTCCCCCCAGGAGCCCCAGGGTCCTTCCTCATCTAATAAACATTGTGTATGTGGAGGGGAAACGTTAGGAGGGTAGAAGAAAAACATCAAGTAAAGGAGTTAGACCTTGGCTGTTGTGAAAGTGAAACAAGAAGGAGTGAGTAGGGTCAGTGGGTTGAAAACCCACTATGGCAAGGCCCCAGGCATGAGGGCTTTCAAGTATGGGGTGCCAGAGGAAGTGTGGAGTCTAATTAGAGCTGAACAGCTGGTGTTGTGAGAGGGCTGTGGGCAGAAGAAGGTGCCTGGACTTCCTGTGGATCCATGAGAAGTTGTCAGACCTAGAGATACCTTAAATCCAGGTCCAGAAAGGGATGGACAATGGCTCAAGGTCACAAACTGGTGCTCAGCAGAGCCTGCCTCCTAGCTATGTGTTGTTTGCAAAGTCACTTACAGCTTCTCTGATCCTTACTTTCTTTATCTGTAAAATGAGGTCAATAATTCTGACTTCTTTGGGATAATGAGAGAACTTAAAACAACGCTCAGCATAAAATGGTGGTACAACACATTATAGTGCCCTTAGCCAAGGCCTAACCCAATCCATTGTCATTTATGGGGTATTCAAGCTTGAGGAATGTGGAGCGCAGAACTTGAAAACAGAGGGGCAGGAGGAGCTGATACCCCTGCTACCCAGAAGGGGAGGGAGCCCAGGCCTAGAGGCACTGCCACTGCAGTGAGGGTGAAGCTGGAACTTGGGGGCCCTGGGCACCAGGCTGGGGTTGCCAGGCAAGCAAGGATGAGAGCCAGAGGAGGTGGCCTGTTGCTAGGGAAGGAGGGAGCGGGTGGGGGAGCTGTTGACACCCGCAGAGCCAGGGACGTCCCCATGGCAACGGAGCCACTGCTGTTGGGAGGAGAAGTGGGAGGAGGAGCCAGCGCTGGCTCTGTTCCCAGAGGAGGCCTCCCACTCTGGGCCTCAGTGCCCCCATCTATCCAACCACAGCTTGGATTAGATAATTTCTAAAAGATTCTTCCTTGTTTTGACCTCCTGGCAATCTGGGGTGGCTGAGACCTCACAGACCTTCCATGGCTCCCCCACATGCCCAAGACACCACCAGACACCAGAGCTGCCCCAGCTGCTTCCAAATCTTCCCTCCATGCGGCCTCCTGTTCAGTGCAGCCTGGTCGCTGGCCCCGCCCAGCTCTTTGTTGATACCACTTCCTTTGCCTGGAACCTTGTCACTTACCGCCTGCTCAGTGCTCTCAGGTTCCGGTGGGCCCAACTCCAGCCCTGTGCACTCTGGAGAGCCTTCCCTGGCTGCCCTAGCCTGCCCAGACTGCTTCCTCCCTCCTGGGCTCCTTTGGCCCTATAGGTCTATGCTTCTCCTGCTCTCCTTAGTAATTTGCTGCTGCATTGCATTGAGCTACTTCTGAGAGCTTGGGCTCCCCTTGACAGATTCAGATCTTTTATGTAAATTTATGGTGTCATATTGCGAATCCCCATTTTCTATATGAGCCAGTGCTCTGAGAACTCATGTGGTTTGTCTGAGCTCCCCAGGTCCTATGTGGTGGAGCCAGGCTTGGAACTTAGCTCTGTGTAATTGCTGCTGCCCTAAGCCCAAGGTAGGTTATGATTTATCAGCTGCAGCAGTGCTTACTAGGTGATAGGTAAAGTCCATATACGCTGGCCACCATGCTGGGCACTTCACCTGTGTTTTCTCATTTCATCTTCACAATAATCCTATAGAGTATATATTTTAGTCACTTTACAGGTGAGAAAACTAAGGTTTAGAAAGTTAAAATAATCTATCCCCCCCTATAGAACTCAAATACAAATTCAAAGTTGTGGTCACCACGCTATACCAGAGTTAACCCAGTTGTATTCCAGAAGCACGTACAGAGCATTCCCTATGTACCAGTCTTGTGTTGGGTGATCCATGGTGGAGATGGAAGTGGGCTACAGACATAGATGAGCCAGCTCTGGCAAGCTAAAATGGGAGTTTGTTGATGAGAAGCCAGTTCTAAGGACAAGAGGCTGGAAGAGGTAGCACTTGACTCTGATAGTGGGATGAAGGAAGAGGGTAGGGGTGGGGAGGGAGACGGGTAATTTTCCCAAAGAACGTACCTTTTCCCAGGAAGCTCACAAGGGGAAAGAAGAGGTAGCGGGGTTCTCCCTCTCCTTCCTGTTTATGTTCCCCTGCCCCCTCTTGGCCCAGCCCCAGGAAGTGGGTGACCCCTAAGCTGGCTGCATGCCTGGTTGGCACCAAAATAAACTTGCCTTCTCTCTCTTCCCCTCCCCTTGTCTCCGTCCCCTCTGTCCTGGCTTTAATTAGCAGCCCTGGGGATGAGTCACTTGGCAGCTGGGGAGGGAGGCTGCTGAGAGCCCAGTTGAGCCTGAGTTCCTGGCCTCACCTCGCAAGCAGCACTGCTGTGTTCTTGGTGTGGCTCCACGTCTGTGCGGTGTGAGGAGTACAGGGACAGTGCTGCGTGCTGGCCAGTGTCCTTGCGTAGCAGGCTGTCTGTATAGAAGCAGATCTGGTTGCTGCTGTATTTGTCTCGGTGTCCACTGAATGTTGAGTGTGTGTGTGCAGCTGTAGGACATATTTGTGGTCGCAAGTGTCAGGAAATGAGGGAGCATTTGGGTGAACAAACACAAACACTTTGTAATTGTATTCACCCCTCCCTACCTAAGTGTTCTTTATGCATTTTTGCTTATGCAAGCCCTGCACTTATATCCCCGATTTTCCGTTGTGTTAGTCTGGGTACACTTTGTTGCAGGGAACTGAAACCCACTCAGACATGCTCAAGAATAAAGGGTGGGGAGGGGGGAGACTGTTGTGAGACTACATCTCACAGAATCTAAGAGCAGTAAATGACATATAGCCAGGCCTCATGCCAACTGGAAATGGGACCAAGAAGTCAAGGAGCAAGACTGCCCCCCACCCCAGCCCCCTCTCTCTCTGCATCTCCCTAGCCCGTGCCTGTCTCTCTCCATCTTTCATGACTTGCCTGGTCCCTGTCATCTTTTTGTCACTGACTTCTCTCTCTGGAGTGCCTTCCTCTGCTCTCAGGCGGGCTGATGTGGCCATCAACCTTGAAGTTATATGACCTTCCAGCTCTGGGGCCCACCCCCAGGTGACTGCAGCGTTTTGTCCATCTTATGGTAAATTGAGGCAACAAGGGGTTGTAGGTGGGAATGGATTCTCCTAGAGGTGGGTGAGTGTGTGCCCATACGTGCTCAGTTGTGTCCAATTCTTTGCAACCCCATGGACTGTAGCCCGCCAGGCTCCTCTGTCCATGGGATTTTACAGGCAGGGATACTGGAGTGGGTTGCTATTCTCTTTTCCTGGGGATCTTCCTGACCCAGGGATCAAATCTGAATTTCCCGTGTCTCCTGCATTGACAGGCAGATTCTTTACCACTGAGCCACCTGGGAAGCCCAGGAGTGGGTAAGGGTAGAGGTCAAATACTAAGGACTTGGTGTTTCTTCTATAGTCCCACAGCTTTTATGTGTTCACAAGCGAGGTCAGAGCCTGGGGAGCAATCTACTCAGAGGCCCACTATTGTCAGCTTGCTCATCCATCAAGGTTGTGGTTCATACTCTAATGCAAGTCGACCTTTGCTCACTATGCTTTCAAGTTCCACGCTCTTGAATCACAACATGCTATTTTATCTAAAAATTTCCCCTTATTTTGTGCCAAAACAGCTTTTAAGTGCATGATGGATATTACCATCACTCCCAGTGTAAGGTGATTTTCATAGCCTCAGAACAACTGGCATAATACCACTCATGATATAACTATTCTCAAGTTCTTCGTTGTATCAGGAATTTTCACATTTTATTAGTACAGCGACTGAAGTATATAACTACAAGCATACATTATCAATATTATCAGCTTGATGCTTGAGCTTACTTTTCCATGAATACAAACCCTGCTGTTTTTACATTAATTACAGAGGGAATTAATGACCCCTTAGACAGGTTTTCATCTATGAGTAAGGAGTTTGGAACCAGCTGTGTACATAATGACTGTTCTCCAGGAGCAGGCACAATTCCCAGGACTCTGACCTCGGCCCTGGCCTCCCATCCTCTGGCTGAGACTGGCAGCTGCCCCCTACTTCCTTGGGAAGTGCCCACTTCAGGTCTGGCACATATCAGGTGCTCTTGTTATTTTTTAATAAAAATGATAGTTTTCTTATTGTTAAAGCTATCTTCCACACATAGATGGTAAACCTGAGTGGGAGAGATCATCCCAGGCTCAGGATAAAGCCTCTTTCAACCTAACAAATGCTTTGATTTAGAAAATATGTACTATGTATCAGGCACTGTTAGGGAGCATTCCACACACCTTTATCTTTAATCTTCCTGGCAGCTCTGCCAAGTAGGGGTGATTGGATCCACTTTACAGAGGGGTGAAACCAAAATCTTGAGAGGTAAGATGATTTGCCCGAGGTCGTCCATCCATCTACCTATCCATCCATCCATCCATTTAGTCATTCATTCACTCAAAGATAATTCTTGAGTACCTACAATATGCTAGTTTAGTTTCGCATACAACGTGTGAAACTAAATGCAGTTGATACAGTGATGAATAGTAGAATCCTGCTGTGAGGAAACTCACCCTCTGGTAGGAAAACAGAGAAGGAAACAGACAATTAACAGAGGAAGTATAGGGTGCTGTGGAAGACCCTCAGAAGTATACCCAACTCAGCCTGAGGGTCAAGGAGTCTTCTCCAAACTGACCTCTAAACTGAGATTTGGTGGATGAGTTGAAGTTAGCCTGGTTTTTCCAGTAGTCATGTATGGATGTGAGAGTTGGACTATAAAGACAGCTGAGTGCCAAAGAATTGATGCTTTCGAACTATGGTGTTGGAGAAGACTCTTGAGAGTCCCCTGGACTTCAAGGAGATCAAACCAGTCAATCTTAAAGGAAATCAACCCTGAATATTCATTGGAAGGACTGATGCTGAAGCTCCAATACTTTGTCCACCTGCTGTGAAGAACTAACTCATTGGAAAAGACCCTGATGCTGGAAAAGATTGAAGGCAGGAGGAAAAGGGGATGACAAAGGATAAGATGGTTGGATGGCATCACCAACTCGATGGACATGAGTTTGATCAGGCCCCAGGAGTTGGTGATGGACAGGGAGGCCTGGTTTGCTGCAGTCCATGGGGTCTCAGAGTTGGACACAACTGAGCGACTGAACTGGTGAGGGATGGAGGTGGGGTGAGGTGAAGTGGAGCATTTTGCAGGCAGAGCCAAAAAGTGTGCCAGGGTTGTGGGAGCAGTATTTGGTACCTGCATTTGTGAAGAACTATAGCTGTATCTGTGGAATTCCCAGGTGGCTCAAGTGGTAAAGAATCTACCTGCCAATGCAGGTGACGCAGGCTCGATTCGATTCCTGAGTCAGGAAGATGCTCTGGAGGAGAAAATGGCAACCCACTCAAGTATTCTCACCTGGGAAGTCCCATGGACAGAGGAGCCTGGAGGCTTACAGTCTCTGAGGTCACAAAGAATTGGACATGACTTAGCAACTGAGCACATAGCTGAATCTGTAGTGGTATGGGGCTATCATGAGAAATAGTTTGAAAAGGGGGTAGAAGGTATATTGGGAGACTGGGGCCTGGACCCTTGTCAGTCAGACCCAGAGCCAAGGAGCTGCAGGACCCAGGAGTAGAGTTTCCATGATTCCCTGCCTGCCTCTTCCCAGCACCAGCCAGGGTGGGCCTGGCCAGTGCCAGCAGCAGGCCAGGATTCCAGCGGCCACAGTGCCCTCTAGTGTCCAACAGCCTGTCTTGCAGTTTCCACCGCAGTGTGGTTTGTCTGTCTCCCAATACCAGCTGACCTTTGTGACTAGGTGCCCTGTGCCGGATGCTGGGAACACTGGAATGAATAAGACACGGCCCCTGTCCCCACCAAGCTCCTGGCCAGAAGGGGAAACAGCATGTGAACAGACAGCACTGGAGAAACGCAGGGTGGGAAGGATGCAGGGGAGTCAGGTTCCCAGAGGGCACCACTTCTGAGCAGACTCCATCTCTCACGAGGTGGAGAGATGGCAGTGGGAGCAGGGTGGTGGGGAAGAGTCTTCTGAGCTGAGGCAAAGGTGAGGACAGAGAGCAGAGTGTGGCAGACAATTGCAGGCACTTTTGTCTGGGTGGAGCACAGGTTGAAGATATGAGGGGAGGCTGAGACCACCTGGAAGTCGGGGGTGGGGGAAGCTCACAGAAGGTCCTGGGATGCCTGAAAGGCAGTTAGTGAATGGAATCATAAAAGGAGCTTCCCTGCCCTTTTGGGATCACAGACCCACCCATCTGAGGATCTGATAAAAACAATGTTCTCCCAAGAAATGCACTCATACTCAATGTTTTTCATACAACTTAAGGGACTTCAGAGACACTCTGCACTCCAGGCCTATCCACAAACCACAGGCTTCGAAATTCCTCTTAGTATAAATACTGAAACCTTATCACGGCTTCTGGACTCTGCGTGATTGGGCCCCCCGCCTATATCCCTAATCTCCCCTTTGCTTTTTTCCAGTCAACCATGTTGGCCTTGAAGTTCCTGGAAATACCACCTCAGGTCCTTTGCCCAGGTTGTTTCCTCTTCCTGGAACACTCTCCCCTGCTACCTCCAATTTTGCCCAGTTTAATTCCACTAGTGGTTGAATAATGTCTGTCTCCTCTCACTTGGATATGAGCTCCATGAGATCAGGACATTGCCCTTAGTCACTGCCATATCCGTTCCCCTGCCAGTGCCCTGTGGTTGGGTTAGGCTCCTCACCCTTAATTCCTTCCCTTCAACCCCTAGAGGATTATCACATGAGTTGCACCAACAGGCTCAGATATGTCTGAATTCTAAGAGTGGCCCAAATGGAAAGATAGCTTCCTAGAAATCTTCCCCTGCCTGAAACAAACAGGTTTTCCAAGAGCCTCCCCTACCTCCCTGGCAGAAGGACCATGCTCTCTCAGGCTCCAACTGAGACTTTTCAGCATGTGCCTATCTGTCTCACTGAAACTTCACAAAAACCTGTGAGAGAGGAGTTGCCACTCAACCTTTTACAGATGAACAAACCGAGCCTCAGAGGGGTTACCCAGTGGAAGAGTAGTAGAGCCAGGATTTGTACCCCGCTCTGCCAGGCACCAAAGTGTAAGCTCTTTGCCTCACCAGAGAGGGGAAGGGGCTTGCCCAAGGTCACACAGCATCAGCCTTAGGGCCAGAACTAGAATTTATGTCTCTTGACTTCTGCCAGGCCAAGATGAATGTTTGGGCCACAGGTGCCACTTTTAAGACAGTAACTGAAAATGGGCACAAGGTGTGACTGCCACAGGGCCAAGAGAGTTGCTGAAGGAGAGAGAGAGAAAAAAAAAAGCAGGGGCTGAGACCAGAGCCTAAGGACCATGGGGCTTTAGGGGGTGGGCTGAGGAAGAAGAGTCCACGAAAGGCCCACGGATGCCAACTTGGTGGTGGTCCGGAGGGCCAATCTCTCTCAGCAGCTTTGGCTTTCTTGAGAGGAACCAGCTGCCCCAGCAGGAAGGCAGGAAGACTGGCCTGTGGCCTGTCAGCTCTTATTCCTTCTAGATCACTGGCCCCCTGGCCCCTCCCAGGGCCGCCTTCTGCTCAGAACAGCCAGGGGCCTGGGCTCTGGGGCTATGAAAGGACAGGAGCCCTCTGAGCTGGATCTGGGATACTCTTCAGGAACCTCACACCTTTCAAATCCTCCAAATTCTCTCCTTTCTCTAGTCCCCACATAAGGAGGAGAGAGGTTACTGCGGTAGGTCAGTGGGGAGTCAGGCTACCTGGATTCTAGTCTCACAGGCAGTATGAACTTTAGTAAGACTCTTCCCTTCTCCAGGCCTCAATTTCCCCCTCTGTAAAGTCAGGAGGGGCAATTTCCTTAGAACAGCCTCTAGATGGTGAATGGCATTTCTTCTGATTTTTGCTTTTCTGTTCAAGGAGCATTTCTCTTGGCCAATCCAGAAAACAATGCAGAAGAGAGTGAGAGCTTATTGCAATGGTCAAGAATATTGGCTAGGGCCTCATCTTGATTTCCCAAAATGGGTGATTTGAATTTTACTTGATCTGGAACATCCTAGCATAACCATCACACGGAGTCTCTTTAAATCTGTGGAAGATGAGAATGTTTGTGAAAAGCTTCTATGGAAAGGCTTCTGTATTTACAGGGCAACCATATGGCCAAGGGGATGGAGTCCTGATTTGGGAATGGCGACAACAGATCCTGACCTTGGGGTTCCGCTACTTACTAGCTCTATTACCTGTGCCGAGTTACTTAAATGTTTCTGCGTCTCATTCTTGACAGGGTGCTTGGGGAGATTCCAACAGAGGTGCATGTAGTGAGACCAGCCTGAGGTTTGGCCCAGGGGAGTCTCTTCAAGCTCTCAAAGCTGCTTCCTCTTACTAGGAGTTCCCAGCCCTCCTGGGGGAGCAGGGGAAGGAGCAAAGTTTCCAGTTGCTGTCTGGCCCCGAGCCCAGCCGGCCTGGCCCCGCCTCCTTGGTTCCTCCTTCTAGGGAAGGGCTGGGGAGGAGGGGGTGGTGACACAGTGGAGGCACCGCCCTGGCCAGGGGGCCTGCCCTCGGGACAGGTCCAGACCCATGGAGCCCCCCGGGAGGAGTAGCAGGTAGGAACCTGACCCCCAGCCTCAGCCCTGCAGCCTGACCCCCTCCCTTCCTGCCCAGGCCTGGACCTGGTCCCTGGGCTGCTGATTCAGCAGCCTCCTGGCTTCCTGGTTCCTGGCTCCCCTCTTGGACTCTTGGAGGCCTTTGGCTTGGGGGAAGGAGGCAGCTCGAGTGAGCCCAGGGGCATTTGGGTGCCCAGCTCTGTGAGGACCCTGGAGCCCTGAGCAGCACAGTGTGTGACCCAGGAGGGGTGTGATTGGTGGCTGCCCAGGTGCCTAGCCTGGCGCTGTGGGGCTGTCTGTAGCAGCTGAGACTCTGATACCAACATTCCAGCAGCCTGTGGGTCTCTGAGTCTCAGGTTTAATGAATCAAGGACTTGGGCCGGTAACTGGCACCTAAATGGTCCTTGAGAAACAGTTATTCTGCTGCTGATGATTATTCCAGAGTCTCTGATAAGAAGAGTATCAGATTCCAGGATTCTCTGTAAGGTTCTAAGATTTAGGCATCCTCTGATTTGCAGCAAGCAAGATAGTGGGCATCTGGCCTGGCCTGCAGCTGCATCTCCTGGCCTTTACTTGGGCTCTTGAATGGCCACGCCCTGACCAAAACCAGCCTTCAGGGGCTCGTGGGGGACAGGGGCTGGCTGACTGGGGACTCACTCCCAGCATCTGCCCCGCACTGGGGAGGCCAGGGACTGGGCCTTTGGCCTCACTACCCTGCTGTCTCTCCTCCTCCTTCCCATTCTCTGGACTTTTCATCTTGGGAAGCAGGAGGCAGAGGGGCCTTTGGACCCCACTCTAGGGGTGGGGGACAGCACTGGGGGGTGGGGCTTGGGCCCTGCCCCAGGCTGGGGGTGCAGCACTGGCCTTGGAAGCAAAGAACCCCCTGTCCCCGGGCTCGCTGGGCCCCATCCTCCCACTCAGTCCTATCCTGTCACCAGGACCACTGAGACCTTGTCAGCTCTCCTCCGCCCTCACCTCTCCTGTCCTGTGCTCTGGCACTCTGCCTCTCCCCTGTCTTCTTTCTGTGTCTTTTGTCTCGCCCTTTCACTGTCTTCCTCCTCTGTCTCTCTCCTTCTCTGTCTCACCCTTTTCTTGTCTCTTTCAGTTTCTCTCTGTCTCTTTCCCTCTCCTCCTCCAGTGTCTCCCACACCCTCCCCCACCCTGCCCCAGCCTGGGTTCTTCACCCTCTTTGGACCCAGAGCCTCTTTCCTCCCCATCCTTCCCTCCCTTCTTGTGAGGGGTCTTCTATAAGGGGGAACAACCCCCTCCCCACACACCTTTTCCCTTTCTCTTTCATCCACCCGTCCCCCTCCCCTCTTCCATCCCCGTGTGGCATCTGGTGTGAGGAGGGCCCCCTCCCCTTTCCCTACTGTGGTGTCCCAGTGTCTCCGTGGCCGAGGTCCCCACGGAGTCACCTGGAACACAGGAGGCCCAGCCCAGCTCTTTCGTCTCTGCTGCCCCCTGTTGTCGTTGTGTTCTGTTTGTGGTTCGAGTGCCGTCCTCTCTTTCTTGACTTTGTGGTTTTTTCTTTTTTTCTTCCTTCCTTCCTTCCTTCCCTCCCTCCCTCCCACCCCTCCTCTTCCATTCCCTATCCTCCACCACCCATTCCTCCCAGTCTTCCCCTTTCCCATGCCCCACTCACTTTCACCTCCTTGTCCCCATTCCCCACCCTGCATCTCCCCTCCCTCCCTGTCTCTCTCTCTGTATCTCTTTCTCTCTCTGTCTCTCGCTGTCTCTCAGGTCCACAGCGTCTCATACTCTACACCAGTATTGCTGTCCTACTCAGGTCCTTGACTCCATGAAGCTTACCCCCTCAGGCAGGCTGGCAGAGAGCAGGTAAGAGCTAGACCCACCCCTCCCCCAATCCCTCACCCCTCCAGACAAATATGAATATCATTGCCAGCCCCTCCCCCATCTTCCTGTAGCCCCTGGAGTGATTGTGGAATGGGTGTCTGAGCGGGTGAGCAGAGTGACTGGGGGACCAGGCCAGGAGACCAAAGAGGACATTCACAGCCTGTTTGTAGCTTGTCCTTCCTTAAAAATCCTTCTTAGATACTTTCCCCCCAAAGTGGGAGTGGTTGGTCCTAGAATATGTAATATTTGAGCTGTTTTGTAGGATGAGTAAGAGTCTGCCAGTTGGATAGGATAGGTTAGGGTGTTTAGGCAGAGGAAACCATCTGCCTACACTTTTGTAGAAGGAGATTATTTCCAAGATAATTTAAAATAAATACATTTTCTGATTATAATGTATAAAATGAAATTTTAATAGCAATGGCAAAAAAGGCTAGGTCCATTTGAAAGTTTAAAAATACTTGTGTTAAAGAGGAAACAAGAATGGAATTTATGGACTATTTAGAGTAGATGTCAATTGAGAATATTATAGAACAAAACCTATGGGATATGACCAAGGGGGTTCCCAGAAGAAAGTTTGTAGTCTTAAATGCTTTTATTAGAGAACAAGACAGCTTAAATGAACTAGCTATTCCAATCAAGACTCGATAAAAAGGACAACCAAAAGAAAGTAGAATTAAGTAATTACTATAGATAAAACCAGAAATTGGGCTTCCCTCGTGGTCCAGTGGTTAAGAATCAACCTTATAATGCAAGGGACACCGGTTCAATCCCTGGTCCAGGAAGATCCCACATGCCGTGGGGCATCTAAGCCTGTGTGTAGCAACTATTGAAGCCTGAACGCCCTAGAGTCTGTGCTCTGCAAAAAGAGAAGCCATAGCAATGAGAAGCCCACGCACCACAACTGGAGAGGAGCCTCCACTCACCGCAACTAGAGAAAGCCTTTGCACAGCAACGGTGACCCAGTGCAGCCAAAATAAGCAAATAAATATTTTTAAAAAGACAGAAATTAATGAAATAGAAAACAAAAGGTTTGATAAACTAAGATGTTTTTTGAAAAGACCAGTAAACTAGACAAACCATGCTCTGGCAGATATGATTGAGAAAAAGGCAAGAAAACATGATGTATGATGAAAGGGATTTAACCACAGATTCAGAAAATATTAAAAAGTCATGAGAAAGTGCTTTGTATAATTTTATACCAAAAAATGTGAAAATCTAGATGAAACGAGTGGTTTTCTAGGAAAATATAAATGACCAAAATCACTTAAGGAGTGGCAGAAAACCTGAATAGAATAGAACTGTATAGAAGAAATTTAAAAGATGGTCAAAGTTTTCTCCTCAGACATGGTAGTTCAGGTATGATGGAGGTCCTGTCCAATCTTGATGATCAGCTACGTTTAAAAAAAAGAAAGAAAACTATATAGCCTAACCTCACATATTAATAGAGAAACACATATTTTAAATGTGTGTTTTAGATTCTCCAGCTGAACCCATCAGTGTATTAAAAGAAGGCTGTATCACAACAGGTGAAGGTCTGTCCCACGAGTGCAGGGGTTGTTCAACATTAGGAAAGCTGTTGTTATAATTGATTATACTAATAGTTATACAATCTTTTCTTTTTACTCTGTCTACATAAATGCTGGAAAAATAATCTGACAAAATTACACATCCATTCTTGATTTAAAAACCCTTAGTGCCTTAGTTATCTCTTGCTGCATTAGGACAATTTGTTAAACTATGATAGATAACTAGTACAGTAAGCTAGGAATGAGTGAAAACCTCCTTCACTTGGTAAGAATTTTTATCAGAGACCAAAATCAATCATCAAATGTAACAATGAAGTGCTAGATAAATTTCCATTCAATTCAAAAACAAAATAAGGATGACTCCTATCACTGTCACTAACCAATATTTTTCTGGAAGTTTTAATCATTGGGATTAAAAAAAAGAAGTGATATAAATATCAGAAAGAGAATTAGCATTATTGGAGGACGATATGGTTGTCTACTTAGATAATCAAAGAGAATAAAAGGAAAAATTATTAGAACTAATAAGAAAATTCAGTGAGATGGGTAGATACAAGATAAATATACACCCAAACCATTAGCTTCTCTGAATACCATCAATAACTAATTAGAAGACATAATAGAAAAAGATTCCATTCGCAATAGCAAAGAAAAAAAATTCCCACAAATTTATAAGAAATTTAAAATACTTCTTTGTAGAAAACTATAAAATTTCATCAAAGGCTGTAAGGCTTGAATAAATTGAGAGTCATGTCCTATTCTTGGATGGGAAGAATTTAATATGGTTTAAAAATGACATCCCCCCCCCCCATTTGATCAAAAGGTTCAATGTATTTCTCATTAAAATTTTAGTGGTATTTTCTTTGGGGATCAGACAATTGGATTTTAAAGTTCATTTGGAAGAGTAAATGCCCATGAATTACTAAGAAAAATTTGAAAAAGAAGAACAATGAGGGGGGACTTGCCCTATTAGATTAAAAACTTAACATAAATCTACAGAAATTAAAAATATATCATAAATAGAGGAATACATAAATTGAACAAAATAGAGAATTTAGAAACAAACTCATGTATTCATATGAGAATTCAATTTATGACAAAGAATACATTTTAAATCAGTGGGAAGTCAGTAAATGGGATAGGATTTGGAAAAAAATCCTACCATTTGGAAAAAATTTAAGGAACTTCCCTGGTGGTCCAGTAGTTAAGACCCCACACTTCCAGTGCAGGGGGCATGGGTTCAATCCCTTGTCTGGAAACTAAAATCCTGTATGCCGCACAGCACAGACAGAAAAATATAAGAAAAAAATTTAAGTTAAATCCCTACCTTGCACAAAAACAAATGCAAAAAATAAAGCTGTAAAAGTACCAGAGCAAAATCCAGAATATTTTTATAATAGAGTGGAGAAGTCTTCCTGAGCAGGACTTAAAAACTCAGGAGCCATAAAATTAGAGCAATAATTTCAGCTACAATTAAAGTTAAGAACTTCTGTGTGGAAAAGATACTCTGCTGCTGCTGCTGCTGCTAAGTCACTTCAGTCGTTTCTGACTCTGTGCGACCCCATGGACTGCAGCCTACCAGGCTTCTCCGTCCATGGGATTCTCCAGGCAAGAACACTGGAGTGGGATGCCATTTCTTTCTCCATAAAAGATACTATACACAAAGTTAAAACAGAAATAACAGGCTAGAGGAAAGTATTTGCTACATAGATATCAGGCAGAGGTTAATAACACTATATCATCTCCTGGAAATCAATAAGAAAAAGGTGCACAACTCACTTAAAGTGGAGAAATAATGGTGATTTGACAGTTCAGAGAAGTAGACAGCTAATGAATGAGAAAGGATGTTGAAGTTTACAAGTAACTAAAGAATTTAACTAAAACAACAACAAAGTACTAACTTTCAAGTACCAAAATTTAGAAGATTAAAACAGTTGTGAAGAAACAAAATTGTGTATTCTTTGATTAGAGTACAAATTGGTTCCATTTTCTTGTGGGACCAATTTGTTAGGTGCCCCCAGAAACTTAAATTTACATACACTTCCAAGCTGAGAACTATGTTTCAGAGCTAGATTTCTCTAGAGTTTCACTATTAGACCCCAACGTGGCCAGCTAGAGGCCTTTTCTAAGTACCCCAACCCCAACTGCAAACATAAGCCACACTGTGCAGCTCTTTATCACATGCCCTTTTGTAGGATAGCATTCTCAGCCAACTCTTAATGAAAAGGTTGCATGATGTATTCTTCTTAGATGAAGACAGGATTGAGTAGGAATAATCTTTATTTTTAGCTGGTCTATAAAAATGTTAAAGCTACGGAAATAACTTTTATCTACATTTTAAACAAAATGTGCATTCTTTGCCCAGCAATTCACCTTTTAGAAATTCTTCAAAACTACTTTCAGACATATGCAAAGATGTTCTTTGCAGCATTGCTTATAATAGCAAACAATTAAAATAACCTACCTGCCCATCAGTAGGATTTCTTTCATGATCCACCCATACTCTGTAGTAGATCAAAAGAAAAAGATATATCTCTATATACTCACCTGAAAAGACCTCCAAGACTGATTATTCTATGAAAAAAGCAAATTGCAGAACAGAGCTTATAGTATGATCCACTTTTGTAAGGAAAAGAAAACCCTCTTGAAACAATGAAAAAATGTTATGCATACCCTGTCACAATTTTTAAATTACTGGCCTTTTTTCTTGGTCCCAATTCCTTGCCTTTACTAACTTGTTTCCTTCCTCCTCCATACCTTTCCCCTGTATCCACCTGTTCAGATGTTATTTTTCCTTTTAATAACTTGCTCAAATGCCACCTCATTCATTCAGCAAGCATTTGTCCTGCATGGTCTCAGTTAGTCCTTGTGCTGAACCTTGGTGAGACATGGGGATGAGTTGTGTCTGATCCTACAGTCAGAGAGCTCAAGTCTAGAAGGGAGAGAGACCCATAGACAATGATAGGTTCAGAGTGCTGCCAGAGGAGGGGTACCTCACCTCACCTGTCCCCTACAGGAGTGGATGTGTACTAAGTCTTGAAAGAGCAATAGCTTTCCTTTATCCCCCAATCCTGCCAGAAATGGTTGCCTACTTTTTGCCTCTTCTAAGTAGGATGACCTAATGGAATATAGTTGGGTCAGTACCTTTATTCAAGTCCAAATTCTGCTACTTACCAGCTTGACTCTCGGCAAGCCTCTAAGCTTCTATTTCCTCATCTGTGCAATGAGGATAATGCCTATTGACCTCTCGGGGCTGATTTTAGGATTGGAGATGGTACATGTAGAACTCCTGGATGACTATCAACTCATGAAGAGCAGGGGCCACCCATGTCTTGTTTTCCTCATAGACAGTGTGTAGCCTTGGATTGGATTGGATTTAAAAGTTGTACATGTCTAGGGATGGTTCTGGGCAAAGGATGGACCGACTACAGTGGGGTTTTGAGATGAGGAGGCTGAATGTAGTACATGGGAAGGGACCGGGGGTTGGACTATAAAAAGTGAGACCAGGGAATTCGCCAGCAGTCCAGGGATTAGGACTTGGTGTTTTCACTGCTAGGGCTTGGGTTCAGTCCCTGGTCAAAGAACTAAGATCTTGCAAGCCGTGTGGCATGTCCAAAAGGAAAAAAAAAAAGGGAAAAGAAGAGAGAGAGCCAGGTCTCTGCTCTTGGCATGAAGGTGACACAGGAGGGAAAATAAATGTAGATGGCCCTGGGGAATGGAGCCCAGGCAGGGCATTCTGGCCCTAATTCATGGTCCTATTCTGCTACTGATGCCGTCTCACAGTACGGGCAGGGAGGCATGGCGGACCAATACGTGCAGTGCTCTCAAATTTCAGTTCCACCTCTGGCACCCACTAACTGGGTGACTTTAAACAACCGACTTTACATCTCTGAGCCCAGTTCCTTATTTGTCAAAAAGAACCACCAGCATCATAGAGTTTATTTATTGAGGGGTAGAAGAGATCATGGGCTTCCCAAGGGCTCAGCCGGTAAAGAATCCCCCTGCAATTTGGCAGACCGGAGTTCAATCCCTGGGTTGGGAAGATCCCCTGGAGAAGTAAAAGGCTACCCACTCCAGTATTCTGGCCTGGAGAATTCCATGGACTGTATAGTCCATGGGGTCGTAAAGAGTCATAAAGAGAAGAGATCATAAATAGAATTCACCTTGTTGAGTGCCTGGCACATAATGAGTGCTCAAAAAAAAGGGTAGCTATTATTAATGTTCATTTCAGTAGACACTTAGGGAGTTCTGTTGTGGCCAGGGCCTATGCTGGGTAATGGTTCTTGCCTTCCACAAATTCCCAGTCAGTTGGGGAAACTGAGGAGGGCTATAACAAAGGAGAGCACAGCGTGGGAGGTGCTGTGGAGTGGCTTCCACAGCAGTGAGAGATCTAGCCCTACCTAGGGCTGGTGCAGGTCATCTCAGCCTAAGAGCTGAGTCTTAGAGGATGACTCAGAGGCAGCCAGGGGAAAGGGTGAAGTGTGCCAGAATATTCCAGGCAGAAGGAATAGCATACGCACAAGAACCTGGATGTTGTTGGGTAGAGCCAGAGGTTTGTTAAGAGCCTGGGTTGCACAGGTCCCAAATGGCTTCAGGTGGCCTGGGAACCTCTTGAAATTGAATACAAAATGTTGTGTTTGTGTTTGTCTGGTTGTGTGGATTTGCTGTTGGGGAGATGGTTCCTAGCTTTCATTAAATGCATAAAGAGTTTTATGTTTCTCCAGAAAAAGTTAAGAACCAGTATTGCTAGTGATGAAGTGTCATGTGAATGGATACTAAATAGAAAATTTTGGTAAAATTTGTGTTTTAGAAATATCACATTAGCAGTCAGTATGAAAAATGGATCATATGCATGGAGGCCAGCTGGAAGGCCTGAACTGGGGTGTTGGCATTGAAGAAATGACTTGGAGCAGTGCTACTGTGTTGCTTTACTCCAGTGGACACTGTTCACAAAGAAGCATTTTAATTTCACCTTATGGAATCTAAATCCTTTGAGAGTTATTAATGAGATAGATCCAACAGCAGGTGAGAGAAAGGGAGAAGGCAAGGATGAGTCAGTGTTAGCAGAGGGCCCCAGGGACGTGAATCCAGAGTAATAGTGCAGGAGGCAAAGGGAACCTCTGTTGATGCTCGCCCAGCACCCAACGTCCATGGTCTCAGATATAATTGCCAACTACCGTCCTGGTTCTTGGAGCTCCTGAGTGACACTGGAGGCACTTATTTCTCTATGCATATTGGAGAGGAATTACTTCTGGTTTGTGAGTCATGTATTTGTTTTCCTGAAGAAAGTAGTGTTTGAACCAATTATCCAAGGTCTGTAAAGATTTTGAGTGATAGAGATGGGAGAAGATGCTCTGATAGTGAATGCCAAGGCCTAGAGGTGAGAAATGGTAAGGCTGTACACTGAGGCAGAGATTAGATATACCTCAGACAGCCGTTTGCGGAGTCCAGGCTCCTTTGTCATGGTAGGCAGCTGGAGAGCTACGAGCAGCTCTTGAAGAGGGAAGGTAACATGATCAGGTTAGCATTTTAGAAGGAAGGGAAACTAGGGAGGAGACTGTTCCAGTAATCCAAGAGAGGTAAGCTAAGGTAGGGCTTCCCGGGTAGCTCAGCTGGTGAAGAAACTGCCTGCAATGCAGGAGACCCTGGTTCAATTCCTAGGTTGGAAAGTTCCCCTGGAGAAGGGATAGGCTACCCACTCCAGTATTCTTGGGCTTCCCTGGTGGCTCAGAGGGTAAAGAATCTGCTTGCAATGCGGGAGACCTGGGTTCGATCCCTGGGTTGGGAAGATCCCCTGGAGGAGGAAATGGTGACCCACTCCAATATTCTTGCCTGGAGAATCCCCATGGACAGAGGAGCCTGGTGGGCTACAGTCCGCGGAGTCACAGAGTCGGACACGACTGAGCAACTAAGCACAACACAAGCACAACGAGCTAAGGTAGTGGCTGTGGGGAGGGAGCAGAGGAAGTGGATTTGAGAGGTGATTGGGAGGAAGAGAGAACTGGAGTCAGAGGCTGAACAGATAGTGGGGGTGGAGATGACCAAGGTTGGAGTTCATGGTGAGTTGCCCATGCTCAGGCCTGGCAGTGGATTCATTCATTTAAAAAATATTTATTGAGTGCTAGACAGTGTGTTGGGCATTAGAGATATAGCAGTAAACAAAACAGATGCCTGCCCTGATGGATCTTACAGTGGATGAGACGGATAATAAATAAGCAACTAAATATATATTAATAGCTTGTGTCTGGTGCTACACCTATCTGGGGAATGATGTTTCAGTGAGTGCAAAGGCCCTGAGGCAGGAGTGGGCTTGTTATGTTTGAGGGATGGCAGGGAGACCAGTATGATTGGAGAAAGAGTGAGTGAAGGGCAAGAGGAGTCGATGATGAGTTAGCAAGAGCCAGATCATGTGTAGTCTTTTAGAGCTATTCAGGGGGGTAGACGGAGAAGGCAATGGCAACCCACTCCAGTATTCTTCCCTGGAGAACCCCATGGATGGAGGAGCCTGGTAGGCTACAGTCCATGGGGTCACTAAGAGTCGGACACGACTGAGTGACTTCCCTTTCACTTTTCACTTTCATGCATTGGAGAAGGAAATGGCAACCCACTCCAGTATTCTTGCCTGGAGAATCCCAGGGACAAAGGAGCCTGTCGGGCTGCCGTCTATGGGGTTGCACAGAGTCAGACACGACTGACACGACTTAGCAGCAGCAGCAGCGGGGGAGTAGAATCATCAGGACTTGGTGGCTGATTTGCTGAAGGGCTTCCCTGACAGCTCAGTTGGTAAAGAATCTGCCTGCAATGCAGGAGACCCTGGTTTGATTCCTGGGTCAGGAAGATTCCCTGGAGAAGGGATAGGCTACCCACTCCAGTATTCTTGGGCTTGCCTTGTGGTTCAGCTGGTAAAGAATCCACCTGCAATGCGGGAGACCTGGGTTCGATCCCTGGGTTGGGAAGATCCCCCGGAGAAGAGAAAGGCTACCCACTCCAGTATTCTGGCCTAGAGAATTCCATGGACTGTATAGTCGGTGGGGTCGCAAAGAGTTGGACACGATTGAGTGACTTTCACTTCACTTGCTAAAGGAGCAGGAAGAATCTAGGCTTGGGCCACTGGGTGGTGGCGCCCCTTCACGAAGGTGGAAAATGCAAGAGGATAGGTTTGCAGTGGTAAGATGCTGAGTGAGAGGTCCCTGTGAACTCTGAAGGCCCTAAGGGCCATCTTGGTGGAGCTTCCAGCAAGCATTAGGCTTGGTGGGACCCAGGAGAGAGGCCCATGCTAGAGAGAGAGAGATGTGGGGGTCCTCAGCCATACCTGAAATTATGGAATGGAATGAGATCCCTGGACAGTGAGTGTGGAGTGAAAGAGAAGAGGACCAGAGCAGAACTGGAGAAGAGGTACCAACATATAAGGAATGGGGAGAGGAAGAGGAGCTGGGGGTGGTCCTGAGAAGTAGGAGGAAAACCAGCAGGGAGTGGGCTCATGGAAGCAGAGGAAGGGAAGAGCCGTCTGCACACAGGAGGGGCTTGTTAAGAGTGGCAAATGTTATAGCTGGGAGAAGTAAGATGAAGGTGGGAGAAAGTCTATTGGCTTTAACCAGTGGGAGGTCCTGGGCGACCTTACTAAGAAGAGTTTCTGTGGCTTGGTGGGCACATGAGGCAGATTGCAGTGGGTTGAAGAACCCGTGGGAGGTACTGAAGTGGAGATGGCCAGTGTAGACGAATTTCTCAAGAAGCTTAGCTGTGAAGAGGAGAGAGGGACAGTGATTGCTCGAGGGAGATGTGGGGGCAGATAGAGGGTTTTTATTCCCAGATGGGAGAGACTTGAGCTTCTATAAATGTTGGTAGGAAGGAGGCAACAGAGAGGGAGAGGTTGAAATATTGGAGGGAGAGGGGATGATTGTTATGGAGGAGGTAGCAGGGGTGGGCTCCAGAGCCTGGGTGGAGAGACTGGCCTTAAATAGTATAGGTGTCCTCTCTTTCCCACAGGGAAGGAAAGCAGAGATAGTGGTGGGGTGGGGGGGAATACAAGGGCATTGAGGGGATTGGTGAAAGAAATGCCTTGGAAAAGTTCAAAGCAACAACATGGAGAGCATGGATGCTGGAGCTAGGAAGAAGCAAAGAATATTTCTGGTTGGAAGTCAGGGAGGACTTCCTGCAAGAAGCAGCAATTGAGCTGGGTTGTGAAGTTTAGATAGGATTTCAAAGGGCAAAGCTCTGTGCAGGAGAAAGAAACAGAGTCAGCAAAAGCATAGAGGCATGAAAAGGCTGGTTCATGCTGACAGAATAACGGACAAGCTAGTTTCATGAAGGCTGGGCTGGAGTGAGCAGGGTAACATTGACGCCACTGATGTTGACAGTCACAATGATAGTTACCATGTGTGAGGCACCACGCCTACCCTGTGGCAGGTGCTTTGCATACTTGAATTCACTTACTCCCACCATAACCTACAGAATAGGTGCTTCCTCATTTTGCAGTAAGGAAAGTAAGTCCTAGAGAGGTGAAGAAATGGACTCAAGGTTACCTCGATAGTAGATGGTGGGGCTGATACTTAAACCCAGGTCTGTCTAATTCTAAAGCCTATGCTTCTTCCACCTGACAGGAAAGGCCAGATGAGGCCATAGGGTGGGGGAGCTTTGAATGTCAGGTTGAGGAATCTGAACTTTGTGCAGGAAGCAAAGGGGAGCCGAGGTGGGTGTCTGAGCAGGAGATTCACACTCAAAGGTGGGATATAGGAAGCCTAAAGTGGTCCAGGAGAGTAGAGAGAAAAAATCAGGAGACGACTGCAGTGTCAGGTGAAGGGTAGCAGGGGCCTGGCTTGGATAGGGGGGGAGCGAGCCGGGGGACTGGAAGATCATTTGTTACCCGTGATAGCCTTGAGAAGTGTGGAGTTTCTGTCTCCTTTTATAGATGAGGAATGGGAGACTCTGAAAGGAGGAGCTGTTTGCCCAGGACTGGAGCCCTGGCTCATGTGGTTTTGCTGACTCAGTGAGTCTGTGGAACAATGTGTCAGAGGGAGCTCTGAGTATGAGGAGGGTGTGTGTGTGTGTGTGTGTGAGTGTGTGTGTACGTGCATGTGGGCACCCGTGCACCCTTGTCTGTCACATGGACACTAGTGCCTTCCCTTTGCCTATCCGCTTTCCTTCCCCTGTCTTCCCGATCCTCTAGTACCCTGGATTCCATATTTCCTTCATCCCCCAAGCCAAGGGGTCTGGGAGCGGGGTAAGACTGTTTCATTCACTAGCCCTAGGAGATCTGTCACCTTTTTCACTCCCAAGACACCTGGTCCTGCCCCAGCTCCCATGCCTGTCCATCCACCCCATGAAACTGTAGTCCAACTCCAGTGACTGGCCCCTGGTACTGTTCTGCAAGACCCGAGAAATGTGTGCTTGTTCCTGCAATGATTCCTCCCACCACTGTGGTGCTTCTGTGTGAGTGCAAAGGGCCACTTAATTAGGTTCAGTTCCTGAACAGTTCACCACCATCACCGTGTTCCTATCGCTCTTGTTTGCCAGGCACTTGACATGTATTCCAGTCCTTGCAACAATCCTGTGAGGTTGGCACCATAAGCCCCATTTTTACAGATGAGGCAACCAAGGCTCCAAGAGGGGCATTAACATGCCTGGGGCCACAGCCTAGAAGCACTTGTAGAGCTGGTCTTGGAACCCAGGTCCATTTGCTTCCAAACCCGTGCACTTCACACACTCCATTTCTAAGCATCTCCCACATTCCAAACCCTGAAGCCTTCAGGAGATACAAATCTTTGTCCTTCAAGGGCAGGATGGATTTCTGGAGATAGTACTAAGTCTACCCAAAGGACCTGCTGGGCAGAGCCTGAGACTTGGAGCTCCAAGAACTTCCAAGTTTAAATCCTGACTCTACCACGAATCCAGCTGTGTGACCTTGGGCAGTTATCTAATCTCTCTGAGCTTCAATTCCTTCATCTTTAAAATGTTGCAGAGTTGTTGCAGGGGTTAAATGAGATGATACATGCAAAGTGCCAGCACAGAGCTGGTTGCTACTATTTATATTAAAATGAAGGTTGGGCACCAGTCTGATCAGAAAGGGAGTTTACTTACTCTGGGTGTAACCTTAAGTTGGAGCCCAGCCTGAGTGTGGGGGAGGGCCAGTCCCAGAGGGGGACTAGCAACAGGCTCCTCGGAGACTGAGATGGGTGTGGCCCTGTTGGTCACGCTGGCCTTCCCATTCCAACTCCCATCCTAGCCCCACCTCCCTGGTTCCAGCCCTTCTTGTATCTCCCCTGCTCTGCAAACTAATGCCTCTGCCTCTCTCTGTCACCCGCCGCCTGTGGCCTCTACCCTGCCCTTCCTGGCCCCAGGGAAGAGGAGGAGGAGGAGGAGACTGAGGAAGAGGAAGAGGAAGACGCTCATCAGTTCTGCTGTCCGGCCTCCGAGTGCAGTAGTCCCTCCTCTCGGTAACTGAGAGGACAAGGGTCATTTTCTATGCAGAAGCAAAAGCCTTAACCAGCCCCCACCCCCGCGATCCCCCATGAGACCCCGTCCCTGCTTCAGGAACCAGATGGGCAAGCATCCTGCCCCATCTTTGTCCACTCCCTTCTTGGAATTCCCACCCCTGCTGCTGTCTCCCCTGGACTCCAGCCCCCGAATTATAAAGGCTGGAGCCCTTGGTCTGACTAAAATGTGGGAGCAGCAGAGCTTGGAGCTTGAAACCTGGACCCTCCCGTACCCGCACCCCACTTCCCAGGCACCCTGGAGCCTGCCACTCCTGGAGAGGTCTCCAAATGACATCCCAAGGACCTACCTCTGTCCTCTGTGAGCACAAACAGAGATGCAGGGTGCCTAGGGCTTAGAGGACCAGAAGGGGTTGGGACCCAGCCTGCTCGTTCCCTCGCTGTGGCCATTGCTGCCATCTCTTCTGCTTGACGGCCTCATCCTGTGCCCCCTGCCGCTCCCATAGTGCTCTGTAAATATGATCAGGAGGAAAAGGCCTTTCAGAGTGCGTGTCGCTGTGTACAAAAGAATTTCCATCAATAAAAGCTGATCTCTTCTCTCTGTCTGATGTATATTCCACCCTACCCACTTCCCTCTCCCCATCTCCACCAGGGCCTTACCCTCTTTCCTATCCATGGCTGGGAACAGGGGCTGGGAAAGAGAGTAGGGTTTGATTCCTGGTATTGTCAACACCCAGAAGGCACTTAATAAATGAATGAATGGTGCGGCGCTCTCGCCATGGGGAAGCCTAGAGCCTTCTTCAGCCTGAGGTGGCATGAGCTGGTCAACTTGGGACACGCAGCTTGGCCTCTCTGCTACCCAGTTTCCCCATGTGTAAAAGGAGGAGGGAGAGTTGGACCAGAGGATCTCCAAGGGCTCCTCCAGCTCTGACATTCTGTGAATCTGAGATGGTACAATTTTAAGAAACTATGATTACATGAATTCAAGAGAGGATAATTCAGTGACACATTCCATGTGTTTCTATTTCTATGATGCTGTGATTTGGGGATTCTGCAATATGGTGGTTTTAAGATTTCATGATTCTACCATTTAAAAAATTCTGATGGTATGCTTTTAACATTCTGTGATGTTACGAGTCCTTGATTTTGTACTTTCAAGGTTCCAGTTTTACAGCTTTAGGGATCTTGGAGTCGGAGGGAAAGCCGCTGCCTCCAGATGCAATGGCCCTAAATATTTCCTGCACCTGCCAGAGGCTGGTTCTAAGAATCCCCAGAGGCTGTTGGCAGGAAGGCAGAAGGTGTCATCTGTGAGCTGTGGGGCCTACACCTTCCGTGATGAGTCTGTGTTAGGAGCAAAGCCAGGAGACTCCCAAGTGGGCTCGTTGCCCCTGCTTTCCCTTTCTGAGCCTTGCTTTTTTTTTTTTTTTTTTTGCATTAGACAAATCTGAGTTTACCTTATGGTTCTGCCACTTACTCTCTGTATAACCTTGGGCAAATATTTCCTTCTCCTTGAGCTTCATTTTCTTCCTGAGTATAGTGAGAACAGATCTACCTCTGTGGGTTGTCATGAAGGTTAGCAAAAAGAAACACAAGGGGCTCAGCATAGGGTCTAATGCATGGTTGGCAACTGCACAGTGACTGGTGGCTCCTGTTTTGATTAAGGCCCAGGTGAGAGTCTCTCCTCTCCTTTCTTTCCCTCCTCCCTTCAACATACCCTTCACATGCTCAGTAGGTTTCCACAGGCTTGCCTCACTCTTCACTCATTGCTTAACTGACTTAAGCACTCAGCTCCTCACTCACTCATTCAAATTCTCATTTATTTCTCCCCTCCTTCTGTCCCTCCCTCTCTCTTCCTCTCTCCTTTATTTACTCTTCCAGAAGACATTGCTCATATACCTACTGTGTGCAAGGCTTCAAGCTAAATACCATGAGAGACCGAAAGTAAGACAGTGACTGTGTTCTCCTTAAGTTCTCCATCTCTCAGGGGAGATGAAAATTCCTTTGGGAAAGTAGGCAGGGTACTTTCCTGAAGGGCAGAAGTGATTGAGCAGATGTGGCTTCAGTAATGAGCAAAATATGTTCCTGGCCTAAAGAGGAGGAAGATGTCAGGATCATTTGGGGGTGGTGGTGTCCAAGGATTGCTGGAGGAAGAGGGGCAAGAATGGAAGGCTGGGAAGGGTTTGAATAGATGGTTTGAGAGGTGAGGAGGCATTAGAGAGTCAGGTACAGCATGGACCAAAACCTGGTGGAGAGCTCCAGGGTTGTACTGGGGAATGGTATGTAGATTGCTCTGTTCAAGCTGGGTGTGTGAGTCTAGGTGACCTTTGGCTGTGGAGGGAGAGACCATTTTACCCTTCATTTGATTGGAGATGAAAGTTGAGGGGCACAGGGGCTCAACTGCAGATCAGATGGCTATCGTGGGAGACATGGGGGTGTAGACTCCTGTGTCGGAGAAGGCAATGGCACCCCACTCCAATACTCTTGCCTGGAAAATCCCATGGACAGAGGAGCCTGGTAGGCTGCAGTCCATGGGGTCGCTAAGGGTCAGACACGACTGAGCGACTTCACTTTCACTTTTCACTTTCATGTATTGGAGAAGGAAATGGCAACCCACTCCAGTGTTCTTGCCTGGAGAATCCCAGGGACGGGGGAGCCTGGTGGGCTTCCATCTATGGGGTCGCACAGAGTCAGACACGACTGAAGTGACTTAGCAGCAGTAGCAGCAGACTCCTGTGTAGGCAACTGAAGTGGGTGAGGGCCTCTGGTATGGGAATGGGGAAGGTTTCTATCAGTTGTAAGGGAAAAGTGTGTGCCTGTGCACATGTATGCATGAGGCCAGCAGGTGCGAGAAGAATGAGAGGTTGTACACTGTTGTGTATATGAGGGAATGTGATTGTATGAGGCTGGGTGTGAGGGATTCTGAGTGTGTGAGGTTGATTGTGTGAGGTGGCAAATTTCTGTGCCTGCAGACTCTCTGTGTGTCCCAGGTGGAGATAATCATAAGAATATGTGTCAGTGGCTTTTGAGCATGTGGGCTGTGGCTTTTAGGGTGGCAGTTGTCAAGCTAGATGGTCACACACACATGGCTGCCAGCTCTGGTCTTAGGGGACCAAGGTAGCTGCGGGGCGCTGGCCTGGGCATAGGGAGGGTCCACAGCAGTAAATCACACCAGGCCACCGCCCATGGGAAACAGGAGCAGTGTAGGCAATGAACACTTCAACAGAGAATCTCAAGTTAGCCAGTGACAAGGACGGCCTGTGACATGAGTGTGCACAAAACATAAAGGGATGGAATCTGATCCTGTCAGGGTTTGTGGGGAATGGGAGTGAGTCAGAACCAACTTCCCAGGGGGGCTGGCCTGCTCGTGGCGCCACAAGATGAGATGAGCTCAGCCAGATCAGCAAAGGTTGCAGGTGGAGGAGAGAGGGAGGACACATGGGCAGAAGAAGCTAAGAGACTGGGCACAGGCATGGCACTATGGATCAGCTCGCTGTAGCCTGGGAAGTGCAAGGGGCCTGCTGTCGCCAACATCTAGGAGCTTCAAGGGGCTGGGGGTGGGGTGGGGACTAGACGGATTCAGCTAAAAAGCTGCAAGCAGGACGCTGGCCTAGAAGATAGGGAATTGGGGTTCTCATCCTGCGTGACCCTGAGCAAGCAAGTCACTTTGACTTTGTAAGCCTTAATTTGGATCTCTTGAATTAGACGGTTCAAAAAGTCCATGCCGGTTCTGAGCATCTTCTACCCTTGGCCAGGCAAACCAGTGAGTCATTGCTCTCAAAGGCAGGCACTTCTTCCATTTAACCTCAGTCTTTCCTGCTTTCTCCTGGTCACTTTCTCACTCAAACACTCCACAAATATTTACTCAGCGTCTGGCCCTCTGTGTGCCACTGTGTGAAGGCACAGGGAGCTGGGGAATGGCTCCAGAGGGGCTGCTCGGTGCTGGGCTGGTAGGTACAGGCATGAGTGATGATTTGACTCCTGGCTCCTGCACTGCTGAACATTGAGACTTTGGGCAAATGACTTCATCTCTCTGCATCTCAGTTTCTTCATCTGTATTATCCCCTTCAAGGGAAACAACCCAGACCTTGCAGAGTTGCTGGGCCTAGCTAAAAGTAGGTCCTTAGTAAATGACAGCTATTATTTTTAGGGCTGCAAAGGAAGCAGAGCTGAGATTCAAACCTGATCTCTGTGCTCCCAAGCCTACGTTGCCTGCTGGGTACCCAATGAGCCCTTGAGATGGCTTCCCCCTTCCCTGCAAGTCCCTGTACCAAGCCGGGCTGGCCTCAGGTTTGGAGTCTCCATGGCGCAGGGATTGGGCAGCAGAAACAGCTTGCTGAAAAGCTGTCAGGGTAGAGGGAGGTGACTGCAGTCCCTCCGCCCCTCTGCCCCCAGCCCCTGCTGGGTCTGGTCTCCTTGCCCAGTCTTCCTCTAGAGCCCAACGCTTCTTTCCTCATCTAGGTGTGCTGACCTCCTTGTCTTGTTTTCTTGTCTCTAACTTCCGGTCCCCCACTTCAGCCCAAGTTGTCATGGGGATAGTCCTCAGCATCCCTAGCTTCCTCTTACCCTCATCTTATGGTATCCATAGCAACAGCCCCCATTCATTTCCATGGCAACTGCATCCTGATTCCATCCCCTGCTGGCTGCCTGGCTCTGGGCAGTGCCAATAAAGGGAAGGAGGGAGAGAGACCTCCCATTAGGGGCAGCAGCCAGAGTGGGTCAGTGCCCCTGCCATGGGCATGCTACCCTGAATCCCTACAGCCCATCCTGCCCCGCTTCTCCCCATCATAGTGCCTTGGCTCCCAGGGTCCTTTACGCCTCATCTCTACCAACTTCTCCTAGGCAAGGCCCTATTCCATAGCTCCCCCTCTCCACCCACCCCAGGAAGCCTTCAAGGCAGCAGGGGAACTAGCACAGGCCCTGGGCTTTGAATTCCTGTTCTGCCACTTGCTAGTCCTGAGACCTTTGGCCTGAATTTCCCCCTCAGAGCCTTCTCCTCACCTGCAAAATCGAAATCCTAATTCTTCTTTCCCATTTGCCATGCAGTTAAAATACGTGCAGAAAATGCCTGACACAGGGAAGGTGCATTGTAAGTGAGAGTTTATTTTTATTCTGCTTAGCCCCTGGCCCCCTCCCCAGCAAGAAAGATTTCTCCTGAGCTCCCCCAGCATTCCCTTCATTCCCCAGCCCTTAGAACTTGCAGCTTTATACTGTGGTTGTTTGTGTAATACACAAGTATATGTGTGTGTGTGTGTTTTCTTTGCTCCTGCTCCTGGCTGGGAGGAGTCTGGGGAGAGGTAGGTCTCCCAGGGCCTTTCTGAAGTCCAGGAATCCAAAGAGGAAATAGCATTTTGAGCTCCACGAAGATGAGAAACTGAGGTGCATAGAGATAAAGAGACACACCCAGGCTCACACAGCAGGTGGATGGCCATCAGGACCTGAACCTATGTCCACTCAGCTTGTTACTGCACAACATGTTCTGTGTGTGTATGTGTGTGTGCGTGTGTGTGTGCATGTGTGTGTGTGAGTGAGAGACACAGAGAGAGAATATGAGTCTGTGTAAGAGAGATTTTTCCACATTATTAGCATGTTCCTTGGTGTTCTGGGGATTCTGAGTTGAGGGATCCCACGTCCCCAGGTCCCACTCCTTCAGCAATGTGTATGATGCCTTCAATCTCTGTCCTTTTTAGGAGTCTGTGTTGACAGCCTGACCTCCCTGTCACTATTACCTTTGCAACCAAAGCAGAAGAGAGAGCTCTCGAGGGGAGAACTGCCACTGAGTTGAAAGCCAGGGGCAGCGCGGGGCCCGAAGTAGGGAGAGGCAACAAGATGTCGTGAGAAGGCAGCCTGGGCTCTGGATTTGCATCCTGTGTGACCTCGAGCAAGTTTACGTGACCTCTTGCCTCAGTGTTCTCCTCTATAAAATAGGGCTACTGGTGCCTGCCTCAGTAAATTGTAAGCCTTCAAGGGGCTTCCCAGGTGGCACTAGTGGTAAAGAACCCACCTGCCAATGCAGAAGACAAAAGAGATGCAGGTTTGATCCATGGGTCAGGAAGATCCCCTGAAGGAAGGCATGGCAACCCTCCCCAGTATTCTTGCTTGGGAAATCCCATGGACAGAGGAGCCTGGTGGGCTACAGCCCATGGGGTTGCAAAGAGTTGGATACGACTAAGCACACACCCACACAAACTTCCCTGGTGGCTCAGACAGTAAAGCGTCTGCCCGCAATGTGGGAGACCCGGGTTCGATTCCTGGGTCGGGAAGATCTCCTGGAGAAGGAAATGGCAATCCATTCCAGCATTCTTGCCTGGAAAATCCCATGGACGGAGGAGCCTGATAGGCTACAGTCCATGGGGTTGCAAAGAGTCGGACACGACTGAGCAACTTCACTTTCACTTTTCACTTTCAAGCACACACCCACACAATGAGCCAATTAATACCCTTGCTCTAGGGATAGAGTTGACTATAGGGCCCTATGGCAGCACAGAAGAGGGGCCTGTAAGCCATCCTGCATGAAGGGCTCAGGAAGACATGGAAGGTCACACCTTAGCTAAATGTTGAAGAGTGAGCAGGAGGTCGCCAGGTTGGGGTAAAAGGGCAGAGGGTATATGAGGCAGAGGTCTGGTCAGGAGAACCATCCATGGTTATGGTGAGGAAGGAGGAAGGTGAGGTTATGGTGAGGTGACGAAGCTAGAGGTTATCCTATGGATGATGATTCCTGTAAAACATAAGTTAGATCATGTCCCTTCTCTGCTCATCACAATCATAGCAAACACCAATGTCTTTATCGTGGGTTCAGTGCCCTTCACAGTTTGGCTCCCATTGCCTCTCTGATCTCATTTCCCCTTGTTGACTCTGCCCTAGCTACACCAGCCTCCTGGCTGTTCCTCAAACATGCCAGGCACAGTTCTAGCTCAGGGCCTTTGCACTGGTTCTACCCTCTGGACTGCTCTTGCCTCAGATAACCACACAGCTCGCTCCCTCACTTCTCTGATTATATGCCATTTATTAAAAAAGCCCTTCTCTGACTACATTTAAAACAGCACCTTTTATCGCCCTGCTGTATTTTCCTTCCTAGCACTTCTCCCTGCCTGAAATGATAGTATATATTTATAGTCTTCTTCTCCCACTAGAATGTCACCTCCCTGAGGGAACAAAACTCACACGTCTTGCTCATGATTATATTTCCAGCACCTAGCAGTGTTCCTGGCCTGTAGAAAGGGCTCAATTGTCATTTATTGAATGAGTTATGAGAAGCCATGGAAGGGTTTTAGTGGGGGAGCAACATGGTCAGATTTCTACTTTGGAAAGCTCTCTCTAGCCACAGAATGGAGAATGGATTGGGAAGAGGAGATGAGTTGAGGTCAGAGTTCAGGTGAGAGGATTTATTAGCCCAGCCACCAGAGCTCATTCACTGACTTCCTCCCTCCAGAAGCTTTTGCTGAGCATCTACTCTGTTCCAGGCCTTGTGCTCTGTCCTAGCAGGGAGATTACCAAACTCTCTTCCTGTGCTGGGATTCTGGGAGTCAGGAACACAAATAGCTGTCACGCTTTGCCAAAGCTAACCTGCTACATAAAAAGAAGGACAGCCATGTGCTGTGTGTGGGAGCCCTGAACAGGATCAGCCATCATTTCTGGCTGGAGGCGGGCTTCAGGAGGGCTTCTTAGTGGTGGCATATGACCTGACTTTTGATGGAACTAAGGTGTGTGTGGGGGTTCTCAGATTGCAGATGGCAGAAGATGATAGGGACAGCATTCCAGGTGGAAAGTACTGTATGAGCAGTTGGGAAGGTGGAAAGGACAATGGGAGTATTGGGGAGAAACAGGATTTGAGCAAGGTTGGAGGGAAGAGTGGATGGGGTGGGGGGCTGATAGCCAACTCGGCAGTGTGGCTTAATATTTAAGAGTGTGAACTCTGGAGTCAGACTGCCTGGATTTGAATCCTGGCTCTATCATTAATAGCTGTGTGACCATAGATATGTTATTAACCTTTCTGGGCCTCAGTTTCTTTATGTGTAAAATGAAGATGATTAATAATACCTACCTCATAGGGTTGTTTTGAAGAGTAAGCAAGTTATTAAATGTGAAGCAGTAAGAATAGTAGCCTTGGTGGCTTAGACGGTAAAGAATTTGCCTGCAATGTGGGAGACCTGGGTTCCATCCCTGGCTGGGGAAGATCTCATGGAGGAGGAAATGGCAACCCACTCCAGTATACTTGCCTGAAGAATCCCATGGAGAGAGGAGCCTGGCGGGCTACAGTCCATAGCATTGCAAAGAGTCAGACATGACTGAGTGACTAAGCACAAGAATAGTGCCTTACTAAATAACAGAGGATGAGATGGTTGGATGGCATCACCGACTCAATGAAAATGAGTTTGAGCAAAGTCTGGGAGATAGTGAAGGACAGGGAAGCCTGGCGTGCTGCAGTCCATGGGATCGCAAAAAGTTGGACACAACTGAGCAACGGAACAACAACAAAACATTAGCTACAGTGTCTTGGAGAAGCCTCAAATGCCACAACAAGGACTTGGGTTATCTCTCTCTCTCTCTCTCTTTTAAATTGGAGGAATGCAAGTGGGAACCATGGATGGTTCGTGAACAAAGTTGATCAAAACTGGGAGGCATGTGCTGAGAGGGGAGAGGCTGGTGGGTGGGATCCTGCAGTCCTGAGGGGGAGAGAGGTGCATCTTAGATGCCTGGGGGGCACTGGGCTGGGTCTGACCCCTGAAGGGGGACTTCACAGGCCCCAGAGGCCCAGGAGGAGAGAGCATTTGGGCTTCAGGGCAGCCATTCAGTCTGTTTCCACCTTGCTCCTGACAGTGTTGAAGATTAACAGTTGGGAGGGTTGGGGATGAGCAGAGGGCAGGAGCCCTCATTAGCGCTGAGCCAGCACCACCGTTGTACCCCACCGCCCCCAGCCCCTAAGCCCCCAAGCCCCCAGCCCAAAGTCAGGCTGGCAAGACCATTGTAGCTCAAACTCCTGAAATGGCTGGGAGCCTCCCTACACCCACCCCAGCTTGCCCCCCATTCTGGTCCTGTGCCCTGCCCTCTGTCAGGTAGGGGCCAGGGAGTGGCCCCTTAACCCTTTCACTGGTCAAGAGCTCCAGTGCCTGCCCAAACCAGACCACTCTCTGGGCCTCAGCCATACCCATTCCCCCCACAAACCCCTCCATGCCTCGCCCTGCCTGTCCCCCCTCCCAAACCCCCTCCATTGTTCCCATCTCTGTGGCTTCTCACCGTGCCTGCTTGGGCTCAGGGCGCTGGGCTCTGTCGCCACCTGAGTTCCCTGGCAGCCTGGTTGCCATGGCACCATGGGAGCAGGTCTGGCAGAACAACAGCTCTGGGTAACCAGGGCGGGCAAGACCCAGTGCCCCGCTCCTACCACTCTTCGCCCTTGTTCCCCTCCCCCGAGCTGAGCAGAGGAGGCCATGAGAAGAAAAAGGAAGTTGCCCCGCAGGGCAGCTCTTTACCTGTGAGAATGCTGGTGGGAGGCGCCTCCCACTGTCACTGAGCCCTCGGCCTGGCAGTCAGGGAACACTGAGAACTGGCCAGGCCTGGAGCCCAGGCCTCTGGGGGCAGAGGTCGGGCTGTCGGGGGCAGGGCTGGGTGAGCAGGGGAGAGCCTTGGTGTGCAGGGTATAGGAGTAGGCTCAGGTCTAGGGACAGAGCTGATCTGGGATGGTGCTGGGATCGCTCTGGGAGGGGAAGAGGTCTGAGGGGGTGGGGAAATAAGGGAACTGGTCCCTCAGGGGAGGAGGGGTTTGGAGACAGAGCTGTTAGGGGCTAAGATGATTAGAAAAAGGAACTTGAGGGGTAGGAGTGGAAGGAAACGGGTCTGAGGATAAAGCTGTGAGGGGACCTGGCCATGAAGGGACCAGGCTGTAAGGGTAGAGTAGGACTTGGGACAAGACAATGAGAAGACCTGGCTGGAGGGAAAGGAGTCTGAAAGGATGGAGCTGTGAAGGGGTGGGGGTCTTTGAGGCGGGAGAGGACATTTGAGGATGGAGCTGTGAGGGGACAGGGCTGAAGGGGAGGGGACAGGGCTGAAGGGGAAGGGATAGGACTGTGAGGGGAATAAGAAGACAACTTTGGGGGTAGGGCTCTCCTCTAGCCTTTAAGTATTGGGGTCTCTGTATCTGTGAGGAGGCTGGGGAGGATGGTGCTGTGGGAAGGGATCTGGTCCACCCACTCTCAGTCTGGCCCAGCAGGCCTGTCTCCTGTTCCCACATCCTGGCTCATCTTATCTCATCCCCACAGTGTGGAGGGTGATGCCCCAGGCAGTGACCTGAGCACAGCGGTTGATAGTCCTGGGAGCCAACCCCCCTACCGGCTGAGCCAGCTTCCCCCCACCAGCAGCCACATGGGGGGCCCCCCTGCTGGGGTGGGCCTTCCCTGGGCTCAGCGGGCGCGCCTCCAGCCAGCCAGTGTTGCCCTGAGGAAGCAGGAGGAGGAGGAGATAAAGCGCTCAAAGGCCCTGTCTGACAGCTATGAACTCTCCACGGACCTGCAGGACAAGAAGGTACCCAAGAAATGCCCTGGTCGCGGGTGGGGGTGCTGGTGGGGATGGGGGGGTGAGAGGACCAAGGAAGAGATTGGAATGTGGTGCTTGAAGGTGGTGTCCAGGGAGGGATGGTGAGACTGGAATGGAAGAAGAACCCTTCACCTGACTGGGACCTCACTGACCCATTCACCATCCATCCACTGAGTCTTGTATTCACTCAGCAAACATTTAGTGAGCTCCATGCTGGGCACTGGAGATGTGTAGATAAAAGACCAAGTCCTCAATAATCTCAGTGTAAGGGGAGAAGCACACATGTAAGTTGACAAATTCAGAACACTGTTTTCCAGTATATCACGTGTATCACACAAGATATTGTTTAGCCAAAAGGGGGGCACAAAATACTATGTACAGAAGTAAAAAAACTGGAAGGATATATCCCAAAATGTAATTGTGATTGTGCCTAGGTGTTGGGAGTTTAGGTGAAGCAACTTTCTTTCCTTCCTCCCTTCCTTCCCTCCTTCCCTTTTTCCCTTCCTTCCTCTCTCTTTCTCCCTCTTCTTCTCTTTCTCCTTCTTGCCTTCAGTTGATGTCTTCCTTTCTTTCCTGTTTTAGCTTCTCTGTTTCTTTTCTCTTTAAATAGTGAACATCTACTTTTTGTAAAAAAAAAAAAAAAAAACCCACAATTCAGTCCCGTGTGACATGTGCTATCTGATATTAAAGTGAGAACACCACCCAGACCCCAGCCTGGTGCATCCAGGCAGCTGTAAGCAGTTAGCTATGACTCGGTTGGTGGTATGCCTGAGGCCCAGGGAGATGAAGAGGCTGTCGTAAGTTTCTGACTTTGTTCCCCTCCACCTTCCCCTGCCAGGTGGAAATGCTGGAGAGGAAGTATGGGGGCTCCTTCCTGAGCCGCAGGGCCGCCAGGACCATCCAGACGGCCTTCCGCCAGTACCGCATGAACAAGAACTTTGAGCGGCTCCGCAGCTCAGCTTCAGAGAGTCGCATGTCCCGCCGCATCATCCTTTCCAACATGCGGATGCAGTTCTCCTTTGAAGAATATGAGAAGGCACAGAACCCCGCGTACTTCGAGGGCAAGCCTGCCTCGCTGGACGAGGGTGCCATGGCTGGGGCCCGGAGCCACCGGCTTGAACGGGGGCTCCCATATGGCGGCTCCTGCGGAGGGGGCATCGATGGTGGGGGAAGCTCCGTCACCACATCTGGAGAGTTTTCTAATGACATCACGGAGCTTGAGGACTCCTTCTCCAAACAGGTCAGCATCCCTGAAAAGGGCCTTTCCTCTCCATCTCCATGCTCTGGCTACTACTACAACCTTTTCCCTGTACTTCAAGGAAGTTGCCCAACAAGTTGTTGTTTTGATAACAACAAATAGCTACCATCTGAGTAGGGACTGTGAGGGTGATGGGAAAGGATTGGCAAGAGAAAAATTATATTGTTCAAACAAGCAAGTTCTCACTCTGGAACATGAGCCACTATCAGATTAAGGCCTAACTAACAGCTCCTACTTTATATCAGGTCCTCTATATGCCTCATAATGGCCTTCGAGACTGGGGGTGCTATCCTGGTTTTACAGAGGAGGAAACTGAGGCTCCACAACCCTGAGCGGTGAAGTGACTTTTCCAAATTGGATCAGGACTCAGCTCTGTCTGGTTCCAAAGCTTTCCCTTATACCATACGATCATGGACCAGGCTCTGTGCTGGGCACTGTGGGGTAGACAGATAAATTGACCAGGATTCTTTTTCTCAAGGATCTTCCCAAGCGAGCAGGAAATAGCAGGCACATGTGCACAGGACTGTTTCCTAAAAGAGTGCACTCAGAGCCCTGAGAAGAGACCCATATAGTGCTGTGGGAACCCAGAAGAGGGAGAGGAAATTTTCTTCTGGGAGGACGAGAGCAGGCTTCTTTGAGAAAACAGCACTGGAGCTGGGCCTTAGCAGGCAGTGAAGAGTTAGCAAGTTAGAGATAGTCAGAAGGGTGTTGCTTGCATAAGCATTGCATCAGGAAAAGCAGGGAAGGGTGGGGATGTAAGCGGCAGTGATAGTGGTGGGAGATCATTCTAGGCTTGGAGTGTGTCAGCACAGCTGATCAGGTGCAAATCCCAGTTCTGCCATTTCCCAGCTATGTGACCATGGGCAAACTGTTTAACTCCACTGAAACATGATCAGTAACATGAAGATAAAACCATCTTTTTAGAGCTGTTTGGAAGGTTGAGTTCAACTCGGTAATATATCTGAAAGCACCTAGTATATGGCATTTGCTAAGTACATGTTAGTTTCCTTCCTAAAACCAAAAAGATATTTGGTAAAAATTGTTGAATCAATGAATGAAAGTGTATAAGAGAAGAAATCATTCTGCTCTAACCTCTGTGATCTGGCCCTGCCCTAAGCTTGGTCATGCTTCCCTGGAGTTAGTGATGGGGTTGGGAGAGGAGGCAGGTAGAAGACAGGAAAGAAGTATTAAAGGGAAGATCTAAATCACTCATTTATGCATTCATATGACACATTTCATTGACCATCTCTTCTGTGTCAATCAGTGTGTCAAGCTGAGCTAAAAAGAGAGAAACCCAGCCTGGACCCATCCCTCAAGTACTGGCCTCATAGTCTAGTGGGGAGACTGAGGAACCAGGCCTGGGCCCACCTCTCAGTGCTATTCAAGTCTAATGGGGAAGTATCTATTGCTGCATATCAAATGATCCCAAAATTTAGTAGCTTAAAACTGAATGTAAAGACTGAGCTTAAACAACGAACAGTTATTATCCCATATAGTTTCTGAGGGCCAGGAATCTTGGGGTGGCTTGACTGGTGGCTCTCGCATAGAGTCTCTCATGAGGCTGTGATCAAGTTATAGGGTGGGACTGTAGTCTCTAAAGGCTTGAACGCGGCTGATGGGTCTGCTTCCAAGCTCACTCATTTGGCTGTTGGCAGGAGGATTCAGGGCCTTACCACATGGGCCTCTCTACAGGACTGCTCACAGTGTGGCTTCCCCCAGAGTGAGGGATCTGAGAGAGGGAGCACAAGCGAGTGAGAATACTCAGGATAGAAGCTACAGTCTTTCCTAACCTAATCTCAGAAGTGACATCCCATCACATTTTCCAGATGCTGCTGGTCCCACAGACCAACCCTGGGACACTATGGTACACGAGGGTGTGAATAGCAGGAGGAGGGGATTATTAGGGACCAGTTGGGAGGCTAGATACCAGAGTGAGGCCAGCTTTGGTCCAGATTCTCAAGGCTAAATATCATGGATTTCCTAAGACAGAACCAGACAGAGGGCTCCAGGAGCCCAGAGGCAGCTGGGATTTTGGTTTACCCTAAGGGAAGGCAGAGGCAGGAATGTGGCTTGGGATTAGTGAGGAGGCGGCATTTGGCTTGGGTCTATATGGACATGAAGAAGGTATTGGGATGTCTGAGAATGGAACTTGTGGGCCTAAGTTCCAGTTCCTGTGAGCTCACAATGGCTCCCTGGGAGTTATGTCCTGCAGAGAATCTTGGGAGGTAGGGGAGGGGAAGCACTTTTCTGGCTGCCGCACCAGGAAGATCCCCCCACTTTTTCTTTCCCTCCCTCCCTCATTCCCACCCTTTCACCATCCCACTGTCCTTCATCTTTCTCTCCTTTTTCTCCTTTCCCTCCTCCCCCTTCCCCTCCACCTCAGGTAAAGTCTCTGGCTGAATCCATTGACGAGGCCTTGAACTGCCACCCATCGGGGCCCATGTCTGAGGAACCAGGGTCAGCCCAGCTGGAGAAGCGAGAGTCAAAGGAACAGCAAGAGGACAGCTCGGCCACATCCTTCAGTGACCTTCCCCTCTACTTGGATGACCCAGTTCCCCCACCATCCCCTGAACGACTGCCTAGCACAGAGCCCCCTGCCCAGGGCAGACCTGAGTTCTGGGCACCAGCCCCTCTCCCTCCAGTTCCTCCACCAGTGCCAGCAGGGTCCCGGGAAGATGGTAGCCGTGAGGAAGGCACTCGCAGGGGTCCTGGGTGCTTGGAATGTCGGGATTTCCGGCTGCGGGCTGCCCACCTGCCCCTGCTTACCATTGAACCTCCCAGTGACAGCTCCGTGGACCTGAGTGACCGCTCAGATCGCGGCTCTGTCCACCGTCAGCTCGTGTATGAGGCTGATGGCTGCAGCCCCCATGGGACCCTGAAGCACAAGGGGCCACCAGGCAGGGCCCCAATCCCACACCGCCACTACCCGGCCCCGGAGGGCCCAGCCCCAGCCCCGCCAGGGCCCCTACCACCAGCCCCCAACAGTGGCACTGGGCCCAGTGGTGTGGCTGGGGGTCGGAGGTTGGGGAAGTGCGAGGCAGCAGGCGAGAACTCTGATGGTGGAGATAACGAGAGCCTTGAGAGCTCCAGCAATTCCAACGAGACCATCAACTGCAGCTCTGGCTCCTCTTCGCGGGACAGCCTGAGGGAGCCTCCAGCCACTGGCCTGTGCAAGCAGACCTACCAGCGGGAGACCAGGCACAGCTGGGACTCGCCAGCCTTCAACAACGATGTGGTGCAGAGGCGGCACTACCGAATTGGCCTCAACCTGTTCAATAAGTACGTGTTCCCATTCCCACCTTGTCGCCCCTACCGACCCTGCTGCAGGCACCTGGACTCCTGGAGGTGGTGATCCTGCTGCCGCCATCCTTCCACTTTGTGGATGGCGTTTCTCTCTAGCTGTTCAGGGAATACAATGGGCAATAGGGTGACAAGAATGGAAAGTTGCCCCCACACCCATGAGAGGCAGTTGTGGTCCTGGTTCTGCTTCTGACTGTGTCGTCTTGGGTGAGATGCTTTCCTCTCTGGCCCTAGTTCTCTCTATATAGGATGGCTTCTGAACCTTGGGTCTCCCACCTTCCCTTTTTGGTTAGGCTAGCCAGTGTTGTATATGAAGAACCCTGCTCTAAGAGACAGGAGACTTGGGCCAGACTCACTGGGTAGCCCTGAGCAAGGTGTGTCCCTTCCTTGGGCTTCAGTGTTTCTATCAACTAACTAGCAGTCTATGGATGTTTGAGGTGTTGGGGGCAGGGTGCTGTGCTGGACTAGTCAGTGACCAGGACTGAGTTCTTTCTAGGTACCTGGTCTTGTGCCAGGTGCTTAGCAGTGGAATACGAGTGTGACATTTGATTAGAAAACAAAAGCCTTACATCTTTATAGCCTATTAGACATGGCCATCTGTATTTAGTTCTCATGATAACTCAGCAAAGTGGGTAGTTGTGTCCCTATTTTATAGAGAAGGAACTGAGGCTTGGAGAACTAAAGGGAATTGTTACAATTCATGCATGGTAAGTAATGGATCTGAGACTCCATCTGTGGCACCAAAGTCTCCCAAATTCTAGCCTCATGAGGCCCTAAGGCTCTGGGGTTCTGAATATGGGATAGCTCAGACCCAGATACGGAAAGTAGGGAGCAACTGATCTATAGAAACACTCAGAGGCTTGGTGGTGCCTCCTGAGTGGGATGTGGAAAAAGTAATCTTTTTACTACTTTCCTACTCCGAGGGTCTGTGACTCGAAGAGAAGGACTTAGCCTGGAGCTCAGGCCTTCTCCCAGGACTCCTCAGTGCCTGTGGAGAATATCAAAGCTCCTGGCACAGAACAGGGTCTCATCAGATCTTAATTTTCTTTCAACTGGAATGTGGCTCCAGTGAAGGAGGAAGTTGAGTTGAAGATACCTTGGAATTTTTGAAGCTCTGTGAAATGGGCAAGTGGCTTCTTTCCCTTGGGCCTCAGTTTTCTTATGTGTACCATGAAGTGAGTGGACCACAGAAGGGAGTGGACCTTCTTGGCTCTCTGAGGCCATGGTTGGGCCCAAAATTAGTTCAAGATATAGGGCAGGGGGCAGAGTTCCAGGAGGATTGTCATCTCATCTTCCTCCCCTCTTTCTGCAGGAAGCCAGAGAAGGGTATCCAGTATCTGATTGAGCGGGGCTTCCTGTCAGACACGCCGGTGGGAGTGGCTCACTTCATCCTGGAACGGAAAGGCCTGAGCCGGCAGATGATAGGGGAATTCCTAGGCAACCGGCAGAAGCAGTTCAACAGAGACGTGTTGGAGTGAGGACCCCAGGCTGGGACAGACTAGGCCAGGGGTTCCTGGAAAAGGAGGGCAGGAGGGGGATAAACTTTGCAAAACAGGATGAATAGACCTTCCTGCTCCCATACCTCTCCGCCCTAAAGAGATCTGATCTCTCTTGGTGTTAGTCCTAACATCTTCTGGGTGGCCCCAGGCAAGACCTGCTTTGAGCCTCAGTTTTCCCATCCCTGATATCAGTGGGTTGATGGAACAGACCCTTAGCAACCATGTGTCTTGCCTGGATTTTCTGAGCTGGGTTCCATTTCAAACGTTCTATCCTCATTTGGGCTTCCCTGGTGGCTCAGCTGGTAAAGAATCTGCCTGCAATGTGGGAGACCTGGGTTCGATCCTTGGGTTGGGAAGATCCCCTGGAGAAGAGGACAGCTACCCACTCCAGTATTCTGGCCTAGAGAATTCCATGGATGTATACTCCATGGGGTTGCAAAGAGTCAGACACGACTGAGCGACTTCCACTTTCATCCTCATAAGTACTTGCTTGGGCCACAGGTTCAGATTTTGGAAGTCTGTCAGTGGGGGATTTGGTTCATTGGAGCAGGTCAGGGTGGGTCAGAGGTTCTTTGCAGAGGAATTGAGAGTGCCACACCCCCTTCTCTGCTCCTCAGCTGTGTGGTGGATGAAATGGACTTCTCCTCCATGGATTTGGATGACGCGCTCCGGAAGTTCCAATCCCACATCCGGGTTCAGGGTGAGGCCCAGAAAGTGGAACGACTCATTGAAGCCTTCAGGTGTGCCCACTTCCCAGTACTAAAACTGCCTTTCTCTGCTTTGGGGGGCAGTGTAGGATGGGTCTATGAGTCATCTCTCTGAGCCTCATACTTTCTGAACTAGAAATTGGAAATTATAAATCCTATATTGCAAGGCAGTTGGATGATCAGAGGTAATGTGCCTCAAGTATCCAGCTTAGCATCTGGGACATGGGCATCTAATAAGTGACAGCAGCATCAGCAACAACTCATGTTCCCTAAGCTGATACCATACGCATCAGGCATTGATTGGGTTACTGAGCTGGACACTTTACATGATTATTTCAGTGAATATTCCCAACAACCTGGTGAGGTAGGTGCTTCTCTTATTATTCTCATTTTGCAGATGAGAAATCAGAAGTTTAGAGAGGCTGAGTAACTTGCCCAGAGTCATATGGTGAATAAGCAGTGGAACCAGAATTTCAACTCGTGTGTCTGATTCCATGACCCATGCTCTTA